>NW_006911896.1:2341637-2715521 GCF_000338995.1 Bipolaris sorokiniana ND90Pr | reverse complement strand
AAAAACCCCCCCCCCCCCCCCCCCCCCCCCGCCCCCCCGACACAAAGCAAAATACTAACAACTACTCATACATCCCCTTTCCTCCCCGCCCATCCACAAATCCTTCTCAAACTCTCCCTCACCTCAACCATCAATCCAACCTTCACACGGTCTTTCCCCTCCCCCCATTACACTCCTTCTTCCGTGCCGCAAACAGCGCCTCAGGCGGCGCCTGCCCCGGATCACACTCCCAGCACTCCCCCCCGCGCTCCCGGTGCACCTGTGTAGTGAGTTCGCACAAGGGGTGGCGGGCGCAAGTGCGGCGGACGGTGAGGATGTGGGTGCAGGTTGTGTGTTTGAGGGTTACGGTTGTGCACATCTTTTTGCTCTTTTTGGGGATGGGAGAGAGAGAGAGGAGGAGGAAGGGGGAGGGGGAGGAGGGGGGTTCTAATAACCCGGGTAGGTTTGTTTGAGGTGGTAGTTCAAGGGTTGCTTGGTGAAGAGTGCTGGGCGTGGATGTGGTGATTGATTTAGGAATGCGGGATGGCATAATGGGTGAAACTGAGCTGAACTGAGCTGAGCTGAGCGGTGGAGCGTTCTCGGCCCCGCGGAGGACAGAAGATGCTTGGAAGAAAATTTCCTTCTCTTCACGCGGAAGAAGGATGTGGTATGTAGTATTGGGTGGCTCTTAGACTTTTTATTCGAGGAGGTTTCCTTCCCTTCCGGCAAGGGAGGGGGAAAGAAAGGTGTTGTTGTTTGGGTTGGGGTTGGAGATCTAGTATGTATTTGTCAACAAGGGACTGGTTCAACTTGATTGCATGCGGCTATCTTGACCGGTTATCTAGATACACATTCACATACATATATACTTCCGAGGCTGGGCTTATGAACAGCTCATCTTTCCACTAGCCATCCCAGCCATCCCAGCCATCTCAG
This sequence comes from Bipolaris sorokiniana ND90Pr, assembly GCF_000338995.1. Classification (NCBI taxonomy): domain Eukaryota; kingdom Fungi; phylum Ascomycota; class Dothideomycetes; order Pleosporales; family Pleosporaceae; genus Bipolaris; species Bipolaris sorokiniana. Next base: position 2,714,606 of record NW_006911896.1, on the reverse strand, counting down.
CGACCTCACGTACTCACCTCAGATATCCAGGCCCCTTTGTGATACCTTGTATCACCACGACCTTATCTTTTACACCATCAGCAAGACGTCTCTATTCAGCAGGCCTCCCGCGAGGGAAAAAAACGGAAACGAGAAAACCTCAGGGTCCAACCCGCCGCCTATCCGGCATTTAAAAACCTGCACTGACAACAACACACCCCATCCCCCCGCCCTGACTAATGCACCCGCATAGCCCCAAGGAAGCGATTCGGGATAAGAACGAGACGAAAAGAGTATAGAGGGGGTGTGCGTAAATTCGGCGTGAACCCTGGAACCACAAAGACTGGCACAAAACAGCATGCGATCGCCGATTCCAGAGAAAAAGACACACCGCCAGCCACCAGGCCCCCTCCCCCTCACCCCTCGCCCATGCCATAGGCGTCAGACCACAACGTGCGACGGAAACGTGGGCGCGTTCCATGCATGGTGGCCGCGGCCAGATGGGAGGAATTACCGGGGGAGAGGGACTAGACCTGAAGGGGGGGAACAGTTGAGCAGTATCGGTACCCGGTTATTGAGTGACTCGTGCATCTGGTGACGAGCTGGAAGGTAACAGGCGTTTTTCGGATGGGATCCGAGAGGTTAGGGGGGCTGGTGGGCTTGGGAGGGTTCATAGCAAGGAAAATTGTCATCGCCGATTTGGGTTTCTTCAGCCCTGTACTCGACTCGGCTGTTTCCGGATTGGTCGCAATTGGGACAAGTCCGGTGGTCGACATCGCAATAAGGTTTTTCCTTCGTCTCTGGATGGAAGATGGGTCTTGTTTCTTGTTGGATATTGTGGATTGCTCCTTTTTTTCTGGGAAAAATGAATGTTGTTTGCAAGGTGTGGATCGACCAGCAGTGCTGAGTATGTCATGGGAATGAGATTACGGGTATCTAAATTGAATAAGACAACATAAGCGCTGGCACTTTTGAGCAACGTATATAGGAACAGGAGAGCTCTCATCATGGCAAAAGGGTGTATGTATGCTGTGCCAGACGTGGTACGTCAACCGAGCTTAGGACCGATGGTTTAGCCGATTGGAAGTACAAGTCGCTTAGCGTCATACTGATACTACCCTTTATGCTGCAAGCCACGCAGTTTTCTGGAGAGTGTTACGACTGAAATCAGACAGGCGGCGCCCATCAAGAAAGCCCAATGACTATCAGACATATGTTAGTAGAAAGCATCCGGATTATTGTCAGGCCCGCGGTTGCCATTGTCGACATCGTCCAAACTTCTATACTGCGATTGTCCGCCGCGGCCACGTCCTCGACCGCCACCACCACGGTCTCCGCGGTAGCCACCACGAGCACCGCCTCTTTGGCCATAGGATGTGTGCCTGTTGCTTCCGCGACCGCGGTCCCGGTTGCCTCCACGGTAACCTCCCGGCCTCTCGTCTCGGTCTCTGCCTCCGCGGCCAGGGTTTGGCCGCGAGTTGTCATTGCGTCCGTTCTGGTCCTCCTTGCGATGGGACTTGTTAGGGAAATAGCTCTCATACTCGCTCTCGTTTGCCGTCTCTTCTTCAATGCGCAACATCTGCTTCTCACCTACGACAGTGTCAAATTCAAACGCTTGCTCTTGTGGCACGGGGTGCCAGTTGGAGATGCGTGCAGCATCGGCTGGCCGGCCATTCTTGCGAATAGCCAAGACTACTGTTGGAACGGGATTTTCAGAGTAGAATTTTGCGCCTTTGGGCACAGTCTCGACTCTGGCCGCCCACAGCTTGTTCTCGAAACATGAAACAGCAGTCACCCTCCACCGGACCTTGGCACCGATACCGCCCACCTTGTCCAGTATGCTCTTCGGGCAGGGTTTTGGCGTAATCAGGATGCTGTTTGCAAGATATCGAATATCGTCTTTGGGGGCACCAGGGGGTAAGGAGACAAGAGAAGTCAACTTCTCAGTCATATCCGGAGGAATCATATAGCCCGTATAGAAGACGGTCTTCTTGATCTGGTACGGCGATGTGCCTGGAGGAACGTTGCCCGACTTGACCTGGATGTTGTGTGTGTTGATCATCTTCTGAATCTCCGCAATCTCCGCAACAGGGTCGAGTGAAGTGGCGTTTTCCGGAACCTGTATAACCTCTGTGGTAATGGGACGACGCGATGCTTGGGTTTGTGCCCTGATCAAGCCCTCATTGAACTGAAAGAAAAAGTCGCGGAAGCCTTTGGTGTGCTTCACTCGATCTTCGTAGATGTGCAGCCTCTCGGCGTCCTTGTACGTGTAGACAATGTCCTTTAGGAGCTCTTGCTTGAACTCCATTGTGCTCTTGAATTTCTGCCCTGCAGGCCCAATTGCAGGCTTCAGACAAACCATGTCGAATTCCAGGCGCCTGCTGCGAATGATGCACTTGACGAGATCGGCAAAGTTGGACTCGCCACGGCCCGTGAGGAGCACACTCAGTGCATCCTTTTGCGCCATTGATGATTCGACGAGCTCGACAATCTGTTCGTTCCACCAGCCCTGCCATGCGCGCGCCTCTTCCTTTTCGAGGCCTTGGCCTGTTGCTGCTAAGATGCTCGAGTCGTGCCACCAGCCTCCGTTGAGGAACATGTCGGGTGAGCCAAGCTGGCCGATGGTGGCGCTGTTCCATAGTTGCTTGTTCGGGAGAGGGCTCGCAAATACTGTTCTGTTGTCAGTACTGGGCGTGCGATACGGATGCGACAAGCATACGGGTGTTGTCAAAGTCGTAGACATGAATGGCCTTGATTTCGGACACGGGAGGGAGTTCCTTGTCGTCGCACGACCACCGCTTGAGCGCCGTCACGGTATGATATGTAGCTTTTCCATTTGGGCCTGCAACGGCAGGCCGGATTGCTGTTGCTAGCATGGCTGGGAATGAGCGTCGGAGACAAGTTGAGGCAATGCGTCGGGTGGCGGAGAGGAGCATGCAGGAGTGAAATTAGACTGCAACGGGCGCAGAACCTTCTGCGGTGAATTACACGCCTTTTTACACGTGCAGTAAGTGTGAAGAGTGAACGATGAAGCCGCAGACTGCGTGCAAGAGGGAGGTCGCGACTACTTTTGGCTGGCCCGAGCGCACTTCCGACCCATGAGCTCATCATCGGAATTCAGGGCCCTTTCTTTTCCCTTCTTCAACACTACAAGCGCATGCCAGCAAGTACGGCCGGGTCTGCGCACGACGACAGCGAAGACACATGCGTAATATGTCTTTCACCCGTCACAGAGAGAGCCATTACTGCGCCGTGCAACCATTACACGTTTGATTTTGTTTGTCTAGTGTCATGGTTGCAGCAAAGGTCAACTTGCCCGCTATGTATGTAGGACTGACTCGCATGATATAGTTACTGTTTCTAATACTGAAGCCTAGGCAAATCAAACGTCACTGCTGTCCAGTACGACTGGCGTTCTCCATCCGACTACAAAAGCTATATTGTCCCTTGTAGTCACCCTTCCAGCAACAACGACAGTCGCACAGACCGACCAGGCTCTCTCTTCGCTCCTTACGGACTACCCAGAAGGCCCAGAGGTACTCGCCGCCCGTACTCTCCACCTGTTGAAGATCCTGCTCTACGCAGACGTAGGGAGGTTTACCGTAGGAAACTGTACTCCCTCCATGTGGGCAGTAATCCCCACTCTGGATACCGTGACATCACGCCTGAAATGATTGCGCACTCTCCTGACATGCAGTCCAAAGCGCGTGCCTGGATCCGACGTGAACTCCGCGTCTTCACCTTCTTGTACACGGATTCCACAGGTTCTTCGTCCTCTGGCGCAACAACAAGTAGCAACGCCGAGTTTCTGTTGTCCTATATTGTGTCTATTCTGAAAATGGTGGATCTGAAAGCCAGCCATGGACACGCGGAGAACTTGGTAGCCGAGTTCCTGGGAAGGGAGAATAGCAGGCTCTTCCTACACGAGTTAAATGCCTGGATGAGGAGCCCATATACCAAGGTAGAAGAGTGGGATCAAGCTGTGCAGTACATGGAAGACTTGGATGCATAGCACAGTGCATGTCTTTATTACAGTTGGAAGAATATTGGGGTTTGGTGGTTGACGTCTTCAATCACTCTCGATAAGAAAATTAGATTCTTGTCTCTGATGGATTAGCAATATTTACTTGGATAGGGGCTCTTCACCTCCAATCCATTATACAAACTAGTTCTACTCAGACTCCATCCACCTCCTTATTTCGAGTCTGCTGGTGGTAGCATGACGACATACTCCCTCTCGCTCCCACCAAACTTGATTATGTCCTTGTCCCGAAGCTCAAAGTACCGGCTTGCTTCAAGCGCTTCACCGTTCAATTCCGTACCATTACTGCTTTCCAAATCGATAATGTAGGGTTTGACCTTTCCTCGTGTGCTTTTTACTCCAAACTCGTCTTCAACCGTCTTTTGGATATACCGGAACTGGATGACGGCGTGTTGTCCACTTGAACTAGGGTGCTCGAGAACATAGTCGACGACTTCGTGTGACCGGCCCAGTAGCCAACAGCTCTTTTGCCAGAGCTCAACCGTGTCTACTACATCGTCACCTTTGAAGACAAACATGCGCCATGGTTGTGATGAAGGCGGTTTCCGTGCCTCGGCTGGTTCGTGGTATTTGAGGGAAATTTTTGTGCCTTCTACCCGGTTAGCAGCTTTCGCCAGCGCACCTGTGGGCTTAAAGTTAGGTTTCTCCTTGTCTGCCGGGGCACCCCCGTATTTCGACGGAGGCTGGGCAGAGTCGTCGAGACCGCGGAATGAAACTTCCTGAGAAGGCAGAGGCTGCTTCTCACGTTTATGCCGAGGGGGTGAACGTGACCGAGACTTGGAACGTGTACGTCGGCGACGTTTAGGTGGCGGCGACCTCGACCGAGAAGGCGAACGACTGCGCGGCTTGCGCGAGCGATAAGGTATGGGCGAGCGTGAGCGCGAACGTATTCGATCCTTGTCTTTGGAGCGCGGCCGGTCTCGTCGGCTGTGTCTGTCTCTGGAGCGATCACGCCGCCTATCTTTTGAATGGTCTCTCTTCCGGTCGCCAGACCTATCACGCCTCCTGTCCCGTGACCTATCTCGCCGTTTGTCCTTTGACCTATCCCTCCTGCGATCCTTTGATCCATCGCGCCTCCTCTCTCTGGACGAGTCGCGCGGCTTTCTGTATGGCTCAGGCGAGGGCTCCCGTTTGCGAGTAGCGCCTGACTCTATCGCTGGATTCTTGGGCGCGCGGTCCTTGGATGCATTTCTCGGCTTCTCTGTTCGAGACCTGCTGCTTGAACGCCGGCCTGATGCCATTGAAGGCTCTCTCCTTGCGTGATCCGACCCATTTCGGGAGGAGCTGCTGGGACTCTTATTTCTGCTGTTGTCAGCCTGCGCCGATGCCGCCCTGCCCTCCTTCGACTGCTGGGTTAGCAGTCGTCGTGCGCTGTACGGCGACAGGTCTCTCGTCATGTTGGGGATCGATTGCTGGCAGCAGCCTAGCAGTGCAGCATGGAAATCAGAGCGAGATGGCGTGCCCGATTTTTCTCCCACTAGTGGATACAATAACCACGTTTTTGGGGTCAGGCTACAAGGGTAGCGGGAAGTAGCCGTCTAGGAAATTACGCCGTGGATGGCAGATTGCAGTAAGACAAGTTTGATAACTCCAAAGAGTCGCGACTAGGACGCAGTAGCGTGAAAAGAATTGAAGCTACGCGGTCGCGACTTTCCCCACACTAGACAGGCGGCCCAAGCTTGCTGCACCTCATCCCCCCTGGCCCGGCGCTACTTATTTGCGCTAGGACGCCACGTGCATCCTCTCCTGCGATAGTTATCCTTCATTCGTTTGTCACATTTCTGTATCTACCGCGGACTTATAGGGCCGCTATCATGTATTCATGTTTACAAGCAAGATATGGCGCCATCTCTTCTTCATTCGGGCCCCTTTGGCCTATGTAGGTATTGTGCTCAAAGTATGGTGCAGCTTATGTGTTCGGGCCTCAAGGCACGACTCAGGGCGCAATGAATAATTCAGACGCATTGCATAGGCAGTATAACCACGGACAAGACTCCATGAGTATCCTTGCTGTTGAATTCCCGTGCACCATCCCTTTTCCACCTCCAGCCCAACACTGCCACTCGAGCGTGTCAAGCTGTCAATTCATATCCATGTCTCCACGACTTCCTCGTTAATTGTATTGCGCCCCGGGCCGGCACAATGCCAGCCAAACCTGTTCACTCCTGGTCTAAACGCCACAGTGGCGTTGACTCTTCTTCTCGGACAGGACTACTCGATACGCTGAAACGGCGGCCATCGAAGCTTGTAACCACAGCAGCAGACGGCAAGCAAAATAGATCCAGTACAAGTGTTGCTCAGTACGATACCGCACTGGCCAGCGCAGTCAGTAACTTTCATGTTGCAGCCAACGATATGTTGTATTCGCCAGAATCGATAAACACACTATGCTCGAAATCCTCTTTTGTGGACAAACCCTTTCCCAACCGGCCACGGTCTGCATCAGTGCCATCATTGGTAGAGTTGCCCGCTGAGTTGCCTGAATCAACTCTTTTACAAGGCCAAGGCTATCCGTTGTATCATGATCCTATTCATGCGACAAAATCAGTTCAGGCCCTTCAGAATGAGAGCCATCACCCAAAAATGCAAGTGGCCTGCGAGAAGGCCACTACTTTGGAGATACCAAAGCCGGCTATACCAACATTAACCCACGCCAGAAGCGTCCCGCATCTAAATTCCCGATACAGTTTGGCAAAGAAGACCCGCCCCAGCAAAATCCCTGTTCCCAGTACAGCCGCTCAATCTGGTTTTCAAGGATTACAGCGAAATCACTCCTTGGCCGACACCACCCTGCAGAGACGTCCAGAGTCTACTCCGATCAAGTCGCTTCTGACCGTCACCAAAAATGATCTTGTCAAAAGAGATGGCAGAAATTCCGACCAAGGTCCTGAAAAGCGTCACGACTATATAGAAGCGGTGAGTCTCTTTCCGTTTTTCTTATATACGCATGTCAGCGAGATCTGCAAAAGTCTTGCACGAAGAAGTATTTTCGGGACTTTGATGTATAATGAACGTTGATGTTGACAACATCATCTCCTCAAACGCTTTCAGGGGCCACAACTTAGCCCCCAAACATGCTAATTGTTTACAGACGTCTTCTCAAACCTGCCCAACATCAACACACAGCAAACATGCCCATGAGCTAGAATCGACCAACGCTAGTCAACTTCAGACCATAGCAATATTGAAAGCCCAGTTTGACAACCTAAGAGCCGCACACGAATCCCATGTGGAGATGCTCAAACGTTCACATTCGGTGCAAGTTGCTTCCCTGGAGAACCAAGCACGACTGCTCAAGGAACGAATGAACAAAGAAGGCCTCCAGAGAAGTAAGTATAATTCTCCTTTTATAATACGAAGCTTGCCCACAGAGACTGCATATGATTGCTATTTTGTGATATTGAGCAACATGGGCTCTTCATTATACATTCGGAACATCACACACGCACAAAGTCCAATGACTAAGCATATATAGGGTCAAGCGGTAACTGGCTATATGTTCCAGTCGATGAGGGCGTTGAGAAGAAGCCGACGAACTTCGAATCTCTAGACCTAGACACATCTTTTGATAAGATATTGACGGGCAAGACATATTCACATATGCATCCAAAAAATGCCCCTGAAACGGTAATGATGCCTAGAAAAGAACGCAATTAGGATACATACTGAAACAGATTCATTAGGAAACCTTGAAGCGCAAGCTTTTCGCCTCTCCTCGACTGGAAACAGGAACCCAGAACCTATATTTGGAACTCAGCTTACACGCACGAAATAATGCTGCTCTCCAAAAACAGGTTGATTCACTCACGACAAAGTTAAACGAATCGAACGAGAGCGAGCGAAAGCTGAGAAGTACGCTGAACCTGACGGAAACGAAAGGTGCTGCGTGGGAGGAGAAGGCAAAGCACGCTAACAAGCTCATTGACAAACTCACTGAGAAAATCCATGCTCTAAAAAACACTGCTTCCGATCTCGAGGCTCGCCTTGAAATTGCCAATGCTAAACGATTAGACGCTGAAGAACAGCTCTCAAACTGGAGGGATAAGAAGTCGCCGTTTGATCTCACTCCCACCAAGCTATGTATCTCGCCGGGTACGAGTCGGGTAGCTTCAGGTACCCAAAGTAGTACTGGTACTCAAACTGCTAGCAAACCAGCTGATACTTCAGAAGCAGTCGGCTCAGAAACCCTGGGGCTAAATGCATCTACCTCGGAAATTGAGCAGCTACAAGCTCAAGTTGCTGAGAAAAATGTATACGTAGCTGAACTGGAAGCGAAACGGGAAGAGCTACAGCGAAAACTCAACCAACTTGAGCAAGAGCACAAGAGAGTGGCTGTCCAATCGGATCTTCAATATGAGCTTCTAAAAGAAACTCGCGTAAGCGACAAGCTAATCGAGCAACTCCGGAATTCGGTCATTAACCGTGAATCCACAATCATGGAAAATGAAGAAGCGATCCACACATTGATGAGGCAGCTCGAGTACCACAAGGTCTTGCTGCAAGCGGAAATCCGACAACATACAGCGATGAAGCTTTTTGTTGCCGAGGAGGAACATCCTCTGCCGGAGCTTAGGTCGTTGGCTAAGGGAGCAGACATTGATTGTTGGATCGAGAAGCTTCATGAGCGTTTGAAGAGAGAGAGGCCTCACAATGAGGACGAAGCTGTCATTGACACGCCCGAAGCTAAGGTCGAAAAGTTGCGTCGCGAGATTGACTTTTATGTGCGCGAAATTATCCTGTTCAAGCTTGATATCAAGGGGTACAGGAGCAACATTCGCAAATTGAAAGAAATGGCCGGGAACAAGGGTAGCTTCGAAGAATCGGGTGACACTAGAGAGAAGGCTTCCACAGCCTCACCAGTTCGATCTACTTTTGCACCCGTCACACCCGAGCTGGATGCCTTTCTCAACGCTTCGTCAATTGGGGACCACATCGACATCTTGTCGAGGTTGGAAGAGCATTCTGTTGCTCCGTCATCGCCGGGTCCTTCTCACAAGAGCTGGACTGCCGAGGATAATGAGAAGATGTTTGGGCTGGCGATACCCAAGGTTTCTCGGGGTTCGAAAAACAACAGCTTCTTTGCAACTGAGTCTGGTCGTATCGACTCGGCTTTCTCACCTTCTCCAAACCCAAATCTGGCTTCAGAGCACTCGACACCTTCGGTATGTGGGCTGACCGGTCTTTGGTTTACTATCTGACTCTAGTTTAGTGTGTTTTGAGCGAATCTCTTGAAGCTGACCAGCAGCCTGATACACTCAACGAGCCCGCAGAAAAAAGACGGACGGCATCAACGGCCGAACGGGAAGCAGCATCTTACAGACAATCTATATTCATGTCAGATGCCCCCGAGTCACCTCCAAGTCTGCCAGTTGATATTGCTCAACTACCAGACGATTCCAGTCCGAACGAACAGGTAGCGGAGATGCCATTCGACATTTATGATGAATTGGCAGTCTCTCTACTACCGGGATCACCTACAACATCACTCTCTGAAACAGATTCAGTCATTTCGACTGCGAGTGATTTCCTTTCGTATTCTGTGCTTCCAGCCGGACACAAACCAAGCAATGCCCCAACACTAAGTGTGCCCTTCCAGGTAGCTGCAGAGCCGCCGCCAGCACCAGTACTTGTCACGCCGGCTGTTGCTACTCATACCCTGGGCTGCTCAATCACCCGCGGTGCGCCATTCGATGTCAAACCATCTGCTTCTGATCCTAGTATTGACGAGACCATAGCGCCACCCACTCTCGCGGATGCACCAGTCCCACAAACCAAGATATGGCAAGAAGAAACGCCTAAAATAACCGAATCATCTTCGAGTTCTCCTACCGTGTTCGAAAAAGAGGAAGAGCAATCCATGAGCCTCCCTATCATTCTGTCCCGCTTACGCGAAGGAAGTGTAAGCAGCGTCTACTCGGCGGACAGTGTGTCGAAGCCCAGCCAACAACAAGATACCGAGATGTCGGAGAGCAACGTCATTAACATGTTGAAAGCGCTGCAGAGCTGCCCGTTCAGTCTCAAACCAAAATCTTCTTCTTCTTCATTAAGAAGCTTTGCATGATAGCAAAGAGTCCAAGTTAACATTTGCGCTCAGCGATTTCGGAGCAACCATCCTTTGCGAATGTTTTATCCGAAAGGATAGGACATGGAGTTTCTTTTGTTAATTCCGCTCGTCGGACTCACATACAGCACATGACATGTTTTTTTTCTTTTTTTCTCCTGGATGTGTAACTAGTTTTTGAACACGTGTATAAGTTAGCAGTAATGTCACAACGCATAAGTTGGTAACCGAGACGGAATTGGAACATGCACTATTAAATATATGTAAGCTTGCTGAGCCCAAACCCCTGAGTGCCTTTCTTGCAAGTCAGACATGATTGCGTGGACAGTTAACTATTGGTTTGTATAGTTGTTCGTAAAACCACGGACTATAGCAGTTTTTGGTTACGTGGATCACGATATCTCTCGTATGTGGTGCCGCGGTGCCGAGGAGCAGTCCAACTAGCCCGTATCTGTTGTATTACCTCGTAGCTAAGCGGACGCCACTAGACAGGGATGCTGGGCTCGCCGCCTTGGGTACCACCTTGGCAGGGACACTGCATTTCAGAGGCAAGCATTAGCTTCCCCCACAATCCGTCCATGTAAGATGGAGTCAGCTTCTTGCGCATTCTCCGCACTTCTCATTCCTCCCTTCTCCTTGCCTAGTGGGAGTCGTGGATAATCGTAATACAGAATGGCGCTGATGCGGCGCTACACGCTCTATGTCCTCATGAGCTTTAGTCTCATCTACTTTCTTTACTGTCTCAAGACACCTTATGAGAACCCAGACAACGCGGTCATAGTCAACGACCACGAACATGAGCAAAACCACGAGCACGAGCACAAGCATGAACAACATCCAGAGAAACACACACACGTAAATGAACCGCAAAAGACAAAAAAGTTCCCGTCGTTTGATTGGGCCAAGGTGCCGTTCCACAATCGCATCGAGTCGTTCACTCCGCTACCAGCCGGCGAACCGAAAGCGCTACCCAAGATCCAGTTTAAATTCGGAGCCGAAGACGCCACAGCTAAGAACATCCGCGAAACGAGGAGAGAAGAAGTCAAGAAGCAGTTCTTCAAATGCTGGAAGAACTATCGCAGCCATGCATGGATGCACGATGAGGTGCGTCCCATAAGCGGGGGAGTGTCGGACCACTTTGGAGGCTGGGCCGCCACACTCATCGACGCGCTCGATACTCTATACATTATGGGATTCGAAGAGGAGTTCGCGTCGGCCGTCGAGGACGTTGAGCTAATCGACTTTGGATACACGGATTTGGAAACGGTCAATGTGTTTGAGACCAACATCCGGCACCTGGGTGGTCTCTTGTCAGCCTTTGAACTCAGCGGCGACGAACGGTTGCTAAAAAAGGCAAAGGAGGTGGGCGAAATGTTGTACCATGCTTTCGACACACCCAACCACATGCCCGTTACGCGATGGCAGTTTCGCGCTGGGGGTGAGGGCAAGCCCCAAGCAGCCGACGGACAGGTCCTCCTTGCGGAAATTGGAAGTATGACCATGGAGTTTACGCGCCTCTCGCAATTGACAGGCGACCCAAAATGGTACGATGCAGTAGCAAGAATATCCCAGCTTCTAGAAGCCCAACAGAGCAAAACAAAACTCCCAGGCATGTGGCCACTGATGGTAAATGCACGAAATGCCGATTTCACCCAAGACATCAGTTTCACCCTTGGCAGCATGGCCGACTCCGCGTACGAGTATCTGGCCAAAGAATATATGCTCCTCGGCGGCCTCGATACCACCTACCACAAAATGTACGAAAGCGCCATGGACACCGCCTCCAAACACATCCTATTCCGCCCCTCAAACCCAGAAGACTACAACATGCTCGCCTCAGGCTTCGTCTCCGTCTCCGAAGACTCAACCCCCCACCTTGACCCCGTTCTCCAGCACCTCGCCTGCTACACCGGCGGCATGTTCGCCCTCGGCGGCCGCCTCTTCTCAAACGAAACACACCTACAAACCGCTCGCAAGCTGACCGACACCTGTGTATGGGCCTACCGCGCATCCCCCGCAGGCATCATGCCAGAAGTATCGCATCTCCTCCCCTGCGCCTCCTCCACCACTTGCTCCTGGGACGAATCCGCATGGCAACAAGGTATCATGGCTCGCACCTCTGCCTCCGAAAAAGAGCAGGATCCACTGAAGAACATTGCGAACTTGCGTCTTCCACCAGGTTTCACATCTATCGAGGACCGCCGCTATATCCTCCGCCCTGAGGCCATCGAAAGCGTGTTCATCATGTATCGCGTTACGGGTGAGCAGCAGTGGCAAGCTGCGGCGTGGGATATGTGGAATGCGATTTTAAAGTCTACGGATACGGATATTGGGAATTCGGCGCTGGTGGATGTTTCGGCGCCACAGCCGCCTAGGGAGGATAGTATGGAGGTATGTTGGCACCTCCTTTCCTCACCCTTTCAATTGCTCTGCTTTGCGAGCGCTATTGGCGTTTTGGGCTAACGATGATAAAACAGAGCTTCTGGATGGCGGAGACGCTGAAATATTTCTATCTCACGTTCAGTGAGCCCAGCGTTGTTAGTCTTGATGACTGGGTTTTTAATACCGAGGCGCATCCGTTTAGAGTACCGAAACCAAAGGCTTAGAGATATATCCTGGATTTCTTCCTTTTTCTTTCTTCCGGGTTGTATAATATAGAAAGGGTATGGGGTATGGGGGATTCTTGGCATTTACTTTAGGAAGAAAAAAGATGGTACACCCCTGTGTAGTACACAAAGATAATGGATGAAGTGCGTCCCTAGGTGAAGAGAAAACACTGTATAGCGAAACAAGGTTCATGATTCGGACCACTCGGAGATGTTTCCTCACAAACTTGTTCGAGACATAGCTGATACATAATGGTTCTTTAGCTATTATACTTTGGATTAACTTTACCTCTAAGACGAATTGCTGTGGTATTGTCCAGGCTTTTGGCTACCGTCGTCAACGCCGTCTCATTAGGAGTCTCTAGCGACTGCTAACCCTTATTCGTTCACGGTGTTGACTACTTCTCAAGGCATTCGGAGGGTTAAGAAGCAAGCATGATATATTGTATTGGAAAGAATACGGCGCGACGCCAGTCCTGTATGCCACGCTAACGTAAATCCCCATTGATTCTAGTCCTGCCCTCCCTGGATTCGCATGCTTAGGCGGGATGCAAAGCTCTTAGCGGGAGGCCAAGTCACGTAACCATCGCCTCGCGATGATCATCCCTTTCTGGCATTGAGCAGTATTTTAACCACCTGCTCATGGCCTTTAGCTAAAGCTGCCTGTAGTGCGTTGCCGCAGCGTCCACTCTCTGCGTTAATCTTAGTGCCCTTTCTGAGCAGTACAGTGGCAAGCATAATCGGCTTCCAGTTCAGCGACGAAGGTCCACTGCTACCAGGTCAGCATCATCGCGTGACAGGCGTGTCTGTGTAGTCAATATCATATGACCTATTGCAAAGTTCAGTTATACAGATCCACGATAGGCTGCCTAAGTTAGTAGTAATCTACAATAGTCGCAAATGCCGCGGGTGGCCAGACACGGGAAGCTGAAGTCTTATGACGTTGTCAAGGTATCAGGAAGTAAGCCACATGACTGGAATAATATAAATAAATGACGAATCCAGTCCCTATCCAATACTCCTTCACCAGCCATTACCTACCTCCAAGTATCCACTTGGACTCGACCTCGTCACATTTATTCTTATACGAGCAAGGAATCAACTGTGTCCAACCCCATAGCGTATGATTCTGCAGACTTGCGGCACGGAGACAATAAGCAGCCACCATCGAACCAACAGTACGCACAGGAATCAGCCTTGCAAGTAAGCGATGCTGATCCTTCTGTTGAGAGCGCACCTGCGAATTCATGCAGGCAGACTCGGGACCTGATCAATTCCCTGGTCAAATCTATGAAGAGGCCAGCGGATGAGAAGTGTTTCACCTGCCTCTGTAAGGATGGAGTTCTACGAATCCTCTACTTCCTACCCGCATCACTCGACGAGCCTACTCCAATCGTAGTGTACGACGCCAAGCCTCTATCACTAGGACTGCTTAAGGCATACCTTGACTATAGGATGGAGTGGAGCCAAGAGGTAGAAGACCGCTTTCGAGGAGTCGACGGAACATCTGTTCCACAAGGGTTAATAATTCACAGATAAAATATATGGTTGCAATTATTGTCTGACTAACTCAGTAGGCATTGGCTGCATACCCCACCGGGCGTAATTGAATCCCGGGGTAGTAAGAACGAGCGCACTGAAGAAATCCATAGGTACAATGACAAAGTACGACAAGGCGAAGGAAGTAGTAACGCAGCGAGGCCAGCTTGTGGAGGCATGCCCAACAATTTTGATATTGGTCCGCGTTGAAGCAATCTGTACCTATTTTGCCCTGCAGTGCTTACATCATTGTTCACTCATGGCGGTCAAGTAAACAAGGGTTGGTCGTATGCGGCGTAATCAAACGTAAGAGTGTATTTCAATAGTAGAATCTCGTACAGGCTCAGTTGACAGTATGCACAGAAGCTCTAAACATGCATTGACAACTTATCTCACCGTTTGCACGACGTCTGCTTCAGTGGATATATCTATCAACCTCTTAATATCAGTAGCTCTCTACTCGTGTTAAGATCTTTTGAACGAAGCGAGCCGGGCTGCTAACAAGATAGACTGATATCGAATCTACATGATTCTCGATACCGCGTCCCACTGTGTTGATGGTTATTACAATGAACGGACCAAGATACCAAGGCTTGTTCGAACATTCTTATAGGCCGGTTAATACATTGCGACGTAGCCCTTGACATGAAGGATCGATATAGCAGTCCACAAGTTAGTTGACCAGAATCCCATACGCCCTTGAAGGCGGGGTTTGGCTCTCGCCGTAGTACAGTATAGATAGCTACAGCCAAACAATAAGCTCCAGCACGGCACGACCGTTACCTCCAAGAAACAGCTGCTAGCTGTTCCAGACTTCATCCAGCCATATGTACCAAAGCCGCAGACATCCAAGCCAAGGAAATCTTTTGCTGGAAAAAGAGAGCTTGCGATGATTATCCCTGCGACGGAAACGAAGATTGTTGGGAGTTGAACTGCAACGATTGCGAGTGGTGGTCCCCAATGTTGCGGAGGAAGATCCTGGGGCTATATCAACAAGTACCGTTGCTCAGAAATCTATTGAAGGTGGATATATATCAGTCGAGGGGCGTCCACGCAGCTCGCAACACTGTTCCGTCAGCTCGCAAGGCTGTCGAGCAATGCATACGTTGCCTTCTTTTTCTCCTCTTCTATTTTCTGTAGAGTATATAGTCATATTGCGCGACAAGGTACCGAAGCTCCGAAACTGCCAACCTGTCTCGCTACATGGTGTATCTCTCCACTTAGGGACGCACTTTGGTGTTGAATCTGAGCTTCTTTCATGTCTACGCTGTTGAGAATGCTAGTCGCATATGCATCTATTCATAAACCATGTTTACAGAGCGAATGTTCAAGCACGTGAATCTCCAAAGAGAAGATGTTTGTTGGATCTATTCCGCTAACAATATATAAATCCGTAATATGCTCAAATAACAAATCTAAACGCCAGCGCAACGCGGCAGATTTAAGATATAAAAAAAGACTAGAGCCAAACCAGGGTATATATACACCTGAAATGATTGCATAACCCTCTCAACAACGGACATGAAGAGCATTCCCTCTCTCTTTATTTGACAAGCACAGGAGCTGCCTGACCCGCCTTCTCGGCAGCCAAATTTGCCAGTTTCTGCAGCTTCTGGGCGCGCACCTGTCTGAAGTAGCGGAAAAGCAGAATAAACGAAAGCTCGATGCGCTCCTTGGTCATCATGAGGAAACCTTGGACGAGCAGGCCCTTGAGAATCTGTGGTCCTATGCCCTTGAATAGCGCCATGGCGCCTTCGTGCTCGATGATATATTGCATGACTTCTGTAAAGGACTTGAAGGGCTTGCCGTTCCTAGATGGCGGTGGTTTTGACTGCAGGCCGACTTTTGCGACAATGAGGGGTTGTGTTGCGATTGTTGCGAGCATCTTGGAAAGCGAGCCGAGGACTGTTTCGTGTTAGTTTTCTCTGTTCACTCTGCATAGAAACAGAAGCCTAGGGCTTAGCATAACTTACGGAAGGCCTCCATGGGCTTCAGGTTCTTCTTTCCTGGGTACAAGACCTCGCGCAGCCGTTGATAGGCACCATATGTGATGGAGGGGTTGATGACCAGAACCAAACTCGCCCTCAATCCTCGCCAGAGACCGGTCCAACCGTCTTCACCGTTGACTACATCCATGGCAGTGGCAATCATGCCCTTGCGCTCTGACTTGCTCATGGTCTGCTGCCTCGTTGTCACTACCGCAACGGGGATAGTAAACAGCTGGGCGAGGGCGCCGGCAACGGCTCCTAGCGAAAGCTCGACAGCAGTACCGGGCGACGTTTGCAGTGCTCGGTTGGACATGTAGAGAGTGCGGACAATCGTGTACCAGTAAAAGTAGGCAAAGTTTGTGGAGGCTACGCCGAGCAGCGCACCTCCCATGCCGGCATACAGACCAGACAAGCCCTCCCGGGCGAAAACTTTTCGTATCGCATCGAGCGCACTATCGTAGTGCTCGTCATCAGCAGGATTGGTGGCGTCTGCTGTCGGAGAGCGCTTGACCTGAACTTGTAACCGCGTCTTGATCCTGGGGAATGCGTTAGCGTGTGCCTCAAGACAGCAAGAGGGCACGTTGGCAGAGATACGCACAAATCCAATGGGTAGACAAGAGTGTTTGCAATGACTGCGCCAGCTGCGCCAGCAACAGCATTACCCCATGGCGGTAGGGTCTCTACTTTGGACTGTCCGCCCATGGTAGCGGTTGCGGGAAGCGATTATCGGAGAGACGGCTCGAGCACTGCGCTGATGAACAGAGGACGCAATCGGCTATGGGAAGTGGCGGTGTTGTTGAAGTGTAGTTGCAGTTATCTCATGGCAGAGCAGCCAAATGAAGATTCAAGATGGCAGCATCGAAGGTGTAGAAAAAGTGGGCAAGGGACGATTGTGACGCTCCGCAACGCGATAGCGCGGTCGCAGGCATGGCTGACCTCTCCCGAGGTCCCAGAGGCCGAGGTTCAGTCTCGGGCCCAAGTATGACGACACACTAGAGGCGTCTGCAGCGTAGCCTCGTATTGGACCTGGGGTTGATAAGTCCAGACGCTATAACTAGAACAGTGTAAAAAAAAGTGAATGGTTTTAGAGGTTGAGAAAGAGAAAAAAGAAATCGTCTCCTGCCTGCCCCCAATTGTTCATGTCTGGCTCACATGGCAGTCGCGACTTTGTTTGGGCAGGAGCGTGCGTCGCGCTAAACCTTGTAACTCTCCGAGCAACAACACCACAACACCATCACCGTTTCTGGCTTACCTCTGACATCAACCCCCGGTGACTTTATCGGCATGACTCACTACAGGTAGCCTCGTATTCTCCGTGCCGTATTGATCAAATCCCTGCTCCCTTGCTCCGTTTTGTGCTTTTCATCATGGCAGACCGGGCCACTCAGCTCGAGGCTTGCAAAGCTGCTGCAAGCGTATGTGACATCGCAGCCAGTCCTCCCACTATAACAGTGACCCTTGAACGGCGCCACTTACTGATGTGCGGCTCTCTAGAACTACCGCTCTCAACTGGATACGGCTGCTACCAAAGATGAGGCTCTCACTTTGGCCATTAGCGCTGCTGAGAAACTCATGAAAGCGCTCAAGTTGTCGTCAAACCAGGATGAGAAGAAACTGCTCAAAGCACAATGTGGCGAAATCATGAATGTTGCCGACCGCATCAAGAAGACTGGAACGTGGACACAATCTGCGAAGCCACAGTCGAATGACTCCAAAAGCCACCATATTGGCCAGTGGGTCACGCAAGTTGCAGTAGCAGCAGATCCATCATCGGCTTCCCAAGACACTACTACACAGTCAAGTTCTTCCCGTCATGGCCTTTCTTCTGCCTCAAGGCCCGATACGTCGTATCAAAATAGCCCCAATATCAAATCCAGTAACGCCTTTGATGTTGACAGTGCAATTAACCCAAGTCTAAAGTCGTCCTCGCAACCCTGTCCTGCCAGCATACTCTCTCACTCGACATTACCCAATGTGAGTGAAGCTTCTCCCTCACGAGCGGCAGCTTCCCATCCCCAAATATATAGGTTGCGCGAGCCGGTATCAAGCAGGCAACCCTCTAAGAGGGAGGAAATCATCTTGCTAAAGGCCTCCATGGTCAATGGCTTCAAATTTCCGCCCTGGACCAAGGAGCCATCCGCGGACGAGTTCGCTTCACGTCATGGAGACGGCGACTTCATCGATATGGGTGATCTTAGTCTTTCTCCATACCAACAGCAATTCTTCCTGGACTGGCTGCGGGCCAAAGAAGCCGTACCACCGCCTTCACTAGCTTCCAATAGCACAGCGAGCATCGGGCCTTTAATGTCCAGTTCGAAACCTCTGGATCTCGTACAGGATGCGGCTTCAGATTGTTCGGTGGTCACAAGTCTATGTGCTGGTATTGCTCGTTCAGAGCGTGGGCATGAACAGGTCCGTCTTCTAGACCCAGGGCAGGTTTGGTATTGACCATTACAGATTCTCACCAACAAGCTATACCCATTTGATAAACAGCGTGGAAAACCAGTGTCATCGTCAAATGGCAAATATGTTGTGCGACTTAACTTCAACGGTTGTTGGAGGAAAGTTGTCATCGACGACCGACTGCCAGTTTCAAAAACTCACCGAGTACTCCACGTCATCGACCGCCGCAACCCAGCTTTGTTGTGGCCAGCATTACTCGAGAAGGCCTATCTCAAAGTCCGTGGCGGTTACGATTTCCCTGGCAGTAACTCATGCGGTGACCTATGGGCAATGACTGGCTGGATTCCGGAACAAGTCTTTTTACAAGAGTATGCTACATATATTCTTGGACTTGCTTTGAGGCACGCTAACTGATTTACAGGACGGACACAGTCCCTGACCAGTTATGGAAACGCATCTACAACGCTTTCATGTATGGAGACGTTTTGGTCACTGCAGGCACAGGCAAAATGTCAACTAAGCAAGAGCGCGAATTTGGACTCGAGGGCCAACACAGCTATGCCATACTCGACATGAAGGAGACGGACCACGACCGGCTGTTGCTCGTCAAGAATCCATGGATCGAAGGCAAGGGTTGGCGTGGGCCTCGTCCATCTGCAGTAGCTGCCATGGACAACTCTACTGCTGGAGAGCCCAGTACCAGTGTAGAGGTTTATCACAGGGACAGCGTTCCGACACAAGATCGACCTCACCCAACAACGTTCTGGATAGGGCTCGAGCAGGTTATACAGCATTTTGAGAGTCTATATCTCAACTGGAATCCCGGACTTTTTCGTTATCGTCAAGATATCCATTTCGAGTGGGACATCAATGCGTCAGCACCAGCCGGATGCATAGTCAACAATCCACAATTTGCCTTTACGTCCAAAGGTGCCGGCCCCGTCTGGCTCCTAGTGAGCCGTCATTTCCGCGATGCACAAGAAACCACAAAAGAAGAGTCGGACGTATTTAATGATGGCAGTGTTCGTCACGACACTCAATTTGGCGGCAGCGGAGAGGCGCCAAAGGGTTACATGAGCATCTATATCTGTACTGGACATGGAGAGCGGATTTATGTCAAGGACACGTATCTGGAATCGAGCGACTACGTGACGACGCCTCAATGTCTCCTCCGTAGCGACATGGATGCTAACACGACGTACACGGTGGTGATTGACCAGGACGATTTGCCTCGGTCCAAATACACATTTTCTCTGTCAGCATTTGCCAATACACCCATGACACTTGAGCCAGCGACACAACGACTTCCGTTGCAAGAGATTCAAACCGGAGCCTGGACAAGACAGACGGCAGGCGGCGGAACAGACTCGCCCAACTACTTTGACAATCCTCAATATTCACTCCATGTGCGCGAACGCGGCTCACTAGCGATTTTACTGACGAGTACAAATCACGAACATCCTTTACACGTCAAACTTGCGTTTGGACACGGGAAGAGGTTGTATCGACTACAAAGCCGGGATGTGCTTGCAGACTCGGGCAACCACCGCAGTGGATGTGTTTTTGCCGAGATCAAGGATGTTCAGCCGGGATACTATACCATCATCTGTTCGCTATTTGAAGCGGGACTGACTGGGGACTATACACTGCGAGTAGACAGTAGCAGTCAGGTAGGGTTGACGCCGATAGCGCGGGACGGAGCAGGGCTGCTCTCGATGAAGCTTGCTCCAGCGTGTTTTGGTGCACATGTACACAAGGTGGCTGCACCACTTCGTCTGCATCGGCTGGCATCATACACAATCATTGCGCGGTTCTTGAAGGCAACGAGCCCTCGGGCGATGGATCTGGGCAAGCTAGCGCGCAGCCCGCTGCGGCTGAGTGTTGAACTGGGACGGGGTCCAGAGCGCAGAATCATCATTGCTAGCGAACAGGGGGAGTATGCAGACTCAGCCACGGTTCGGTCCGAGAGCGTCGACATTGACCCGATGGACTGTAGGCAGGGGGATGTGTGGCTTGTGTTGGACAGGTTATCGGGCCCTAGCGGACCAGTGGAGGAGTGGTACGACGTGGAGATGTATGTCAACACTCCCCAGGCGTGTGAAATTGGGGTTTGGCGAGACTGGGACGACTGATGGAACTTTTGCGAGGGCGCTTGGTGCTAGTGGATGGATGACCGTCTGCATTGCCGATCGCTTTGGTCAGACATTAGCCCCATGTGGGCAGGTTGAAGGTCAGGATACGTTATCACTTGAAGAGTAGGGGATATGGGTGGGAAACATGTGTAGCGAGCTCTCACACGCCTCATGGAACTCTGAAGACGCCACAGTGCGGTGAAACATGGTAGGGGGCGGTGGGCGGCGAGTGTAGATCCAATCAAGGGGTGCACGATCTGACAGTGCATGACCCTATTGCATGTTTCGTCTTGCCGCAGACCGCATGATGGACGATAACGGCGCGCCAAGCGCTGCAAAGCGGACCGGCAACCGTGTGACCAAAGCGCTTGTTCAGGCCGTGTATGTATGCGAGCACGATGGTATTGATGTGTGTTGTACTGTGTATGTTTGTATGCGCACGAGTGTGTAGAGAGAGTGTGAGGGTGAGGGTGCAAGTGTAGTGCACCAAGGGCAAGTAGCGTCTTCTCCACGGGTGGCTAGGCCCCTACCCCGCTGCAGCAAGGTTCAAGGCTATCGGCTGCGCTACGTCAGTCAGTTCCTCCGCGCGCGCGCGCTAACACTAAGAACATTGCAAAAGCGCACCGCCTCAACACCAAAACCCCAACCACATCCCGACCCTTCTCCGCAATATACCTCTGGCCTCTATCACCACCCGACACCACTCATCTTGACGACCGCATATACATATATACGCCAAACTGCCATGGCGGACCTCGCCCCTGAGAAGGCCCAGTCGGCCTCGGCACCAGCGTCTACCCTCAACTCTGGCGACAATTCCCGAGCGCCTACTCCTTCAAACGCCGCCGCCGAAAAGGCTCCCGATGATAGCTCCAAGTTCAAGACGTTTTTGGGCATATTGAGGAGGTAACGTTACACCGCTTAGTCGCTGTGCTCCCTCAGAAGACTGACTGTGTGCTGCTTGTAGGTTTATTGGTGTCTCTGACCTCGCTGCTGTCCGATTCTCTCTTCCCGCACAACTCCTCGAGCCCCGACCCAACTTGGGTATGTAGACTAGATACCTGGCCGCGATACACATGATCTGATGGAATAACAGAGTACTGGCACTACTTGGACAGACCCGACACATTCATCAGGTCAGTGCAGCTTGCATGCTCCCATCAGGAGAAACCACTGACTCGTGCAGCATCGGAGACTCAGATGACGATCTCGGCCGCATGCTGGGATGCCTGCGCTTCTGGTTCACCAAGGACCTGGTATGATGCACCTACAAATCCCGACGACATAGCTGACACTGGCGCAGAAATACGTCAAGGGCAAGCCATGCAAGCCCTACAACTCTACCTTGGGCGAGTTCTTCAGGGTATGTGGCTGGAATAGCTTCGGATAAAGCCGCTTGCTAACCCTTGCAGTGTAACTGGAAAATCGAAGACACGCATCCCACGCTCAAGACACCCAACTCGGCTCCCACGAGCGCTGCCAGTAGCACCAAAGGCAGTGGCAAGAAGGTGACGGTCTCCTACCTTACCGAACAGACATCACATCACCCCCCGGTTTCAGCTTTCTACGTCGATTGCCCAGAAAAGGGAATTAGTGCACGAGGATATGATCAGATAAGCGCAAAGTTTACTGGTACGAGCGTGCGTGTTGCAGCTGGGGCTCACAACTTGGGAATCTTCATCACTTTAAAGAACCGCGACAACGAGGAATACCAACTCACCCATCCAGCGGCTTACCTGGGAGGTATCCTACGAGGTATGTGCTCGCTGCTAGAATTGGCACCGACCGACTGACCGGACGAACAGGCTCCTTGAACGTCTCCGTCGCTGACAGCTGCTTCATCACCTGCCCAAAGACTGGATTGAAGGTCATCCTAGAGTACCAGGAAGAAGGCTGGCTCGGCCGGTCCCAAAATAAGGTCATGGGAGTCATCTTCAAGTATGACCCAAATAACGACACCATAACAAAGATCAAGGATGTTTCAGACAAAGACGTTCTTGGCCGGATAGAGGGCAGCTGGCAAGACAAGGTTTACTACACTCTCGGGAGCAAGCCCTTTTCCAAGGTCTCCGTAAGTACATTGAATAGGGATTTGGCTGCCAGCTCTTAACACTTGAGCAGGAGAAGAACCTCATCATCGACCTTAACCCACTCGACCCCGTCGCCAAGGTTGTACCGCCAATCGAGAAGCAACTTCCCAACGAGTCTCTCAAATTCTGGGAGGGTGTCACAAACGCCATAGTAGGCAGGCAATATAACATGGCTACCACCCTGAAGACCGAGATTGAAGAGAAGCAACGGCAAAAGGCTGCGGAGCGCAAGGCAGCCGACAAGGAGTGGCAGCCGCGATTCTTCACCGGAGCCGTCACGCCTGTCGGCAAGCCGGACCTTACCAAAGATGGTGAGGAGGCGCTCAAAGGTCTCCATGAGGAAAATTATGACCTGCCGCCAAATCAAGAATATGGTGCTTTCTAGGCGCTACTCTCTACACCAATTTGCATTTGCGGATGACGGGCGCGAACTAGACTTTGAATACCACGTCCGCTACCTCGTCCAACACGATCGCGTACGAAACATGCCACCCTCGTTTGAGATATTACCTCACATACTGGGAACGCTCTTTGTTGGTTAGAGAGGAGCATGGCTTTGTTGATGGCGTTACACATCTATTCTATACTTACCAAGGGGGCCTCGCAATCATGTGTCTTTTTGTCACGATTATTTACGAATAGATTTCTAGACTGCCTGCCTAAAATAGGCTTTACTGTCTTCATACCCTTTCACTTGGGGATGCTGATTTTGAAAAAAGAAAAAAAAGAAATCCAAAGCAACATTCAAGTCCACACGCAACAATCGCTTACAAGATTTATGGAGTTATGCTGATGGCAAGGTTTCAGATGGAAATTGGAATCCTAGTGAAGGGTATAAGAAATATCTATTAGCATGGTTTGTATACCATGTGCTGGTGTCTATTACTATTTGATTAGTATCACTTGGCCTCCGTATCCTTAGCGCCGTACTCCTTTCTCTCTTCTCCAATGGTCCCGTCCCTGATATCCATATTCCAAGTTCTTCTGACAACAAACAACATCAACATCCAACAACAACCCCGACATCATCAATCGCAACACTCCAACCCCCATCCCCCTCAGCCCCATACCCCTGCACCGTAACCGCAACCGTATGTCCCACACCACCCGCCCCCACATCCTGCACAACTACCTTCCCCCCAACCTTCACCCACTCCTCCTGTCCCTCCCCAACCTCAACCACACCCCCACAACTCCCCCCATCAAGAAAAACCTCCACCCTCGCTCTTCCTTTCCCCGCCTCTCCCCTTCTAACCCACGCATAACACTCCACCGTCTTTCCACCCGCCACCTCAATATACGACTGCGACAGCGTAAGTGTAGACAAGATATCCGCGCTGCTATTACATGAGGCGATGTATGCGGTTGCGCTGTTGTGGCCTCCCGGGTTGTCGCGTGAGAGGGTGCGCGAGGAGAAGGAGCCTGTGGCTAGGGAGAGCCAGGGGGTTAGGTCTGAGGGGTTGGATTCGAAGGAGGGGTTCTGGAGGAGGTTGTTGGGTGTGCAGGAGTTAGAGAAGGGTAGGGGGGAGGCGAGGGTGGTTGTGGTGGTGGATGTAAGGAGGAGGGTTGGTAGGAAGAGCATGTTTGGTGGTGTATGGATTGAGTTCGGGATTCGATAGTGGAAGGTGATGATGGTGGTGCGAGTTGTTGGGTTCTTCCCTTCTTTCCCTTCTGGTCCAAGTCGAGATTCGAGAATATAATTGTGCCAGCGAGGTGGTTGGAGTCGGGAAATGGTGTTTTGTTAAGTCGCGCCCGTGGAACGTGTTACAAGCAAAGCGCAGCTAGCCGAGTTGTCCTTTGCAGTCCGAAATCGTTTGTTTTGCCGAATAGTAGAAGAAGAATGTATCCGAGAGCCGTTTTTGTCGTACAAATAATAGTACAAGTGTAAAAAAAAAAGTTGCGAATGACGTCTTGTTGTTAGCCCAGTTTCCTCACGGTCACCTGTTGTCGCAACTCCTTCATGTGCCCCGTCCGCGTGAGAGACAAGCAGAGAAAACCACGAGGTGCTGAAGAATGACGGAATAAAAAACAAAAGAGGAAAGAATCTCGTTTAGATGCCAAATGCAAGGGAGTGACGTGCCGTCTAGGTCTATTCTAGAAAGAGAGAAAACAGGAACAAGGGGAAAGGAAAGAGGAATAGTGAAAAAGTGATAGAAATGGGTATTTAGCAATGTAAAAACAAAAAGTGTTCACATCTACACTCGTAAATACCACACAACACATCCCTACCCTCTCCTTTCCTTTCCTTTCCTTTCCTTCCCGTCTACAAACATCCTACCCACCGCAGTCAACTACGCAACTCCCCCAATCAACCCCCCTTCCCCCAAGCCAACCTACCTACAGCCCTTCCATCCCCCATCCCCAAAACAGTCAAACAACCGACTCAAAAAAGGGGGGGGGCCTACGGACACTTGAAACACATCCTCCCTCTCAATGTCTTTCTCGCCCAGCAAATCCAAGATCCGCATACCACTTCAGCCCATTAACTGGCTCATCCATAGAAACACGCCAGCCCGCCAACCCGGCACCTCGCAAGCTCGCTCGTCGGCACTCGTAGCGTCGGACGCACGTACCCGTGCGTCGCGGTGGTGGGAGCCAATAGCGGGGCTGCCATGCCCTCTTACTGGGGGGGGTAGGGGGGCGAGATAAGCGAGATTTACGGGCTGGGGTGCGTGTGTGGCGAATGGGAAGTGGTGTCGTCGCGCATACTTAAAGAGTAGAATAGGCTGTGGGAAGGTCGGAGGTTTATTATGTGTGTGGCGGATGGGGGGGCTGGGAAAGGGGGGAAGGGAGGGAAGGGGGGGGGGGGGGAAACAAGGTCAACGGTGTTTGTTGTGGTACAACAACAGTCATGGTAGGGATAGGTGAGGGAGAGAAACGTTGCGCAATCATCGGACTTTGTTAATTGAGGGTTTTTGGAGAAAGTAAGGCTAGGTATATACAGCTAAAAAAAAAAGTTGGAAAAACAACAACCGCAAGGCATCTCGAATATGTACACCGTTTCCATCGTTAGCGCTTGTATAAACTTTGTTTAGTTGTTTTGTGTTTGTGCGTGTTATCTCGATCAGAAGATTTATTTTAAACCCAAAAGGGCGAATTTCCGTGCGGGAAAAGCCCAGTTGCATTTCTCTCTGATTTAATAAGCGTTGGCGGACCACTGGTTGACGGTGAACTTGGCGGGGCCACCGGTGAAAGCCTCGGTACCGAACTGGTAGGCTATCATGGCTGTTAGCATATTCTGCATCATCATCACCACCAACTCGTCACTTTAGATTAAAAAAGAGAGAGAGAGAGAGACTTACTAATGAGGTTCTGGCTGGTAATAGGGAAACCCTTGTTGTTGGCGAGGTACTGGAAGAAGTCCTTCATGCTGGCCTTGAAGTTGTAGATGGGGCCCGAAGGAGTAACGAAGCTGTAGACCTTCATGTTGCCGTTGAGGCCGTAGAAGAGTTCCCATTGGCGGCCGGCGACGTTGACCATCCCTTGCGAGGATCCAATGGGGTACACATCGTACCTGCCGAGCCTATAATTGTCCCAAACGTTAGTATATGTAACAGTCGGGATTTTAGGAATGTAAATAAATGATGCAAGACGTACCAGACCATGAGCTCGTAGTCACCGCTGCTGGTGGGGTGGTTAACGTTGGCAGAGGTGAAGAGATCGTAGGCAACATTGCAACGGATGTTGTTGGTGTCGTAGACCCAGTAGGCCTCAGTCTCGAGGTTGTTGTACTGGCTGACGGGCTTCTTGGTGATTTGACGGCCAGAGTAGACGTAACTCTTGACATTGTCACGGCCACCCTGCCACTGCCAGTTGGAGGTCCACTTGGCGCCAGTCTGGCTCACGCTGTTGACATAGGTGCATTGAGATCCAGAGGTGGCTGAGCTGCGGCCCCAGATGTTGTTGTTGAGCTCGTAGCCGTTGCTGGAGTAGTACTCGAAGTCCTTGCAGAGGGTGGCTTGCTGAGCGGCCGTGAGGGAGGCCAGAGCACTGAGAATGAACGATACAACCTTCATGGTGGGCGGTTTGTGGTCGACGGTTGATTGGCTTGGAAAGATTGTCTGTTGTGATGCGTGCTGTTTTCCCTGTGCGTATCCTCGACCTTTTGTACTTGTCTATAGTTGCCTTCACCACTCCACATGGTCTAGGATCATGACTTTAGACGGTGGGGAAAACTTCAGTGGGTCCTCATATAATTCAGTCCTCCATCAGTCGCGATGCTTCCCTAGATTCCGACGGCGTCTCCAGAAGCGACCACTCGAACAAGTTCTATCCCCAGCCTCATGGGGGACCAATTACTCATGTGAGCAGGTCCTGGACGGAGAATTTAATATGAATGGCCAATCATACGTCGCGTCGCTAACCCACTTGTATTACCTGCATCGGCGAATTCGTCTCCGCACGAACAGCGGCCTGGGAAACAACAGGTAATATCCTGGATATCTGCCGTCGTGTTCTCCCGACTACCGGGCGTTGTTCTAAATGCGCTCAAGTTCCAGAAACATACCCCACAATTCTACGACCGTGCTTACATGATGGTTTCCATGTTTTTCCTATTTCGGCATGATTCCAGTACCACACACGTGGGCCGGGGACGATCTGCTCTTCACGTCTAGCTGTTTTTCAAGCTTCTAGAGTCATGTCCCTGGCTGTTCAATGTTCCAAGGACCGGAACCGTTCCCGGTTTTCCTGTTTCTCAGTCGCGGTGGAAGACGACGGATCGGACTGGAATACCCTTCAGAGCAGTAGCTCTCTCTTGGGAGTATTGGAGGGTAAGCAAGAGGACAGCACAGATGCAGAGCCCTGGTAGTTGAAAGCAAAGCCATATGTGAACTGATCCTATCTGATATGCCATGGACGCAAGAGTGGGGAGAGCATTGTCACGAGGACCTAGCAAAATAGATGAAACTGATCCCTCTAGGCGCAACGGGGGTGCGGGATTGGCCGCACGTCGATGCAGGAACCCCTACGTACCTTAATATCGAACAAGATATAGAGTGCCAACGCCATTAATTCTTTGAGTATCTCCTGCACTGTAAAGGTAGTTTACAAGCTCTCGGAAAGCTCGCTCTGATGTCGCATCCGCCAAGGCAACGGCCCGGGGTTTGGTGCGGGGGTCAGCACAACCCCAGCTCACTCTCACCCGCGTTGCATCATCTGACAATGTGCCTCCACACGGTCTTTTTTTTCGCTGCCGTGGTAATTACGTTGTGAATGCCATTCTTCGACCGCAGGAAAAATTCCGCTCTACTAACGCATTGGTGCCGAAATGAGTATCGTAACCGCCCGAAAGAAGTTCCAGTCTCCAAGTACAACTCTGCAACCCTGGTATGCTGGGGTGTGTTTCATTTACAGCCTCTTAAATGATTGTTGAACACCGATGTCTACATTAGTTTCTCCGCATGCCAGCCCTCCATGAAATAACCCTTGTTCGCAAAGGGACATTGAGCACATCGCGTATAATGAATGATTTTATCAATATCACAAGCTCTCCCAAGCTTTTGAATTTAGAAATCTTCTCTCTTCACAGGGTTCGGTAGTCGCGCCTTATTTGGTGGGACGGTAAAGTGATCTCAATCCCGAACAGTTGGCCCACTCTTGTGCGTTGAAACATGTTTACGCCAATCTAGACTCGCTTGGTGAAGGTGTAGAGGGAGAGTTGGCTAGAGCTACTACTGACTTGTCTTGACCCACTCTATGGCTTCGTATTCGCAACGGTTTTTATTTCCTTTCGGTCTTACTGATTGGACCAAGCTTTTTTGAGCATTTCAACCCTGCACGTATACTTGACCCGTTGATTGCGACTGACAATCTTAATTCGACGTCTTCTGTATTGATATATGAAGATACTTGCAGTCCATGCGATTTCGCCAGAGTTGTAGCCAGGCAGATGGGATCACTCTCTTCTCGTGCTATTGAGCTCAAGTCGCTGGGAATGATACTTATGGCTATATCTCAAGGCGCAGCAGCAACAAACCACTGTTCCAATGTTGGGTAGCCTCTACGCAAGACTGGCGAACCGAAATCGTATCATTCGTATCCACGAATTGCATCTGGGCAACGTTCATCACGGCCCGTCTGACACGAGATGCTTCAATCTGAGGTAGCCTAGTGGGAACTAGCCGAGATGGGTTGCCATGATATTAAGCGCGCACCACTTCTTCTATTGAGGCCAAGCTTTCCGCGATACGAACGTGACGTCGTTTCCACAATTTTGCTCATGCGCACTCAGATAAACAAGATGTCAATCTATGTCCGAGAGTCATCCTTCTTGTCCGAACTGTAGGATTTGTAGGGAGCTAACATTTCGACGTGTCTAGATGAAATGGTGGCATTCGAAGAACAATCAGGCGACTGTCAGCACACAGAGTTTCTTCTGGGTTGCAGGGCTTCCATGTCCCATGGTCTGACCCTTATGAGATGCACCTTGGTGCCCGACATCCAGTCAAGACACTCAACTGATGCCAGGGAACTTAGGAGGAAGCTGTTTGTATTTATGTCACATCATCATATTCAACCTAGCATCTCTGTATCTTCCCCGTTTCCCGACTTACAACCAATCAAGAACCCTTACCTCAAAGCCGCCCCTCATATACAATACTATCGCTTCCAATAACCTATCCTTGGCCCTTAGCTAAACAATACCCTCTCAACACTTTTGCCCCTATCCTCAACATGACCTGACCGCGGAACGGCTACGGTGCTATTCCCGGTACCAACAGCTTTACATACATGTACCGTGGTCTGGCTATAGTATATGATCCCAGGCGCTTAGGTGGCCTGTGTGTACACTTTGGGGTTCTTGCAGTTGACTGGCGTGATATATCTTTGTATCCCGTCCAGGGTCGCAATGGGGACATGGGATGAGTCTATCTTGGCGACAGTAACTTTGCGCCTAAGTTCTTCGTGGCAAGGTCGGTTGTCCGCCGGCATTGTTTGTCTTCATGTTGAACACATCATATCTCCAGGTACTGTTGTACCATTTGTGATAATGGGCGCCTGTCGGGATTTTTTTGGTGAGTGCTCGGGATAGGTACCGGTGTATCAGCCTGAAGAAATACCGGCTTGTTGAATGTAGGCCCTACCGTCATCATGCACAGCACAGTGAGTGTTCAATACTGGCGTTGGGTTGTGCTGTCCCCTGTACATCAGGGCAGTTGTTTTGGGTCATTTTGTTGAGGATTGCAGATATTTTTACATTAGCATAAATATCTTTTATCGCATCTAGTATACTTGAAGTCTGAGTTGCATGTCTGTGGTCGTTAACCTAGTCTCTAGCCATTACTGTAGGTTCTATGCCTGTCTCTCAGTTATGATAGCCTTTTGCAAATACCCTGTATTAGGTTTAAAGCTTTATCAAATCAACAAATGCTAGACTAGCCAGCCTTTTTTCATGAGACTTTTCTGCAATGAATGGGGATTAACAACTACCCCTTTTATTCATCGCGGTTGTTTGAACGTGACCCTCTTCTGTCGATCCAAGCCAAACCCTTCAGCCATGAGATATTTTCTGTTTGGGTAGTTCACCTGTGTCCTTGCATATTGAGCTTGTGTTCAGCAGGTCGAAAATTAGACTGGACACATGAGACATTTGATAGAAAAGAAGCTGTTAGTCTGGTCATATCAAACGACTGTCAATTTAGACAACCTCTTTTGATAATTCCGAAAGACGAGCTTGGCAGTGTTCTCATAGCGTCCATCATACGTAGGTATAAGGCGTGTTGGCACTTTATGAAAATTACTCGCTATTGATCTGCCTTCTCAACAATAATATTGTCTGATATTGAATCAATCAAGACATGCAATAAGCTATTGACACTCCTGTGTCGTTCGTTGTTAGAGCATAAACTCAGCCTAAAGTTTACTCTGGGCTTCCAATGCGTGTATAAGAAATAGGACGATTTTTTATGTCACAGTAGACTTATAAGACAATGAAAGGCAAGATACCGCTTGTGTAGTCTTCTGGAGTGAGCCCCATTGAGGTCTGACCGACGCTTGAAGGTAGCAACCGCGTATATATATACGTGAAAGACTGAATCACGGCGGACTGTTTGTCGGTGTCAGTTTTCTCCAAGAGATGCAAGTCGACAGTTACGGAAAGATCATTTAGACCGAGTCTTCCCAAAGCAGTTGGAAGACCTGAGCCACATCGGCCGGATTATTAAAAAAGGTACGCGATAGGAGTACGTGTACTAGCGTATTCCGCGGGTTTGAAACACCATGAAACATCTCGGAAGACTTTGGAAGGAGTGGGAACTTCAAATAGAAGAACCGGGAGGCGCGGAAGCGGTATTACACAGCAAAAAAAAAGAAATTCAAAGCTCATCTCCACACTACGGAAAGTGCCAGCCACGGATATCAAAAAATCCGGCTAGATTATGGTTACAGGTGTGACCGAATGGTGATGGCAAGTTTACTCAGACGGAATAGTAGTGCCGGATACGCGCTATTGGGACTGCATTTTAGTGATTGGCGAGGTGATCTTGCAGGCCCTCTGACTAGTTACTCGAGGGGTTCGTATCAGGAATTGTTCTAGGTGTCGACTAAGAACGCCTCAACAAGTCCTTGGGTTCATGGTAATTTGAGAGGGTACCTAGGTACATAAACGGCCTTCTAGATAGACACGAACGGGACCAATTTTCGTTGACCTGCGGACGGGTACGCGCTTCTTCTGAATCTTAGACTTGAGCAGCCACTTTTACACATATGCACATTTGCATCATCAAAACAAGTTCCCAGGCGCATGAAACTACAGTGTATAGTGAATATATATATTTAGATTAAAACCAAGACATAAGAAGATAATGCAAAGAAGCTGCCAAGAAGCAGCACGTTTCAAGCAAACTCACTGTTGTGAGCACAGCCCTGGCAACAATTCGGTCGAAGTGGCCAAACGTCTATATGAAACACATGTCGTCGAGTTGGCGAATGGCAATACTTAGTTTTGGCGGGAATACACCTTTTGGGTTAGACTAGTTACTGCCAAGCTACCGAGCTGTGGAGAAGCAATCCAACTTGGGATTGTCAAGTTGAGATTATCCCAGCGGGCCCTACCGCGTTTTTTTCGATAGACCATGACGACACATAGTAGCATGTACCTGATTTGACTGGCTCTAACTACTAAACACACAAGTACATAAGCACAAACGACGGAGTAGGCTTGGCAATGTTGCCTGTGCACTGCGCCCTTCACTCGACCTACCCTCTCTCCTTCGACGTGCACCGTCTGTCAGTGCCTACGGCACGGCGAATTACCACAACAGCGATTCAGAAAGTATGTTTGGCGCCAATACAACATGACACCTGCCTCCCAAGCCCGAGATGATGATGTCTGGAACATCCACCGTTGCCCCATCGCTTTTTCCAGGCCGCCACCACCAAGACTCCGTGTGAGCCTCCGTGTCAAAAGTAGTGGATGCCAACGACGTTGTTAATGCGCACAAGAGATATTGACGTACATAAAAAAAACAAGTACACAAGGCGCCCACATACCACAGCCCTCGATAGAGCCGTTGTTTGATCAACGGCAACAATGATATTTGCACGCATGATTCATGCCCACATGTTCGAGAACACAGGACGTAAAAATTTTTGCACCTCGAGCAATCCATCCTAAGGCGAACAAGGGCGATCGAAACATTGTGCACTAGACGCGTTCCGCCCAGACGGAGGAGGTCTTGGTTTCATCTGCACCGTTAACGATTCCCCCATGGCCCATAGACAGTCCAAACGGCGGACTGCGACTCGTATTAGCGCTAGATGGCTGTCACCCGCAATAGCATTTGCATTAGCCGCCTCGTCCCTGTTGTCTTTTCTAGGCAGACAAGCGAAGTAATCAATAATTTCCAAGCGACATGACTGATCTCTGGACCCGTACGCTTGTGTAGGAAAACAACTGAATAGTATAAGAAGTAGCTGTCCACCCCAGAGATGAAAGGGCACGCTTGACGCTCAACTTCTATTCATTCTACATATTAGATTCGGTCTTTGACTTGTTCATTCTTTTCGACTTCTGCTTTGAATAGCCACTCTTTCACAAGACAGGTTCTACACTCGACCAATTCATCAATCAACCGCCCATATCCTCACTCAAAATGAAGTCCTTCATCTCTGCTCTCGCTTTCGCCGGTGCTGCCAGCGCCCACTGCACCATCTGGGGTGTTTCCGTCAACAACAAGGACCTAGGCTACGGCAACTCTCAGGGTGGATACATTGACACGCCCCCCAACAACTCTCCCGTCACCGATGTTACATCCAAGGCGATGGAGTGCAACGTAGCCAACATCAAGGCGTCCAAGTCCATCTCTATCAACCCTGGTGATGAAGTCGCTGTAAGTATTTGTGTGCCGGAGTTTCGGATTGAAGACGTGCTGACATGACTAGGTCCAATGGTTCCACAACGGTCCCGGAGCCGGCGACCAAATCATTGATGGATCTCATAAGGGACCAATCAACGTCTACATGTCGAAGGCTGGCTCTTCCATGTCGTGGACCAAGATTGCCGAGGATGGATGGGACGGCAAGTCGTGGGCTGTCACCAAGCTCCGCGATGGTGCGTACAACGGAAAGAAGGGACAGCACACATTCAAGATGCCCAACGTTGCTGCCGGAGACTACATCATCCGTCCCGAGATTATTGCTCTCCACGAGGGTAACAGGCCTTCGGGTGCCCAATTCTACATGGGATGTGTAAGTTGCCGAGTTGCATGACGTGCTTAGTAACAGACGCTGACTTGAGGTTGCAGATTCATGTCAAGGTTGGCGGATCCGCCAGTGGCTCTCTTCCTGCCGGTGTCTCGATCCCAGGCTACGTCACCGCTACTAACCCTGGTGTCTTGTTCAACATCTACGGCTCATTCCAGAACTACCCCAACCCTGGTCCCAAGCTCTGGAGCGGTGCCGGTACTGCCACTGCTGCTGATGCTGCTCCCGCTCCCGCTCCTGCTGCCGGTGCTCCTGCTGCCTCTCCATCTCCCGCTACCGGTGCTCCCTCTACTGAGGCACCTTCCAGTGAGGCTCCCGCTGCTGAGGAACCCGAGGAGTGCACTGACGATACTGCAGAGCCTGCTGATGAGCCTGCTGCTCCCGCTCCTGCTGCTCCCGCTGCCTCTGCTCCTGCTGCTGCTCCCGCTACCGGTGGTGCTGAGGCTCAGAAGTGGCACCAGTGCGGTGGTCAGGGCTACACGGGCGCAACTGCCTGCGTTTCAGGCACCTCGTGCGTCAAGCAAAACGACTACTACCACCAATGTATGTAAATTGGCATGGTGGATGACCATGTTGGGCGAGTCCAGAGGGACGGGTAGTATCGGTGGGCGGTATTTGTGGAGAAGTTTGGCTTGTAGAAGTTTGTTTCTATTTGCTGGTGGTGTCAAGTGTCAAGTGGGCTCGGCCGCGTAGGGCCGGGCTTGCGCACCGCTGGTTTTCGATTCTCATGTACATATGTAAATTTCACGACGAATTGGATGAAAATGCCTCTTCGGTTCAATGCCTGTGCCCTTTTCCGACATGGACCTCGTCATGTTAGTGTACCCACCTCTGCTGTGTAAGGACCAAGAAGCTCGTCAGTGGCCAGGGGGCTACGTGTCTAGAAGCCCCAGGTGCCACGCGTGAAGAGCTACGTCTCAGATCTAAGCTGACCGGCCAACCCGGCAATGACATGAGGGGCCATCGGAGAGCGAGAGAGTGAGGCCGTGTTGCAAGGCTGTGGGTGCAGGCTGTGGGTGCAACGAGAAGCGTAGCATAAACATGCCTCAGTCTGAGGCCGTTGTCGGTGTTAGGAGTTGATGGAGGGCAGTCTAGACCCGACTGGGGCATCAAGTGGATGCGATGGCGTGCGCGTGACTAAGCCGAGGTTATCCGCGCGCCCCCGGCGTGCGTCCCCAACATTTGTTGCGCCGACACTCGGGGAAGCGTCCATCCAGACCTACACCCACACATGCATCCATACGTACCTGACAGCTCATAATACCCCCCAGCAGCCACAGCACATCATGTCTTCCACTCGCTCATAACTCGCTCCTTTTGCTTCCGTCCGCTCGAAACTACGCACATTCTATCAACACTGCCATCATGGTCGCCCCTTCTTGCGCCTGGGTCCGCGTCGGCCTGAGGCGCATCCCTAATGCCCCTTCTCGCAACACGACAAACACATCCAACTTTGAGCGCGCCCGTCTACGAATTCACCTGTCCAACACCTCTCGCCGCTACAACAGCACCGGCTCAGACGGAGCCCAGGGCGCCGCTGCCACTGCGCGAACCATTCCCGGGCCCAGCTGGCTGTGGCTCGATCCTATTGTTGAACCTTTTCGGGCATATGGTCGCGTGCAGCAACGGAGGCCATACATGACCCAATTGGTGTCGTCGCTCATTATCTATTTCATCGGCGACTGTGTTGCCCAGAGCATCACTCAGCCTGAGCCCTCTGCCCAGCAGCAGGAGGCGGCTGACGAGGCCGACGAGAAGGGCTGGGTGCAGCAATGGAGCGACGATCGTGACTGGACCCGCACCATGCGAGCTCTTTGCATTGGAGGACTGAGCGCCATCCCATCATACAGGTGGTTTCTGTGGTTGTCCAACAGCTTCAACTACCGGTCCAAGACGCTCTCTCTTACTATCAAAGTACGTTGCAGTCTCTTCCTAGAGCGCATGCGCTTGCAACAATACTAACAACACGCCCAGGTCTTCATAAACCAAGCATTCTTCACCCCACTATTCAATTCCTACTTCTTCGGCATGCAAACCCTCCTCTCCGGCGGCACCTTTCCCGAAATCATCGAGCGCATCCGCAACACGGTGCCAACCAGCTGGTGGAATAGCTGCAAAATCTGGCCCGCAGTAACGGCCTTTAGCTTCACCTACGTGCCCATCCAGTACCGCAGCATCTTCGGCGGTGTCGTGGCAATCGGCTGGCAGACGTATCTGAACCTGCTCAACCAGCAAGCTGCTGCTGTAGAGGAGTTAGAACGTGCGGCGGGACACGTTGCACCACTCAGCGTCCGCTCGGTGCATACCCATGCAGAACATGGCCAAGTCATGCAGAAATGCGTTGCTTAGACGTCATGCTTTTGTTTGCTGGTCAGTCATGCGAGCGGTATTCCGATGGAAAAAAAAGCACCCAGCACACCCTCTCTTTCTGTGGCTGTGTTCGGAACTACCGTCTCTCGTTCTTTTCCGGTCGAGCCACTAGGCTTCCGCTTACATTCATTAACTTTAGCTAATCGTTCGGATCAGCTAGCCCTACAACTTTGTTTTCTTCCCTTCCTTTTCCTTTGTTTTCCAAACCTCCATGGGCACAGAGAGAGGTTTCCTCCGGACCCCGGAGGGTGGAAGAGAGGGGTAACTCCGCCCTCCCACTTTTTTTCTTTCTACTATTTTGCATGATAGACGGGCGTTATGTTTTTTTGTTATTATTATTGCATTTGCATTTGATACCACGAGCGCTCAGTCAAACTAGAAATGCGCCGATAACTTTAGAATTTTTTACACACTTGTATACAATTATCTGAATTCATTATTATATATCCTTTGAAACTTTTCTCATGAGGCACACTTGATTGAAGTTTAACTTTTTCTTTTCTTTTTCTTCGTTTGCTTTGATCTACCGACGCTTCTTTTTCTTTTTCTGCTTGTTTGCCAAAGAAGTTTATTTTAGTTGGCCGGGCGAACGCAAACACCTCCGGCTCGGGATATACCGTACTTCGGGACCCCCTCCCTCCTTTTCCCCACGACTAACGAACAAGAGTTTATTGACTTTACACCTAGCGGTGGAGGAGGGGCCAAGTATACTAATGGCT
Source organism: Bipolaris sorokiniana ND90Pr (assembly GCF_000338995.1). Classification (NCBI taxonomy): domain Eukaryota; kingdom Fungi; phylum Ascomycota; class Dothideomycetes; order Pleosporales; family Pleosporaceae; genus Bipolaris; species Bipolaris sorokiniana. The sequence goes on along the minus strand of NW_006911896.1, from coordinate 2,677,973 downwards.
GGGAAGCGAGACGTCATTTCCACACTTGTGTTGAGTTGGCTTCGAGTGATATATGCAGTTTGTGCATAAAGTGATGTGCTGTGCTAGACTGTGCTGGACAACCACGGTTTGGCCATTTCCCCAGTTGATGCTGGCTAAATTGCCGGGAGGGTTTGGAAATATTGGGGTTTGGTGGTTCCCTGCGACTCCTTTTTTCCGGGTTGTGCACTGTACTGATACTGTAACGTCCGTCCCTCCGTTCCGGGACGCACGGTGTGACGGGACACCTTTTCTTCCGGATGCTCGGGTTGCGTGTAACGTACTCAAAAATAGACAAACACAATGCGTATCTATTTTACAGCTCTTGCTCTTCCAGTATATCACCCTCTGACGCTGAAAAGCGTGTTGTTGACTATGCTATCGCTCATTCTGTCAGTGCTGTTTATCGACTCTCCTCTGATACACCCTTGTTTGTTCGCGACAGCATAAAATTCTATATAGTTCAGTAGGCTAGAAAGAAAGCTAAGATGGCAAAGATCAAGACTGCACACTTAGAGAGTCGACTTAACGTAAGGAGTGTGAATCTCGGCAGTTTCTCCGCGCTGGCGACAACATCGTCAAAACGCGACAAGCCGGCCGTGCGACTTTAGCGGCGTTTGGTAGCGGTAGCGTGCTGAGATATCTGCGAGGGGTTGCGCGCTGTGGCTGAGAGCTGCGGCTCTCACTCATCGCCTGACCTTAGACAGCTCTTATTCCCGGGCCGGTAAGCAGCCGCCCCCGTCGCATAGAGCCAGGCGAGACGCTATAATGATAATCTTCATAGATTAGTTAGCTATTTTGCTAGCACCTTATCTATATATGCACTCTTCTGCCATAAGTTTGCAAGGCAAACACTGCCTTAGCGTAAATAGTGAGGGGAGGCAGTGCAGGACGCTGGGCGTTTGATGCAGCCAGCAGCATCTTCAGCCTGGTTGCGTGCACTGCCTCACCAGGCTGCCTTCTCTGCTTTATCGTAAAGATGCCATTCTACTCCTGCTAACATTCTGCTCTCACTCATCTACTACAAAAGTTGTTTATGCCTCTAGTTCTTTAGACTAAAGTCCGAGCTGCAAGCGCCATGCGGCTCCTCCATTTAAACGCACTGGGCAGACTGATCCTGACAGACTTTCGCGGCAAGCCGATACCGCCCTACGCTATTCTATCGCACCGATGGGGCGACTCTGAGATTCTTATTGAAGACATATTTAATGGAAACTACAAAAAGAAAGAGGAAGGCTACCAGAAGCTACGGTTCTGTGCCGAACAAGCAGCTCAGGACGGGCTGCAGTACTTCTGGATTGACACATGCTGCATCGACAGATGGAACAACAGTGAGCGCTCTAAGGCGATCAACTCGATGTTCCAGTGGTACAAGAATGCGGTACGATGCTACGTTTTCTTGTCAGATGTGTCGGCGTCGACCTTGACCTCGATAGGGTCTGTCTTATGCAGGGATTGGAACATATCGCTTCGGCGGAGCAAGTGGTTCACTCGCGGATGGACGCTGCAGGAGCTGATAGCGCCAGCATCTGTGGAGTTCTTCTCATGCGAAGGGCAGTGGATAGGCGACAAAACCTCTCTCGACCAATTACTGCACAGCATCACCAGTATTCCGCCTGCAGCGCTGCGCAACTGTCCCCTCAACCAGTTTAGCATATCTGAGCGCATGCGATGGGTTAGCGGTCGCGAAACAACCGAGACAGAAGATATGGTATACTGCCTGCTTGGACTTCTTAGCGTCTCTATGCCTGCAACCTATGGCGAAGGAAGGGAGAGTGCGTTGGAAAGACTGCAGGCTGAAGTGGAGGGAGCCGGCCTCGCACCGTCGATCATTCCGTTCGCGCGCAATAAGTCTTTTGTGGGTCGTGAACTACAGCTCGCTGAACTAGAAGCGAAGCTCTTTAGCAACACACAGACTACCTCGACGCTTGCAATAGTTGGGTCTGGCGGAACAGGTAAATCGCAGCTCGCGCTCGAGGTCGCACACAGAACACGAAAGAAACACAAGCATTGCTCAGTCTTCTGGATTGATGCGAGCGACAAAGACAGTCTCGACCAGTCCTATACTAGTGTTGCACAGAAGCTCAGCGTTCCTAGTTATGACAGTGACCAGGCAGACACAGAGCAGATTGTGAAACATTGCATAGCAAAGCTGAGTACGCGGCAGTGTTTACTAATTTTCGACAACGTTAAAAACACAACTGTCCAGCATAGTGGCTCGTCAACGGCAGAAGCTGCAGACTTGGCCGACTTTCTGCCGCAATCTAAGCTGTGTTCTGTCGTTTTCACAACAACAGAAAGCGACACGGCTAAGACGCTTGCTCCACAGGATGTGGTAGCACTGCGTGAGCTGACGTCAGACACGGCGCTGAGGATGTTACAATCCCGTTTGACAACGCCGCTCTCTAATGCTGAGCAGCCAGGAGCCATACGCTTGCTAAGAGAACTATCGCACCTGCCTCTAGCAGTATCGCAAGCGGCAGCGTGCATAAATGCAAGCAATATAACAGTACAGCAGTACCATGCACGACTACACGAGCACGACAAAGCAGCTCTTAAGCATAGCAATAACTTGGGTAAAGGCGAGCAAGGAGAGTCTAGTCTAAAAAAGGCTGTAGCTGCTACACTATCTCTATCTATAGGTCAAGTCTGGCAGAGTAATGCTATTGCTGCAGAGCAGCTTTACATTGCTGCGTGCGTAGACCGAAAGGATATTCCGCTCGACCTACTTGAGGCAGCTTCGCCACAGGCCCGTGTAGATGCGATCATGATACTTGATAGGTATGCGCTTATCACAAGGCGACCTGCTGAGTCAGCATTTGACGTACATCGATTAGTGCACCAAGCCTTACAAGAGCAGCTGCATATGCAGGGACGGCTTCATGAATTCACTCAGCGTGCAGTCACGCGGCTGCTCCAGGTATTTCCGAATAACGATTACAGTAACAGAAGCAAATGGAGGCGACTACTGCCGCACGCTCAATATGCACTATCGCATAGTGAGAAGAACGATAACGAGGAGAGAACAAATCTTACAGAAAATTGCGCTAGGGCTTTGCAGAGCGATGGACAATATAAGAGAGCTGAAGAGCTCTATATGCAAGTGATGGAGTCGAGGAAGAGAGTACTAGGTAGCAAGCACCCCGACACGCTCGTTAGCGTCAATAACCTTGGGTTAGTGCTAGAGGATCAGGGCAAGTACGAAGAGGCAGAAGCAATGCATCGACGAGTGCTAGAAGCAAGAGAGAAGGTGCTTGGGCGCGAGCACCCCGACACGCTCACTAGCGTTAGCAACCTTGGGTCGGTGCTAGAGAAGCAGGCCAAGTACGAAGAGGCAGAAGCAATGCATCAACGAGCGCTAGAAGCAAGAGAGAAGGTGCTTGGGCGTGAGCACCCCGACACGCTTACCAGCGTCAGCAAACTTGGGGTAGTGCTAGAGAAGCAAGGCAAGTACGAGGAGGCAGAAGCAATGCATCGACGAGATCTAGAAGCAAGAGAGAAGGTGCTTGGGCGCGAGCACCCCGACACGCTTACTAGCGTTAGCAAACTTGGAGTAGTGCTAGAGAGGCAGGGCAAGTACGAGGAGGCAGAAGCAATGCATCGACGAGATCTAGAAGGATCTGAGAAGGTGCTTGGGCGCGAGCACCCCGACACGCTCACTAGCGTTAGCAACCTTGGGTCAGTGCTAGAGAAGCAGGGCAAGTACGAGGAGGCAGAAGCGATGCATCGACGAGTGCTAGAAGGGTACGAGAAGGTGCTTGGGCGCGAGCACCCTTACACGCTCACTAGCGTTAGTAACCTTGGGTTAGTACTAGAGAGGCAGGGCAAGTACAAGGAGGCAGAAGCAATGCATCAACGAGCGCTGGAAGCAAGAGAGAAGGTGCTTGGGCGCGAGCACCCCGACACGCTCACTAGCGTCAGTAACCTTGGGTTAGTGCTAGAGAGGCAGGGCAAGTACGAGGAGGCAGAAGCAATGCATCGACGAGCGCTAGAAGGATCTGAGAAGGTGCTTGGGCGCGAGCACCCCGACACGCTCACTAGCGTTAGCAACCTTGGGTCGGTGCTAGAGAGGCAGAGCAAGTATGAGGAGGCAGAAGCGATGCATCAACAAGCGCTGGAAGCAAGAGAGAAGGTGCTTGGGCGCGAGCACCCCCACACGCTCACCAACATCAATAACCTTGGGTTAGTGCTAGAGAGGCAGGGCAAGTACGAGGAGGCAGAAGCGATGCATCGACGAGCGCTGGAAGCAAGAGAGAAGGTGCTTGGGCGCGAGCACCCCCACACGCTCACTAGCGTGTACTGCCTTGCTCACCTGCTTGCGACGCTCTGTGACTACAAGGAATCTCTTAATCTGTACAACAGGGCGTGTGACGGGTACAGCGTTGTCTTTGGAGAGCACCACCCTACTACCCGAGCATGTCGCCAACACCGTAGCGAAGTGCTTTTGTCATGTAAGCAGTCTTGACTAGCAAGTTTCAGATGGAGAGGTCGAAGCATAGAAGCCAAGCGAGTAGTATTTAAGTAATTATCTAGCTAGATGCATAGCTTTGTACAAGGGCAAGTAAACCTGCCTTCCTCTTTTACCTTACTAGTGTATTTAGCAGCATAGCAAGTTTGTTATAGAGTATATTATTATACCAAAGTACTTAGTAGCTTCGCATAATAAGGGTTGCGCGCACTGGAGATTGGGAACTTAAGACTATGCTATGATTAGTTACTTGTAGCGTCGGGAATAATAGCAGCCCGAGATATCACTTTCAGCGCTACAACCCCCAGCCACAGTGCGCAGTAAGAGTTGCAGACATCTCAGCACGCTACTGTAGCTGAAAGCTCGCTTAAGACGTACGGCCAGGTAGCTGCGTTGTGACGATTCTACCTTTCGCGCGGAGAAATTGCCGGACTGCACACTCCATGCCTTAAATTGACTTTCTAGGGCGAGAGTCTTCATCTTCGCCTTCTTGGCTCGCTTTCTAACCCGCCGAGCTCTTGGCGGATATACGTAGCCGCAAACAAGCAGGGGGGTTCTTAGAGAGGGTTGGTTGACAGCACTAACAAAAAGAGCGACAGCACAGTTAGCAACGCGTTCTCTGATGTCGGACGGGGATGCAGTAGGAGGACTAGTGCTAGAGTATACATGCACATTGAACCGGCCAATTTACATATGTTGTGTGAGCATGCTGGGCGTCCGGAAGAAAAAGTGTCCCGTTACACCGGGCGTCCCGGCACGCGAGGATTGACATTACTTTGATGATTGGGGGATCCCGGAACTGTCGCGTGCTGGTTCCGGACTCCGACCTATTTCATTCTTCTTCTTCTTCCATAATGGCCTCGCACTGTTCCCTAAGCTCTTGCACACCAGTCACCCCATTCCACTTATCCAGTATCGCACTAACCTCCTCCCACTCCTTTTCTGCCTCCTCCTCGCACTCCTGGTCAACCAGTATCTGCAGCCGTCTTGGTGTGTCGAGCACCCACTTTACAGTCTCCTTCTGCTTCCGCTTCTTGTCTGCCTCTACCCTGTCTTGTTCTCCCCGCATACTGATTCCTAATCCTTCTTGTTTCGGTTGGTGGGTCTCGTGCAACGAAGACGACAGTGCCGTAGCTGTCTCGGCAATATGCGATATGGCAGGCCCAAGCGTGTGCGTGGTAGGTGCAAGAGGATCCATGTTGCCACGCATGCGGCGGATGGTGCTGGTAGCAGAAAGTAGTTTGGAGTAGTTATCGTACACGAGAGATTTGCGGTCGCTGTCCAGATTCCGGATTTCTATTCCCGTGGTTAGCTGTCCGTTCTTTCTTTCACTCTATGCTTGTGTTGGACCAACATACGTGATATCAAGTCTGCTTCTACTTTCAACACACCCTTGAGTCCCTCTCTCGCAAGCAGGCTCTCCACGTAGGCTTCTGCGTTGAAGTCCGAGGCATCCAGCTCCGTCAGTGTCTCGTCTTCCTCGGGCCCCAATGGGTTGGTCGTCGTTTCCTCGGATATCCTCACATCGGTGCCTACGTCTTTGGGTGCGGGTTTGAGGCCATAGAATTCGCGCAGAGCGGCGCGGTTGCGGCGGGCGGGCTGCGGGGGTGGTCGGTGCGACGAGCTGCTGTCGATGGATGTGCGGGTTAATGAGGGGGTGCGGATGGACGAGCTGGGGCGGGGAGAGGCTATTGTCGACATGTTGTTATATGTGCTGTAGGATTTGGGGGTTTAGGAATGTTTAGAGTGTGTACGTTGGAGCTTCATGTCAAGGGCCGAGGAGCCCCACGTCATTCTACGCGTCGCGTCGGCTACATACTGCAACTGTTTCACACATGGCTTTTGCATAAAACTCACAAACGTACAAGATTCCGATCATGGCGACTAACATTGCAGCTGAACTAACACGTCATCTCAATGCCCGCCATCTCTATCCTACGGCGGCGTGGCTCGAGAGTTTTCTATCCACCACCCGGCCGAATACACCACTGCCCGCATTAAAGCAAACATTACTTTTCCGTCTACTGGCAACCGATATCACAAAATCACTAAGTCAGCCGCCCAGCTCAGTATTTCCTAGCGATGTACTCAATGGAAATACACAGTCCCGCATCATTCCTGGCCCTGTTGTCTGCCAGGTGCTTGACATTGAGGATATCGGACACTCGCGCTGGTCCCAAGTCGAAGCCATCGAAGCAAAAGACCGGGGCGAGACGACCAAAGGAAGAGAAATTGTGCGCGTAGTCAAACAAGACAACGAGGCTGCTACCGAGGCTACGGCGCCTGCGCAAAGTAAAGGTCCCTTCAAGCTTCTCCTTCAGGATGCCAAAGCCTTCAAGATTTATGCCATAGATCTAAGAGGCATCGATGGCCTCCACACAAACATGGCCATGGGTGCGAAACTTGTTTTGAAAGACTCTGATGTAAGAAGAGGCGTTGTTATGCTTGAACCAGGCAATATTCAGGTTCTGGGTGGGAAGATTGAGGCGCTCGACAAGGCTTGGAAGGAGGGGAGGAAGGAGCGGCTCAAGGCTGCAGCCAATTCGCTAGCACAAAGCGCGGGGTGACGAGACTGTAAAACCACAGCCTGCTCTTCCGACAACCACGCCAGCTTCTCTCCAGGATAAACCATCAGAAATGTTCTGCGAAACCTGTATCGGTGTTCTTCAGCACCGCCGTCATGTCATTAGCTCCGCAACAAGCCAAAGTGAGCTGGATGATTGCGGCAAAACTCTACCATTTGTCGAGGTAGGTTAACAAATCATAAATGGTCAAAGTAGGTTTTTGACAATATCACAACCAGTGTCTTCACCATTTAACGCGGAAATCATTGGTTATATCGGCAGAGAATGGGTGTCCTGTTTGCCGACCCATTTTCGACAGATATTGGGGGTTTGAACGAAAATCATTGCGTGATCTTGAATCTAATGACATTGGAAACACCAACGGTGATGCTCTGCACCCAGAATTCATCACTTCTGCTCAGTTGATATTTGACACGATACCGGAATCAATCGTCTTTCTTGTCCAGTTTCACAGAGAACTGTTCCCCGAGCTTTCACACAGGGCAGGCATGTTCATGCTACAAAAGGATAATGGTATGTTTCTCCTCCACAAAACTAGTGCGTATGCTGATCAAGCAGCAGGCGAATCGGAGTGTGATGTTTACGCAGAGGGCGACGTCACTGCTGACCATACCTCTTCTAATGCATCATTTGAGCTGGCTTCCATGTGGCTGCGAGACTGCGTTCAATCACACCCGCGATGCAATTCCCATAAAGATGGCACATCATGGTATCCAACGCGTCTTTTGCATCTAGTTGAGTCTGACGGAAAGGAGGGCTACGTGCGGCTCATACGCACAGCGGAGACGTCACTCAATGAACATTATGCTACTTTGAGTCACCGCTGGGGCAATACAAGACCTCTTCAACTTACAAAGTCAGCGGCGTCCGATCCAAATCACCGCTTTTTGGTGGCTGAGATGCCTAGAACGTTCCAAGAGGCCATCCAAGTGTCCAGAAGACTCGGGATTCAATACCTGTGGATAGATTCCCTGTGCATTATTCAAGAGGGAGACAATCTTCGCGATTGGTATTATGAAGCAGGTCTAATGGACAAGGTATACATGCATTCCTACCTCAACATTGCAGCAGCAGATGCAGACGACGGTACAAAAGGACTTTTCCGACACCACCCCCCATTACCTCTAGGTTGTCAGCGTGTTGCAGTCAATACAAAAGAATTTGGATCAGGAACAGGCTGCACTGACTATTTAATGACGGACCTTATGCTGTGGTTACACAACTTGGACAAGTCTCCTCTTCACAACCGTGGCTGGGTTTTTCAAGAACGTTTCCTGGCCCCGCGTAACCTTCATTTCTTCCGTGATCAGCTTTTCTTCGAATGCAACGAGCGCACCGTATGCGAGACATTTCCTAAAGGGCTCCCCAGTGTCATCACAAAGCTTACAACTGCGTCCATAAAGTCCAGGCTTTGGAAACAAGAAGATCTTTCTGTATTACCTGATAGATATGGGGAGGACTTGAGAAACCTTTGGTACAGTGATGTTGTTTCCCAGTATTCTCCTATGGACTTGTCGGTTTCAACCGATAAGTTGATAGCCCTTTCTGGTATAGCAAAATTCTTCATGGCTCGTCTTGAAGATACATATGTAGCGGGTATGTGGCATAGTCAGTTGGAAGACTCGCTATTGTGGTCTGTTAGTCCTTCGGGCCTACTTCCTCGTCCGTTAGTTTATCGGTCACCAACTTGGTCTTGGGCATCAGTGGATGGACGCATACGTCCAAATCTGGATTGGGAGGATCGAGAACTACTCATACATGTGGAGGATGTTGTACTATCCCATGCAACCGAGGATACTACAGGCGCAGTCACCGGAGGTTGGTTAGACCTACGCGGGGTTCTCAAACCAGTGAGGCTGTCCAAACCCGAAAGGCTTCAAACAGTATTGTGTATGGCCTTTGATAGCGAAGCTATCTCCCAACAGGCTGAAACCACTGAAGATGATTCCTCGTCAACGATATATTTCTTGCCAGACACTATGCAGGACACCAACTGGGTTGAAGATAACGCACAAAAGCGTCTATTCTTTACGCCCTGTATAAAAGAAGACACATCGGGGTGGGCTCATGGACTTGTGCTTAGACTTGTGGACAAGGAAATGACGTTGTTTGAGAGAATTGGTTTGATCTCGACTGATACGCCCGCTGAGAAGGAAATGATGCTGGCAGACTTGAGCGAAGATACAAAGGCTCGCCTGCCGTGCCTACGCTATGAAAATGGGCTACATACCATCCGAATCATCTAGACTGGTATGAAATCTTGGTCTTGTTCCGATCGGCGTGCCCAGATGGTCAAGAAGGCTAGACCTCAGGGTCTCTTTCCAGATCGAGCTAGAACGACTTTGACAAACGCTTGGCCCAAGACGGTGCCGTTGTTCAGGGTTCAAAAATCTAGATCTTAGCCACTGCTATGCGGGATAAGCGGGGCGAGATGCGTTTGCCAACCACTCAAGTCAAGTTGGCTCCCAAGCATCTCATCATACGAACGCGCATCAGCCACGAGACGCCCAGGCGCCCAGTCAGCCGGTGACGTAGCGCCAGTTTGTTTGTATATTACTGCACCTTTTCCCCCCACCGCAGATGCAAGTTTGCTACGTCAGATTTACATATCTAGACTATTATTCTTGGTCGACTGCCTTTAACCAATCACAATAATTATGGCTACTACAAACCAGAGCGCACAGTTCAGAGGTATGGTATCCTGTTTCATGCCACCCTTCCTGTTTTGTTCAAGAGTCTCGCCAGAAGAAGAAACCACGAATGATTGATTGGTAATGAGGCCATAACATGCTAATACATTGTAGAGCCACCAGTCGGAGCTCTTCCTGAAGCCACTAGCACCTTTTCATCGCAATCCGACGTTAGTGCTCAATTTCAAGGTTCGTAACCCTTGTCAATGGCCTCCAACTCCAGTGTGCTTTCGTCGGCTGTGTCGCTCCCCAATACAGCCTTGGACAGTTCACTAATGTATATCTGCAGAGCCAGTCACCTCCCACTCTTCTACCGACTCGTCCACGATAGATGATTCTATCAACGATGGTCCTGAACAACATAAACCCTTAGGTGAAAAGATCAAGAACGTGTTGAAGAAACCTTTTTCGTCGTCATCATCGACATCAGGCAGTTCAAACAAGCTCGGGGAACAGGAGATTACGTCTCCTGAGATGGAGGCTGCAAAAGAAGTGCTTACGGCCAAGGACTTGAGGTCGCCATAGTAGTGGTGGGGGTGAACACAGCCAAACGAGATGCACTATTTTGTGGATGCAGGTACATGTGGGTCCAGCTGCAGAGTGCTATGGTGTCTCATTTTACTTTCTTTTTCTTCTCTTTTTCAATAGCGTGGTACCAATCAGGAAGCAAATAAATTGTATCATTTTCCGAGCTGGCGTATTGTGAAAAGCAAAACTACTCGGACTCCTGTGGCGGTCTTGGTTGATTATTCAGGTCAGGTCTACTTTGCAATACATCCCCTCAGCTGATAGGCATATTTTCCCGTGTAAAATGCACCCTCTTCTGCAGTGATGAATGAGTAAGCACAGAGATAGACATGATCATGAACCATACTACATTTCAACGGAGAAGAGATATGTCAGAAAGTGAATATAATAAGATAAATAAATACATAAAAAGGCCATCATTCACATAATAGCAAACCGCCCCCCCCCTCCCCCCCCTCCTCCTGCCTTGCCTCACAATTCATCTTTCAACCCACAAAAGTCCGCATGAAATCAAAATATTCATACCCATATATTCTCCACTCTCCCCAAACCATCAATCTACGAAATAACCGTCTGGTTGAGATACAAATCGCAGGTATGCGGGTTCTGCAGACAATACTTGGGCATGAGAGTGGTAGCCTGCACGCCGTTCGCAACCAGGTACTCCCTAAAGTTCAAGATGCGCTGGGTCAACTCGGTAGTCCTCTTCTTGCCATCCTTATCCCTATTTCCCGACCACACGAGTTCCGCAAGCGCGGCAGCACGGGGCCAGATTTTCTGGGAGATAACGACCGAGTCGACTTGTTCGCCGAAGAGGGGCGCAATGGCACCTTGGACCAGGGATTTTTGCTCAGCAGAGAGACCCTGAGTGAAGTCATAGTCGTAGATGCGCTGCCATGTCTTGTAGGGCGCGCACCAGGATCCACCGTTGCCACCCCAGTTGAAATTGGCGACGCCATCGGCGGCATTGGGGTTGACCATGACGTTGTAGCGGGGGTCGTTGCTGACATAGCCGCCGTAGCCGCAGTCGAGGTACATAAAGTCTGAGCTGGAGACGATGACGCGGTAGCCCTGCGAGGTGAGGTTGGAGATGTGGTCGAGGCCGTTGTTCCAGGCCTGGAGGATGATGTCCTTGGGGACGTTGCCGGTGGCGGCGACGGAGGCGGAGATCTTGACGTCTTCCCACATGATGAAGGTCTTGTTAACTTGAGAGCGGAAGTTGGGCAGGGCGCGGTCGACCCAGACTTGGTAGAGGTCGCCCATTGTCTTGCCGGTGGCGAAGAAGTCGCGGGCGAGAGAGGAGAAGTTGTTGCAGTTCATGAAGAGCTCGTCGCCGCCAATGTGGAACCAGTTGTCGGGGAAGATGGTGGCGAGTTCCTTGTACACCTTGCCAGTGACTTCGTACGTCTTGTTGTTGAGGATGTCGAGCTGACCCGGGTTGGGCTGCACGGCAGTGTGGAGCGGCCAGTCGTCGTTGGACCACCAGCTATCCTCGCAGGTTAGGATTTCCTTGTCAATTTCCTCCCAGCCAGAGCTGGCGTGGCCCGGCATGTCGATTTCTGGGATGACGCGCACACCGCGGGCACCGGCGTACTCGACGATTTCCTTGAGAACGGATTGAGAGTAGACCTCGTTGGCCGAGTAGGCGTCCTTTGTCATGTCTGGGTACGATTTGATCTCAATGGGCCATGACTGCGTGTCGACCATGTGCCAGTGAAGGACGTTGAGCTTGGAAAGCGCCATTCCGTCAATCTGCTCAAGGATTTTGGCCTTGGAGATGTAGTTGCGGCCAGAGTCAATCATGATACCGCGGACAGGGTAGAGGGGCTTGTCGTCAATGGAGACGGGCTGCTCGATAATCAACTTGCCTGAGCCGTCGTTGATGACGATTTGCTGCATGGTGGTCAAGGCGTGGAGAGCACCGTAAACGGTTCCAGCAGTGATGTGAACGCTGCTTGATCCAGCGGCAAGCTCAAGCTTGTACGACTCGTCGACGCCATGTTGGAGCTGGGCATTGGTGTCGGCAATATCGACCTTGACTGTGCTAATAGTGTCCGTGCAGTTTCCAGCAGAGACAGTAGGGGTATTCCTCCTCTTCTTCTTGGACCCATTCTTTGGGAAAGGTTCAAACTCCCTCACCGGGGCCTCGATACCCGCAGGGATCCACATGAGGTCGGTGACGGTCTTTGTCATTCGGCTGAATGCATCAGAAAGCACCTTGTTGTCGGGGCCATCCAGAGTGATTGATCCGACGGCAAAACATCCTGAGTCGCCCCAGGTAATGCTGGCAGGCTTGGGGAGAGGGTTGACAGCAACAGCTCCAGTTCGTCGGGCGAACAGGGCTGAGGCCGTCAGGACTGAGGCTAATGTGAGGTCGCGCATTGTTATTGTTGTTGTCGATGTCGACGATATACCGTCGAATCAAAAGGGACTACACGCTGAAGGACCAAGTATACACAGCAACGAAGTGAGGTCAGGAATCCAGGCACTTCGTCGATGAGTATTAAACAAAAAGGAACGAATGTGCACAGCCGCGGGATTGTTATATACCAAGGTGGAGAGGTGGTGGAGAGGAAGGGGCACTATTTCAATGTCTGCCGCATTGACAAAGGCCAACCTTTCACGGCGCGCAGCTGGGGTATTAGGCCAGTCATGCTAGTCCATTCACTGTCAAGGTCGACACAGATCACGGCCTGCATGATGCGCCATCGGGAGCGCGCCCCCCTGAATCCGTGCTAGCCAGTCGGTCACTCAGCCTTGCTGCATAGCGTAACCCACACCCAAGCCTCTCCACTGCAACCCACACCCATACTCGCCCCCTTTCGCGCCGTACCGCGTGCCTGGTGGCTGTCCTGGTGTTGCAACCCTATCGTTGCTCTTCGTGTCGGTTAGCACACTACTGCTAGTGTCCCTGCAATGCCACACTCCTTCTCCGCATCCTATGATATCTGAGACATGGCAGTCCTGGCATTGGGAGGAGCTGACTGCTGCTTGCTGGGGGGGGGGGGCTTGGGGAACATGATCACCCCCCGCCACCCGACTGCAGATCGCCCTCTGGCGCTAGAACAAACGGCTGGCACTCGGAGCTCGCTGTCATCCTACCTTGTGTAAACATGCCCTACGTCCACCAGCCTTTGTCGGAATGATTGGGCGTACCGACAAAAGTCCCTTTAACCTTCTGAGGTGAGCGTGCACGTCGCGGGCCGTTTGTTGTGAGCTCTCGCGTAGGATTTCAACCTGGCCGGGTGCATGACGCAGTCGAATGAACAATGGCATGTTACTTCGGAGATTCTGCTGCCATCCTGACCAAAGAAAGTGTCAAGTAAGATGCCCGTGCCGCCCGTCTTCGGCTGTGCGCCTATGGCGACTGCCGTGAGCGTTGAATTGGCTATACTATGCCTTGCAGGACTTTCTTTCATAGCGCGTGGTGGGGTGCAGGCAGACTAATGTCACGTGCTGCTCTTTATATGCACCTAGTCGACAAAGATGCGTTGTGAAAACAAACGACCAGCAGATGCAGTTCAGCGGTGCGTTGGAATGCAGAGCAAACGCGCAGGCGCGCGGTACGGACAAGGAGATGACGCGGATACTGCGTGTCACCACATCATTGCGCAAGGTCTGTTGGGCTGATGAGCATGGTTCAGTCTGCCGTTTCATACAAGCCATGGGTCTTGGGAAAGCCAAGCAGTCGGTCCGTCAGTCCAAGACGACGCACTCGCACTGCCATGCATAAAGTTCAAAGAAATTCACCCACAACACTATTATTAGATGCGAGTAGGTGTATGTATACCGCCTAGCTGACTCGATTGAGTATTCGTGTCACCAGTGCCGTTAATCTATGCTGTAAGAAATGTCCTCATAGTCCAAGTGATTGGCTCTCGACATCCGTGGCATTTGTTTTTACCTTTGATAAAGTTACCTCCGTGTATGCCTGCTTACTATGTGGGCCGAGTCCAATTATACGATCGGAGCACCGCGGAGCCCTTACGCTCAAGTACTATTGCATCATCGCAAGTGCAATCATTCAGCTGGACGCTTGAGGCGCAACATGCTCGGTACTTGTCGTATTGAATCCCGCCTGCTGCTTGAGCAAAGCCCATGGGGCCGCGGGAACGCTCAGTAGTTTGCAGACGTCCCTGCGACGGTTCTGAAAATCTTGGTACAAACCCGTCCATATCCGTCTTTCAGCGCAGCTTCCTTCGCCGTTCCCCCTGCAGTCGGGTTGCATCTCCGAGACACTGCCGCCAGGCCATGTGAACCATGGCGGTGGCAATGGATGGTCGCTAAAATGTATGACTTTGGCTTCTTTGTAAACTTTCTCGGCATCCCATTTCTCGTCGGCGTCACCCAAGTAGTCTGCATGCTCATGCTTTCGGAACTCTGCCGTGCGAAGAGCATACGGGCGGTGTGGCAAAACCAACGCACTCTCCTCATATCGTTCGTTCAAAATCTCCATGTCGTATCGATGCATCCTGACCAGCATGCTGTCACCACCGCCTTCCATGAGTATTTTGAATTTTTCCAGCTGTTTCGCATTAGGTTGAATCACCATAAGCTTCGTCGACAATGGCCAGGGCTTGCTGTCGGTCCAGTATGCACGCGGCATGGCTATTGGCGTAGGAGGGAGGAGAAAGAGCTCATCGAGAGGGCTGAGAAGCGTAATGTCTGAATCCAGAGAGATGACACGGTCGTAGTACTCGAGAGAAAAAGCCATCAGCTTGGTAACTGTTTCATCCCATAGCCACTCAGCTGTAGTAGCGTTAGCCATGTATCTACAGTGTCGGATTTTAGCAAGCCTGACATACTCTCTGTTCGACCGGCGACCTGAAGCGGTTTGACAGGATACAGCTTGGCTTTGTAGACATCGCGTGCCAAATTGAGCAGCTGACTGTCTCGGTCTCTGGAGCTCTCTACAGTCGTGTCCCAATGCTCAGGGTAAAAGAGAACACGGTCCGCCTTGCTACCAAACCGACCAAGCGCATCGAGCACCATCACGGCGTGACAGAGCGATGCGCTATCGGTTGCATAGACGCTGTATGCATAGTTTGACCAGTTGATCTTGACGACACCAACCGTCTCGGGTACGGGCTTGTGGGTTGGGTACAGCACCCAACATGCGAATACAAAGCCGATGATGTAGTACACGTATTGACGGCGCATGCGGAATGACGGCCATGCCAGCTTCTTCTCAAGTCGCGGAAGCTCGTCTGATCGCCGTCGACGCATGGCTGGATGGGTGTTTGCAAGGCACTGACATTTCCGCGCCGCTGCTTGTGAGATTCACGTCGACAGGCTACCGGTGACGCGCAATCCCGGACTTTACAGGGCGAGTGCCGAGCATGCACCATACCGAGCTCGGATCCTTCATGTCAGCAAAACCCGGACTACTCCTTTACTGTCTACATATTAAGTACAAGGACATCTATAAACCTCCTCATCAATCGCTCTGGCCATTGCTCCATGTCAATCGCATATGCATCGACATGGCAGCCAATGCTGAACTATTGCAGAGTGCCGGCGATTGGCGCATCACACTACTTATTGAAGCCTTGGCCCAACCACCAAGCATCACGGTCTGCACGAAGACACCAATTCAGATGTGGCAAGACGCATTGTATCATTGCCCTATGCCAGAGTCACTTTTATAGTATGGTATCAAATATCCCAAACGCCGTAGCTGTGCAAACTCCCCCGGTTCCGAAACGGTAACCTCGAGGTTGGAAACATGATCCTCATTCAGCTATGTAGCGCCCTCTATGGCATGTGTCATTCATCGTAATCCTCAAGCACATTGTGCAAGCATTTACTCCTCAGGAACTGCATCTTGTTAGCTGACCATGTCTTTTCAAAACTACCCGGATCACAACTTACTCTCAATCTCGCCGGCCCTGATGTCGTCAGAGACATCCTTGGGGCTGCGGCCGTCAACCTTGCAGCCAGTGCTGAAGGCAGTTCCGAGGATCTCAAGGGTGGTACCCTTCAGGTCCTTGGCCATGGACTTGAAGCGCATGGTACGGGCAATGCTGATGATCTCATCAAGAGGAACGCTCTTGGTGTGCTTGATGTTCTTCTCCTTCTTACGGTCTCGGGGAGGCTCCTTGAGGGCCTTGATGACGAGGGAAGAAGCGGAGGGAACGACGGAGACGGCGGCTTGACGGTTTTGGATGGTCAACTTGACAGTGACACGGAGACCCTTCCAGTCACCAGTGGCCTTGGCGATATCTTCACCGACCTCTATGGGCTTGTTAGACTGATTTTTTTCGGCGGTGTCTGCGTTGGAGCGTTGAAAACGTACTCTTGGGAGAGAGACCGAGAGGACCAATCTTGGGAGCGAGCGCGGATGAGGCACCGACTTCACCACCGGTCGCACGGAGGTGAATGACCTTCACCTCGGAGGGATCGAACTTGGGAGCTTTGAGTATGTAAGCGCATGACCGTGTAGAAAAGCCTGACTGTCAAAGAAGGCGAAATCTCTCGTGGCCAGGCGCACACTCAATTCGGTGTCCTAGCCACACAGAGACTTCGCTCATCTTTGCAGAAGCCGACCAGAAGGATGATACTCACGCATGGCTAGTGCTTGAGGTAGTCAATCGGTTCTGGTAGTAAAGAATGACTGCCGTGGATATTTTGGAAAGTTCGTAAGAGGCAGGAACTCGTGGTGGGGGACGACAATATTGGTGGTCCTGCGGTGACAAGCGAGCCTTGGCAGCGCCTTGCCTAAAGGGCGATAGCCGCTTTGTGCTGCACATCTAGCTTGCACCACAACTCCGGGCGTTTACTCTCAACATCTTTGCACAATCAATGTAGACAACTTTTGACACTTCTAACTGTATTCACGCCAAACAATCACAAATTTCTTGCACAATGACAACAACATGCCAACACAACCATGACCTGCTTCACCATCCTTGGCCATCAAATGGTCGGTCATGAATGATGAATGATTCCATCTATCTATATTGCCTATAAACCCACTTTGCTGTATCTAAATCACCAACACTAAAGCAACACGATCGCACTTGCAACAGTGGTTCTTATATCCCATTATATTCATCTATGCGGATGCTGCGAAAACGAACATCACGGAACATCCCAACCGCTTCTTCCTGGAAACGTACCGCCAACCAAGCGTTTCTTTGCAAAATACGAAAAGGCTGATAATCGGCGTGAAGAGGTTGCGCAGGACACCAAGATTGGGAAGGCCGATATGACGGCACCGAAAGCGACTCCTAGGACCGTGTAGTAAACATAGCAAAGCGCGATTGCGCTGTGAGGGAGACTACATGGTATTTGCCACCCTCCGAGATACACGATGGACGATTGTTCCAAAAGGTGGGATAAGTCCACATCAAGGTTATTGAACGAAATGAAAATATTATATTCTCTTAACAAAAAATGATATTAATAGCCCACAACCTGTAATTCTTACCCATCTAACAATCTAGCCCATGTTTATTGTAGGCCATACTGCTCAGGCCACTGCAGGTCTGAAACTGAGAATTGTGGAAAAGTATATGGCGGGATGAGCATGTTTCCCACGTCCATTTGCGCACTGCCAAACATCTTCTCAACATCGTTCTATTTTCTGTATCAGTACTGAATCATCACGTTTGAGCGAATCGACTTACCCAGTCAATTTCATTGATGGCATCCATGGGGTTGCTGCTTGACGACTGAGGAGTCGTGCCGTATGTTGCAGAGTTCGGACTGCTGTTATTGCCTCCACTGTAGTGATCCATACTGGGAGGATACGCGCCAACAGGGTTAGGGACGTAGTCGTTGTATACTGGCGGCTGCGCAACCGGGACGGACGCTGGAAGATCGATAGTGCCCCAATCCACGCTTGGGATGGCACCGGGAAAATTGTTTACTCTAGGGCCTAGTGAAGAACCATGTTGTAGGGTAGGTGGACGCGCTGGTTGCACAGGTAATTGTGCGGGTAATCCCTCTTCCATGCTATGTGGCGGAGGGCCAACACAGGTCACAGGTGGTGGTGAAACTTTCTGACGGTATACCTGATCTTCTTGGGGTTGTTGTCTAGATTGTGGTGGCGCATTTGGCACACTTTGTGCATTGTTCGGGGCGCGAACTCGTTTCATATCAGAGTATTTCTTGGTTTTGCCAACAAGCTCTGACAATACTGATTTCGTCTTTTCCTCGTTGGAAAGCCCTGGAGGGAGATCGAGCGAGTAATCTAGGCATCTCCAGATCCGTTGCTCTATGATAGGGTCAGGCTTAGACATGTTCACTTCACTGATAAGGAGAAGCGCGCAATGATGCTGGTGGAGAGCACCAACAATCCATGACCATCGAGACAAGATGGGATGCTGCTCAATCGCCATGCCATGCTCCAGGATCAGCGTCGCAGCGCTCATGACAAGCTGTCGCAAGCGCTCAGGCATCCTACTGCGAACACTAGAAATGTACTTTTGTAATATGGAAACGTACAATCGATTCGAGACAATACCATGAAGCTCTGAAGCCAAGACGTGCAGTGCATTCGACTTGCTGAGCATCGGCACATACTTCTTCTCCATGGCTGCCAGGAATGACTGAACGCGTGATAGGATGGATGTGATGGTTACGTCGTTCTTGCCGCCCGTGCGCTTCTGGTCTAATTTTGGGCGTTCATTCCAGAGATAACGATGCATTTCGTATGCTTCGAAGCGCATACGACTTATGGTCATGTCAGTGAAACGAATCGAGTCTTTGCTGACATCTATGCCAGGCTCACCGCGCTCAGCGCGATCGAGGTCATCATCATCGATGTTAAGAGGGAAGCGCGTGTCAAAATCGTCTAGACGGATCTGCGGCCGGGGACCCACAGCTTCACAAGTACGGAGATCTAGGAAGCAGATCTGATACCATACAAGGCGCCGGACTTGAATCTCGATTGGCGAGCTACTGTATGAGGTAGGGTCCCGATGGAGCCCCATGCATTCGGCAAGGCGGATCAAGGATCCCGTCAGCGCAGAGTGGGCGCGGGACACTTCATTACGGCACAAGGGGATCTAAAATCGCTAAATTAGCTTCGTGATACTATTGCGCAAAACACCGCTAATGTGTAGTAAATCCGATGCAGCATCTGTCTAGAGTCTCGCAGCAGAGGATATGACATACCAGATACATGACAAAAGCTTGAATAGTTTCCAGCTTGGTAGTGCGCAAGAAGTTGGCTTTGGCGAGAGCTGCCTCTGTTCCTTCACGAAAGCTATTCACCAGTGTTGGTTTATCAACCTGGTATTCAGCCTGCACTTTCTCTTCACTCATAGAGACAACTGAACTCAGCATAGCTGCAAAGAGAACCGCCTGAAAGGAAGAGCGAGGCTCCATGCCCATGTTGACTCTGATCCAAAAGTTTTGATATTGCCTCTCGAATGAGGGGCGATGGACGACTCGAGCAACGACATGCACAGCGACCCAGTAATGTGCGATAAGTTTATCAACAATAAATCGTGCTGGCAGATAGGACACAAGCGATGCGTTATCAAGCCCGGAAGCCAGCATGAAGTTGGAAGATGGGGCGACATAGTCCTTACTTGGCGCTAACCAAGTAGGATCTTCCTCGATAGTTGGCTGAGAGGGGGTTTCTCGTAGGGGCATTTCTTTTATGTGCTGGGCTAGCTGGAAAACAAATATGTCAATTGATGATAAGCGACCCGGGGGATGTGGAAACTTACTTCATCCGAGAACTTTGGACGCACGAGACCTCCAATACGCTCTGTTATTCGAATCTTACCCATGCGGAAGCCAAGATCGACTATGTCGTCGTTGGTATCGTCTTCGTCTTCGTAATAGGTAGCGTCTTCGGTAGCAAAACCGGTTGGACGAAGGTCCTTGGTGTCCTCATCTTCTTCCTGGTCACTTTGGTGAATTTGACCGGGGAGTGCGCTCAGTTTGGAGAAATCATAAGGGCCTCTGCTGTTTGAGTCTGTCTTGCGAACGACGCCTTCTTCGAGACTTCTCTCCAGCATGCCCATCTGCTCCTTGACTTCTGCGAGCTTTGCTTGCGCATCTGGATCCAGGCCTTGGGCGATGAAGACGCATGCCCGAGAGTTCTTGGTACAGTGTGTGCATGGTTGGGCTTTGTCACACTTCAGTTTTCTTCTTCGGCATTCAAGACACGAAGTGATCAACCGATTGCGGCGGCGAACGCGCGGTTGACCTTGAGCTGTCTTGCGTTCAAAGCCAGGCAGTTGACTAGGCCATTGCGTGCCGTCCAAGCTTGGCAGGGACGCGCTGGACATGACGGGTTGAGATGGTTGTGGGACCGTGGTACAGGTAGGTAGGGTAGGGTAGAAAGCCTTACGGACGTAAGATGGGAGCCAGAAGCGCTGGGGAGCAAATCAGCGATGGGGAAAAGAACCGACTAGGCGGGAAGCGAACGTTGTGTACATTAGCTGCTAGTCGTCTTTACGTTTTCTGACGGCTGCAGGAGGGCTACTGTCGAGATGGTGGATAGGAGGATGCAGATGGTAGGTACATCTGTAGGTTCGCGGCTCCAGACAGTAGCAGAACTGATGCAAAGGAGGGAGTTGTCTGGGACGCACCGACAAGGACGAGGACCCCCTCATGACCTTGTCCTAACTAGGGCCTCCCAGAACTCCCTCCGACCAGGCGAGACGCGGAAATCTTCTCGGCTGGTGCACCAGGCCATCAGCCGCCCCGCGCCGGCTTCCGGGAAACCATCAGCGACTGCTACTACACAGTAATCAATGTCCGTCAGCGTCATCTAGTCCAGTTACTTGTTTTGCAAAGTCGTCTCTTGCGGTATTGACATGTCTTGTGCGAGCGTGAACAAAGTTTCTCGACCAGCTGTACCAAGCAGACACCTGGGAGCGCCTTGTTCATCGAGGGTGGGCATCATGGTGGTCCGTTTCGTATATATGGCGAATGAGAACCTTATCAGGAGAACGCATGGCTCTGGTGCTAGCGATCTATCCGGGCCGACTGCAGCAGGGGCAACCGTTGGGGTCTGTAAGTATACTTAAACATGTGTATGTAGCATTTTTGTCAGTGTGTTGGAGGAATTGGTTGAGTCGTGGTCGTGGCGTTCCTGAGCCTGCTGAGGCTAATGCCGATGGACTGGATCTGGGCCTCGATGATGTGTACATACATACATACACGGTCAGACAGAGTGGCACGACATGAGGAGGCTGTCTTTGCCCTGTCATTGTACGGCGAGGGGCTCTTGATCATGCTGGTCATGGCAACAATGGATGGCAGCAACAGTAACACCAGACGCGAACACCAAAACGCCCAGTCACGTTTTTGGAGTCCACGCGACTCGCGACAGGGCGGCCTTTGATCCCCACTGGATGGTTGCCGCCGCGATCTCTCCAACGCACGTCCTCACCGCTTCCATAACAAACACCTTTTCTCATTGTCTCTTGTGGACTGCCCCCCCACTACCACCTTCACCAACGCACACACGCCTGACACCTGCCAATTCAATTGCCTTTGCACTCTCACCCTTCCCTCCTCTTCTCACCCCGCCCCTTACTCAGTCCACCGCGTCCAGCCTCAACATGTCTGTCGTCTCGCTTCTCGGCGTCGAGGTCAAGAACAACCCCGCGCGCTTCGACGAGCCCTACGAGTTTGAAATCACATTCGAATGCCTCGAGCAACTACAAAAAGGTGAGTGCACTCGTCCAGCGTGTCCATTGTCCCTGCTAACACGCATCCACAGACCTTGAATGGAAGCTGACCTATGTTGGCTCCGCGACCTCGTGAGTCCATCAACCGCCCCCGCCCATTGTCCTGATCGCGTCTAACGGGTGCCAGGAACGAGTATGACCAGGAACTCGACTCGGTCCTTGTTGGACCTCTGCCAGTCGGCGTCAACAAGTTCCAATTCCGCGCCGATCCCCCGGATCTATCGCGCATTCCCAACAGCGAAATCATTGGTGTCACCGTTATTCTGCTCAGCTGCAGTTACGATGAGCGCGAGTTCGTCCGTGTCGGATACTACGTGAACAACGAGTACACAGATGAGGCACTCGCCCTAGACCCTCCCACCAAGCCTGTCATCGAGAAGGTACAGAGGCAAATTCTTGCCGAGAAGCCACGAGTCACCCGCTTCGCCATCAAATGGTATGTTCAGGCAACTGCACAAGCACTCTTCAATGCCGCTAACCCCACCAGGGACTCTGAAGAGTCTGCGCCACCCGAGTTCCCCCCTGAGCAGCCAGAGGCCGATCTCACTGCCGACGGAGACCAGTACGGTATCGAGGAGGAGGAAGAGGAAGACGAGGGTGTCGAGGGTGCCGCTGCCGAGGGCGAGGATGCTGCCATGGCAGGTGCTGATGACACTGCCGGCCCCGCCAACGACGACGACGCCGAGTCTGAGGCTGGTAGCGAGGAGATTGACATTGAAGACTCGGAAGATGACGAGGAGGAAGAGGGCGAGGAGGGCGGAGACGACGACATGGAAATGGATGAGGCCGAGCCAAGTGCTGCCAGTGGTGACAAGGCAGCCGGCCAACAGTCTGGCGGTGCTGCACAACAACAGCATGGCGCAGATGTCATGGTGCACTAAGCGGCAACCGCGCCCCGTTCAGATCACTTTCTGACTTTGCATACCCGTCATTGCGAATGCCTTGGAACAGCGGCAGGCGGTGTTGGCTGGGTCGTCTTTAAGATATGTATACATTTGACATACCTGTAGCCACTATCTACAGGATGTTGTTTTTCCCTTCTCATGAAATAACAACGTACGATGCCAAGCATGATGATGATCATGGTGTACCTATATTTATGATGACTCTCTAACCCGAGTCTCGATTTAATCATAGTAGCAAAGACATGAACATATGCAGCCACGCAAGCCAATACTGCGCCCGAATACATATGGGCATGGGTACGTAATGTCTCATCTCCGCAGAAGAAAAAACGCTCAACATGCCGCTAGATCCGGAGTTTGACAAGCTCAAACGCCCAAGAAGTCGTGCCAGGGAGGCCAAAAGGGGTGACGCGACACCGAATACTATTAGTGCACAGCCTCTAGGCATTGTATGGCGCAGCGGCGCAGCCCAATCCGCGTATCATGTTGTAAGCGCCAGATGCACCGAGATAGTTATAGATGATGTGAGCCTGGGGTATGTACACAACTGACGTTATGACCCATGCACATCCGTTCAAGGGTCTTCTGCTTGTGTTCTTGTGACCTTAGGAAGTGCGCGGGTGTGTGCAGAGTCAGGCAACGCACTTGAACTTGACGTCAAGCGACGGCATCCTTTACTGCCCAGAATCTAGAAGCCCTGATCACTTCAACGCCGGTTTCACTTCCTGATCGCTGCGTGTTTCGCTCCCTCTCTCTCGTCTCTCGCTCTCTCTCCAACTCCGCCCCTCGACCTATGCTACCCACCTGTGTCCCTGCGCCCAACCCTCGCCAGCACCGCCACCATCCGCCATCAACACTCCTCCCTGAGCTTTACGCGACATACGCCTACACAGGATCGCCCGCATCCTCGTATACGACACCCGGGGGACCGCACGGGTTGCGGGAAAGGTAACAGCTATTAGCGACAGCGATTCAGGGTCGTACCCCACCAAAGTCCAGGTACGCTCATTTCCTGGTCCACGCGTCACTCGGCATGCAACAAGGCCTCCGGGACCCCATTATGCGAGAGTGGCTTATTATATGGCGGAGACCTGCATGGCTATACAGGTCTCTTTTGTACAGGAGCTGATGCTAACATCCCAAGCAGCCACAGCGTCTTGGGCTTGACATTCTCTAGTCACTATGAGCTACTACCACAACCAGCCCCAGCTGGGGGCGACTTTTGTGCCAGGAGGCATCGATGACTATTATATGCCGGCTCCTTCGCCAGAAGTCATCTCCCCTGCGCCCCAGCGGTTCGTTCTAGCCCACCACATGCAGGCCCTAAGATTGCGGCTGACGTAGATTTGGCGGCAGGATCATGCCCGAAGTGCCTGAGAACATGCAAGAAAACATCGCACATCTAGAGTTAGAGGCAAACGGCCCTCGAAGCATCAACGGCGCAATGTCACCAACGCAGCAGAGCTACAATCAGTCGCAGCAGCAGTTCTCCCCGCGACAGGCCAATTACCCCAACGAGCTGCCCGCACACGACGATCAATGGCCATCCCGACAAGGAAGCATCTCCGCTGCCTTTCGACAACCACCCAACGTCCAGCCTCAGCCTGTCCAGCCTCAGCACCAGCCCTCACACGATTACAACCAGTTCGCGCAGCATCACGAGTCGCCCAATTTCTCCCCCTTTCCCAAGCTCCCAAACAGACCGCCCAATGTGCCCCCGTCCGACGATGAGAAGGAAGCAGTCTTGGAAAATGCGCGCCTGCCTGTCCTCAACTCGAACGATCCCGAGATGCAGTTGGCTTGGGCACAAGATGCCCTACAATATGTGGATGCTGCGCAGTTGCACGAGCAGCGCATCTCCGAGATCCAGGGGGCCAGGCCGGCAACACCACAAGTCGAGCACCAGCTGCGTGTGGATGCAATGAACGTGGTAACGTTTCTGGCAGATCAGCACCACCCAAAGGCAATGTTCATGCGGGGAATGTGGCTCGAGTTTGGCAAATTTGGCATGCGAGCAGACAAGAAGGAGGCGTTTCGATGCTACTCTCGTGCGGCCGCAAAAGGATATGCCAGGGCAGAGTATCGAATGGGCATGCAATTCGAGCAGGCAAACGACCCTATCAAGGCTCTGCAAAACTACAAAGCTGGCGCAGAGCAGGGTGACTCGGCCTCCAACTACCGTCTTGGTATGATGACGCTCCTCGGACAACACGGTCAGCCTCAAGACTTCGCGCGGGGTATTCAGCTTATCAGACAGGCCGCTGCTACTGCAGATGAGAACGCTCCCCAAGGTGCCTACGTCTTGGGCATGCTTCAAGCCCGCGAACTTCCACAGATCAGCGTTCCTGAGGCATTCTTGGCCTATGACGAGAAAGGGGCACGACAAAACATTGAGAAGGCCGCATACCTTGGTTTCGCGAAGGCTCAGCTGAAAATGGGCTCTGCCTATGAGCTCTGCAGCTTGGGCTGTGAGTTCAATCCTACATTATCATTGCACTACAATGCGCTCGCATCCAGGCAGGGTGAGCCTGAAGCGGACATGGCTATCAGCAAGTGGTTCCTGTGTGGACACGAGGGGGAATTCAACAAGAATGAAGAGCTGGCGTTCCAATATGCTCAACGAGCAGCAGTGACAGGTCTGGCCACTGCAGAATTTGCCATGGGCTATTTCCACGAGATTGGTATGAATGTTCCAGTCAATCTCGACAAAGCCCTCGAGTGGTATGGAAAAGCCGAGAAGAACGGCAACAAAGATGCAACCGCACGTATAGAGAGCATATCGAAATTGTCACGAACATTGTCAAAGAAGGACCATGAAAACGTCGCAATCAACATGATCAAGTCAAAGCACGGCTCCATGCGGGGACAGCGACCAACAAGGCTTCAGCAACCTCATGCTCCTATGGCGTCGATCAGCGACGTAAGCCCTTCTGATTACGGTTCGGATGCCTCACCTGCCACACCAGGAGGTGGTCGACTACCAGGCCGAGGCGATAGCACAACACCGTATCCTATCTCTGACCAGCCTCCCATGATCGCAAATGCGCCCATGTCCGCACCTTATGACCGTCCATCTACAGCAGCACCGTACCCAATGGACAACGGCCCTCCACGGCTAGGCCCACAACGCCCCACCATGGCTGGTGGATTTGCCCCAGAAATCAGAGCATCCAGCACTCGCCCGCCATCATCAGCTTTTAATATCAACCCCAGCATATTCCCACCAAACGACCCATATGGACGCGGTAATCCACGGCCAGGCCCTGGCCAAGACATGGGACCAATACCGATACGACCTCATACCAGCGTGGACAACATGGGCCGAGGAGGACGCCTCCCCAACGTTGGCCGTGGTGCACAGCCACCGCCAGGTGGCCCAGCAGGCTACAGGCAGCCTGGCGGGCCGAGCGTTCAGCGTCCAGATATGCAGAACCGCCCAGCAACAACCCAGCCACCAGATATTGGATACAGCGCGCCAGATGTGCGGAACAAATTGCAAAAGCAGTCAGGAGCACCGCTTCAGAAAGCGCCCACTTTGCCTGACATCGGTTATGTCGCACCTCTCGAGCCCCGTCAACACACCCGGCCTTCCACAGTCCAGCCAGGCCAGGAGAGTAGGACATCTTCACGCCCTGGCTCAGCTGGCCGACACGGTGGGCCTGACAATATGCCCAATCCGAACAGGGTACAAGCCTTGCAGCAACAACCACCTCATAAGCCAGGGCCAGGACCAGCGAGCAAACCATCTACGCCTGGAAGCAAACCATCTACGCCTGGAAGCAAACCAGCTACACCGACTCCTCCCAGCAAGCCTGCTTCAACGGCTTCTCCAGGGCCAGGAAAAGGACCTAAGACGTTCGACGAGATGGGAATCGGACAGGCACCCAAGGATGGCGATTGTGTAAGTCTGGACTAACCTCGTCGCTTTCTAAAGAACCATTTACTAACAGGAAGATTAGATTGTCATGTAGAAAGTCTCAGTAGTATTACCGTACTCTGCCTAGCGACTTTTGCATAGCGAGGGGTTTTTTTTTCGTTGTTACAGTATTGCACATTGTTGGGCAGTCTCAGTGTAGATGCTCTTTTTCCCCTTATCTTGATTTCCTCCACAAAAAACCTGAAGCAATATACCTATATAGACGATTTGAACCTAAGCAAAAACAACTAGATGTGTGTTTCCATACCTCTTGTCGTTGTTTGGTCATAATCCGCTCTTTATCAAAACGCGCATTACGTCTTCCATAGTTATAGACGCGTAGGAACGCGCTATCACGTGATATGTATATGCTCATTGGGTGAATTGTTTCCCCCTGACTGATAACTCTGCAATTGTAAGACCTATGGCTTGACTATTAGTCACACGTTAGTGCTTCCTTAACGAATCTACTCTAGTAAAGCGTATTTGTGATTCCTAGCATAAAGTGGCATGTGGTGCTGCGCACGACACGGGCACTAGCGCGGTTCGTAAATGCTCCTAGCGGGGGAGGAGCGCGTTCCAAATTACCTCACCCGCAACTCTTGGTAGGCATCCAGCCTTACCCGTCGTCGCCTTCAACCACACTACTTTACAACCACAGCAGATGCTGTACTGACTGTAGTCATGTCCGCTAAGCGCCCACGGGCCTACACAAATGGTGTCAATTCCAGCGGTACTGGTCGTGACAATCGCGTAGGTTGACTATCTCCACATGCGACCGAAAGCCTGGTTCACATGAATGTAGAACAAAAGACCTCGCCCATCTGAGCCAAACAGCAGCGAAGAGTCGTCCGCCGACGAGCGATCTCGTGCAGCGAGCGGTAGCGATACTTCGGACGCAGAAGACGAACAGGAACGGAATGCACAAGAAATATGGGCGACACAACAAGTCCAGAAAGAACGGCGGGAGACTGCGAATAGGCAAAACATCGCGACAGATTCTGGCATAATCGAGGAGATTCAGTGTATAAACTTCATGTGCCATGAGCATTTGACTGTCACTCTGGGTCCGCTCATCAACTTCATCATAGGGCACAACGGTAGTGGCAAGAGTGCCGTGCTCACTGCACTTACGATATGTTTGGGTGGAAAGGCTACAGCGACCAACCGCGCACAAAATCTCAAGAGCCTGATCAAAGAAGGCAAAGACTATGCCTCTGTTACTGTCAAGATTAAGAACCGAGGACCGCTTGCGTACAAGCCCTCGCAGTATGGCGACTCCATCATTGTCGAGCGACACTTCAGCAGATCTGGCACGTCAGGCTTCAAACTCAAGGACCGAAACGGCAAGCTTGTCACAAACAAGAAGGCAGAGCTTGAAGACATCCTGGACGCCTTCTCCATGCAGATTGACAATCCTATGAATGTATTGACGCAGGATATGGCAAGGCAGTTTCTCAATCATTCCACTCCAAAGGACAAGTACAAATTCTTTCTCCAAGGCACTCAACTCGAGAATCTGAATAGGGACTATCAGCAGATTGAACAGTCTTTAGAAGTGATGAATGCGAAGGCCGAGGTCAAGGAGGCTGATCTCAGTGTTTTACGACGCCACATGGAGGAGCTGGAAAAGAAGGCGCGGAGGGCTCAGAATCTGGAGTCTTTACGGGCCAAGGAAGCAATTCTTGCAGGACAGGCTGCATGGGCTCATGTCCAGGAAAAAGAAAAGGAGGTCGCGGACGCACAGGCCGGAGTTGAGGAAACGGAGGCTAAAATACAAGAACGGGAGCAAAAGGCGGCTGAGGCAGCAGAACGTTATGAACGTGCTGACCAGGCTTACGAGGCCGCCAAACAAAAAGTTGCCGATCTTACAGAGGAAAGAGGACCCGTCGATCGAGAGTTACAAGACGCCAGGGCAAGGTTTGATCATGTCAAGGCAGAGCTCAAGCAACTTCAATCTGATGAACGGCAAGCTCGAAGCGAGTTGACTGCTAAGCGATCAGAAGTGGAGAAGTACGAAAACCAAATAGAGCAATACCGACAGCGACAGGCGCAAGCTGATAACGGTCTTTACGCCGAGAAAGTCCGTGAACGTGACGAAGCCATGGTTGAGTGTGACAGAGCCAGAGAGGCGTACGCATCCCATGACGTTGGTCGCCCACAACTGCTGGCCCAGCTTGAAGCGGCTAAAAGAGAGCTGGCAAGTGCAAACCAAAAAGTCCAAAATGCGCGCGAAGACGCAAAGCGCATCCGAAGCGTCATCTCGAGGCTGGAAGGAGGCCAGGGTGACTGGATAGATGGATTTGCAAATCCCAGTAGACTCAAGGCATTACTGGACGCGATCAAGTCGGAACGTCGGTTTCGAGAGCCACCGGTAGGACCTATCGGCCATCACATAAAACTGCTAGACCCTAAGTGGGGTCGCATATTGGAGAAGCAGTCTGGTCAAGCGCTCAATGGCTTCGTCGTCACTAGCAAACATGATCAAAGTGTCTTGTCCACATTGATGAACAGGACAGGCTGGTGCGTGTTTTGCCTCTAAGCTTCATAAAACATACTAACAGCCCCAGGTCCGCGCAAATATACATTGGCAAACGTGCTCCAATTGATACAAGTAACCACGAGCCTGACAGGGATCTCTTGACATGGATGAGAGTATTGACTGTAAGCGCAATGTGTATAAGTATTGTACAGGAGATTTCAGCTAACTGATACCTAGTTTGATGATGATCTTGTTCGCAACCAGCTTATCATCAACCAGTCAATAGAACAAACTGTACTGTTTGAGAACATGACAGAGGGCTTTAGGCTACTGAAAGATGGTGGGCCACGTGCCAAGAATGTCAAAATGTGCTTTACATTCGCGGATGGTGATACCCGAAGAGGTCGAGTATACCATTACAGCAATAACGGCCAAGTCAACGACAGTCCCATCCTGGAATTCACGGGAAATCTGCGCATGCAAGTCGATCAAAATGCTCAAATTCAGTAAGTAGTTCTGCAAAGTTTCCTGAAAATGGGCTAAGCGATGTTCAGAGAGGAGCGAACTCGCCTAACTCGAATTATGGGAGAGATACAAGCTCTTGAGGCGAGCGCCAGACAGTTGCAAGAGCGGGTCAATGAGTGCAAGCGTCGAGAAGTTGACCACGAACGCGAGAAGAAAACACTCAAGATTGCGATGCAACAGGCTTCGGATAACTTGGACCGGCTTGAAGGTGAGCTGAGCGAGGCTACTCCTGACGCATCGGCCATCGAGGTTGCCAGGGAAGCACTTGAGACTGCGAAAGAGGAATTCAAAAGTCTCGAGGGTGTGTTTGAAGACATCACAACACGGAAATTCGAACTGAATGAGGAGAACCGAGCGAACAAAGATGAGGTGGACAAGAAATACGCTACGGCTGAGGAACTCAAGTTCAAGCTGAACAAGGCAGACATTACCGTTCGTCAACTCCAAAGCAAGCGGGAGGATGAGCTCCGAGAGAAGAACGAATCTATTGCCAAGGTTGAAAGGGCGAAAGCAGTGCGCAAGGAATGGGAGAATAGTGTGGAAGAGTTACGCAAAGAACTGGAGGAGGTAATCGAAGGCGCTAGAGGCGTCTGCGCGGAGCGGGTTCCTGTGCCAGCGGGAAAGAGCTCTGATGTACTTGGACAGATGTTGGCAAAGCTAGAGGCGACGAGGAAAGCGTCGGAGAAGGAACTCGGTGGGTCGCAAGATGAGCTACTACGAGCGGCGAATGAAGCGAAGAGGCAACACAAGGATGCAATGCAGGAATTTGATAACATCAGGGATTTGCGCAACGTAAGTCAGGCCAGATGCTTTGATAGACCTAGCTGACCTGTACCAGCAACTGATCACCACCCTCAATAATCGACGCAACCGATGGAAGCAGTTTAGGTCTGGTATCTCTGTTCGCGCACGCGTCACTTTCAATTACCTCTTGAGTGAACGGAAGTTCAGGGGCACATTGAGTATCGATCACCAGAAGGCTCTTCTCGACATCCACGTAAGTGCAACGAACCCTTTTTGTTTGGTGCATTGCTGACTCTGTCCAGGTTCAACCGGATATCATGGAACGAAGTGGGGATGGCAGGCAAACAAAGACACTTTCGGGTGGGGAGAAATCATACTCGACCGTGTGCCTCCTGCTTTCACTATGGGATGCAATGGGCTCTCCGATCCGCTGCCTTGACGAGTTGTGAGTAGACCCGGGATCATGTTGTATTGTGCAGACTGACAAAGGGTGCAGCGATGTTTTCATGGACAGCGTCAATCGCGAACGGAGCATGAACATGATTATTCAGGCAGCGCGGCGGTCGATCGGCCGACAGTTTATTTTCATTACACCCCAGTCGATGAGCCAGGTCAACCAGACGTCTGATGTCAAGATCATCAAGATGTCTGATCCCGAGCGGGGACAGACGGCGCTGAGCATGAGCCGGGGTTGAGGAGGGAGTAGAAGTGGGTGCGGACAGGGTTTTGCTAATACTAGACGTGCTACTGGTGATCAGGGAGTTCAATCGCAAAGTGAGGCGTGGAGTTTGACAGGGTTTCCATCTATGTTTATACCCACTTGATAAGGGCGTTGGATGGTTGTATGTAGTATGGAAGTCGCTGTCGCATGGCTCCTATATCCAGACTGGGGTGTGGCTCCGCTGGCAATAATTGTATATGCGCGGATTTTTCATGTTTCCGAATATACTGGAGAGAGTCGTGTCATGTATGGAGTCGTGTGAGATTGTCTCAGGTGTATGTGCCAAGGGCTGATGGCCAGGGCAAAGGTTCGTATGGTGGTGGGGGGATGGCATGCGAGGCAAAGTGGCGGCGCGGGCGGCGGTTGCGCAGGAAACCAGGCTGGTGTGATGTGCAAATGCAAAGGAAAGGCAGGGCGGATGTGCACCGGGATAAACCAGGGTCTCTTGGCCGTCCACGTCGATTGGCAGCACCACCACAACACCCAAACTTGACGGCTGCGCACATCTCACCTCCATACATGTAGGAGCACGACTACCGTGCTGCTTCTGCGCCTGGTCCTCCACCCTCCCCAGGGACCTTGTATGCCGCAAGTAGTACTGCTGCTGGACTCACCACACCATGGCCGACTCCCCGCTCTCCACCCCCGGCACGCCCACCACTGCGTCGCCGCTGCCCTCAGACGCCGACTTTGCTCGCTCATTTTCGCCCTCGCAGGACGATGCGCAACTAATGGGCTCTCAGCCATCGCCAGAGGACGTGTGGACGAGTACGCCTGCGCCGGGTGCGGTGGGCGCGCCGCCCTTGACTGACCTGGCGCCAGCACAAAAGGGCAAGGCAAAGGCTTCAAAGGGCCCACTGAAGCTGCTGGATCTGCCCGTGGATATATTGAAAGAAATTATTCACCAGGTGAGTAGACATCCTCCACCAGGCGCAGTCTCCGTCATGGTCTCCCCATGGCGCGCGGGGATGCTGACCATTCACTCTACAGCTTCCGCATACCAACGACTTGACGTCGCTATGTCTCTGCCACTCGGCCCTTCACCGGCTGACCATACCATGCATCTATTCGCGCTTCGACATTGTATGGCCCGACGAAAGTACCCACAACGAGCCCCGTGCTGGCGTTGACGCTCTCACGTACGGCCTCGCGACGCTGGTCATGGGCGATGATTGCTTCCCCCACCAGCATCGTCTGAGACTGCAGGGACAGACGCCAACTTCACTCCTAAGGACCGCCGTCAACCCATACCCGGTCCCGCAGCGCCGATTTGGAAACTACTACGGACAGTTTACGAAGAAGTTTTCGCTGGGCAATGGGCCGCAGGCATGGGTCCAAGAGTACATGATCACCAAGGAGGGCGGCAAGATGCTGGGCACATTGGTAGCGCTTGCCGTTGCACGCATGATCAACCTCGAGACGTTTGTGTGGGACATGCCAACTGGTGTGCTTCGCGATGTTTGGCTGGCGCTGTCGAGTCTCGCACACCGGAGTGACGGTGAAGAATGCCGTCTTGAGCGGCTCTGGATCCGATGGCATGACAACACTATCGATGCGCCAGCTCCTCCGCCAGCGCCACCTATGATCCTCAACAATCAGAACCTGCCCCCGCCTCCCAACACTACACATCCAAGCGGCCTGGGTACCGTTCAACTGCCCATTATTCCAGTCCCACAATACCCGCCTACAAGCTTGTCTGCGGTGGATCGAGTCGAACACCCCACCTTCTCCGTGATCCCCGCTTTAAAAAGCTTGAGCGTCCTCGATATTGACGAACTGCCGTACCTTGATGAAATGAGCATTCTGATTGCACGGTCACAGAAGAAGCTTCGCGAACTCAGGATTGGAATCGCGGCGCATGCTCAGCAACGGGACTGGGTGACCGTGTGGGAAGGTGAAGGTCTGCAGCAGGTCGATTACAGCACGACATCAACGGCAGCATGCTCAATAGGCGAGAAGAGATTGGGCGGTGTGCTGGGTATTCTTGTTGGACGTATACACAATATGCGTCATTCAGAAGAGCCGCCTTCCCAAAAACAGGGCGGTGCGGGGGTTACAGAGCGGTCAGTTGAAGCAACACCGATGAAATCGGCTGTATCACAGCCTTTACCACCTATAGCCTCGCTCTCATTGCATGAACGCGAAGCCGACCAAGATGTGGATCACTTCGGTAACCCGATGGATGACACGTCTATAACCGAAGGAGTAAGTCTGTTCAACGATGACCAACCCGCAGGTGCAGAGCCGGCCCCGCAGCCGGCACATCAAGACAAACCAACCTCCAAGGCTCACACAAGGCCTTCGCCCCATAGACAAAACACTAATGCGCAAGACCCATCTCAAGATCCTGCAGAGCCCTTGTTGACTGGTCAGCTGAAGCTTGAGGTTTTGGAGCTGGAACGGGTCCCCCTCTCTGTCCCTGTGCTGCGCAGAGCCTTTGATTGGTCCATGCTATCTACCCTGACTCTTCTGAACTGCAGCAATCATGAACAATTGTGGAAGATTTTGAGAAGAGCATACACGCCTCGCTCTGCCTATCCTGGGTCGCCATCATCGTCAAAAGCATACAAGGCTTCGTACACTCTACGCTGTGAATATCAACTGAACCTGAAGCGGATTCATACCAACACGGTCTCACCATCGCTCATTTCTTTCCTAAAAGAAACCTTGGCACCCAATAGCCTCGAGGTCCTCTTCCTCCAGGAAGGCCGGTCGTACTCGTCTCCTGTAACAGTAGATGCTATATACAAAGGGCCTTTGAAGAGACACCGAGCCAGTCTAAAGAAGTTGATGATTGACAGTGGGGAGAAGGGGCCTGACGGGCACACAACAACGAGCTCCAGGTGGAGACGGTGGATGTTGAACCGGGAAATCCTGACCTTCATAACCAGCGGTCGCATGAATAGCCTACGAGAACTGGCAGTTTCCATTGACTACAAAGACTGGGTATGTTATATTTGACCCTTATCGAAGGGCTTGGCTAACATCAGGCAGCATCATTTCCTCCAACGTCTTCCGTATATTCCTCATATCCGCTCTTTGTACATTCCATTTATAGCCGACCACGCTCATGGAAGCAACATTGACCCGCGTGAGCTGGCCTACCAGATTCTCGACATTGTGCACTTGCGACCGGAAATCGAACTGTGTTATATGGGTCTGTCCACGAAATGCTTTGAGATCCTGGAGAATCGGCCATCGAACTATGACTTGCGACATGACGGCATGCACACTGATGGTAGTGGCTCTGCATACACCACACATGATCCCATGCTATCTGATGATGAGAGTGAAGCCACCGAGGATGACGACGACGACAGCATGGATGAAGGCGCAGTACCGCCTGGCGGTGACGAGACGGAGAGCGATGTCAGCGATGAAGCGGACGGGGATAGCGATGATGAGTCTTTTATACAGGACTCGCAGAAAGGTCCAAAGCTCAGGGTCAGAGAGATTCTCTTCTATGAGGAGCGAGTGGAGGCTTTCAGACGGCGACATGGTGTGTTGAGACCATGATGAAGACAAGACTACGACACAGGTATTGGCAATTGTTGTAAGTATTTCACGGGATATTTTAATGATGATGCGATGGAGCAACGGCGTCGGATGGCGTATATGGTAGATATCCTTGGTCGGGTTGCATGATACTAGGTATGGTCTCAGGACCCCGGATTTAAAGGAACTGAGAGCGTGCAATGGCGATGTGCGCTTTCCACGTCTATATAGTAATAGAATTCACGATGATAGGTCTATGTAAGACATGATATCTTTGGACTGTAACTCGGTGATGTTGTATTGGCGAACTCGAAGTCATGTCAGTGGCCTGCTCTTGTTACTGCAATAGACATACTACCACGTGAATACGCGTTGCACTTGGTCCGTGCTCCATGTGGGATCGCGACCGACCCTTGCGTAGGCGGGCAGACCGAAGCCAGCCCACCCTGCGACAACCATTTGCCAAACGATATGGTGAGAAAACAGTCAATTCCAAGAAAAGACCTAATAACCGTCACGTGGTCCGCATGCTCATGAAGCCGCCTATGCTACATCAGACACACCGGTAAACAATCGCATAGCGGGGCCTGCGCATCACCTCCGCAATGAACCATTCAACCCTAGTCTTCGCATCCGTCTTCCCCGTCCTCTCCTTCTCACACAGCACGCCCACACCAATTGCGACACCGGATTTGGGCTCTACTGTGCCAGGAACTTCATTTGGGAATCCCTATGCTCTGCGCAATACCGATGCCCGAGGCCAAGGGCAAGGCCAACACCGAGCGGTCAGGCGCAACAGCGCGTGGAGCTGTGCAACGAGATTCCTGAGCTTGCTAAATGATGTTTCTATTTTCCCGCGAATGCAAAGGACGAGGGAGGTGGAGGATGCCCTAAACTACTTGCTGGTTGGAGAAGGCAAGGTTGAGGACGCCAACGAAGAAAGCCTGGTGGAATGGTATACAAATGAGTGCCGCTTGCACTTTGCAAACCATGTGAGGCCGGGATTGGAGCAACTCTGGCAGGAAGAGGTTGAGCTGCGCCGTGCTTGGGATTTACTAGACAAGACACAGCATATCCTTGAACAGGCCCAGAACGTGTACCTTCAACCCTTCACCGAACACTTGTTGCAAGTTATACAGCAGAACGCAAGTAGTTCGACGCTTCATCCGAACACGCAGACGCAGACGAACGAGTCTGATGCTGCGAGCGCAGCGGATTGGAAGTTTCGAAGCGATATACAAGCTGTGTTTGCGTACTGCCTGCCTCGGCAACGATACTCGAAGACGGTGAGTTATGTCCTGTACGACGCGGGATGTAGGCTGTTCCGCATCTACAACCGCCATGATGGCGTGGAGACGAGGAACATGTCTCATGACACGCAACAGACCAGGAAGCGAATGACAACTCTACTACAAGGGCTGGAGCGCATCGGACTCGGTGGTGACAGTGCCCAAAAGGCCTTCGCCCATGCCATGACAAAGTTGATTGATTCCTTTATAGGAAGCCATTATCTCAAGGTTGACTGGTATTCCAAGAAGACGATTGTGCCGCAGTTGAAGATGTGGATTCAGGACGGCTTTTGCCCGCTCGTCGAACTAGTATTGGAATGCCTGAGATGCGAACAGAGTAACATCCTGCCGACTGAAGTATCTTCATGGCAGGAGATGGCGCTGGGCAGGTTGGGTAGAGCGCGAGTCGACAACTTGTTTGATTTTGTCATCAATTGGGACAAGAGTATGGGCGCCATCCTAGATATCAAAGAGTATCTCAAGGTGGCGAATGCAAAACAGCATCTTACGTCAAGCTTTTCGCAACAAGTCTCAAGACGTCTACTGCATCCTGGGGCTACGACGACATACATCCTGAACGTGTACATTTCCATTATTCGTTCTTTCCATGAGCTGGAGCCTAAGGGAGTGTTGCTCGAACGAGTAGCAAGACCAATTCGGCGGTATCTGAAGGAGCGAGAGAATACAGCCCGTATCATCATACTGAGTCTGCTTACTGATCTCAAAGACGATACCGGCAGCAAATTTTCGTCTAACAGCGAGTTATCATACGAAATTGCAAGTGAGATGGCTAAGCCCATTGCAAGCTTTGGGCAGGACGCCGATGAAGAGCTTAACTGGAACGACATGAACTGGCAGCCGTTACCGCAAGATGCCTCACCCGACTACAAGAAATCCAAGGTCGAAGATGTCATCTGGTTCCTCTTGACGTTATGGGAGCGGGACGACTTCGTCAATGAGCTGAAGAATATTTACGGAGAGCATTTGCTCAAGTGTCAAGACCCCGAGTACGAGAAGGAGATCCGACTGTTGGAGCTTATCAAGGTACGGCTAGGAGATGACAAGCTACAGGCGTGTGAAGTCATGCTTCGCGATATGCTAGAATCCAGGCGTATCAACAGCACGATACGCACAACCTCTAGCGCACCGGCTTCAAACTCGCTGGTCACACCAGATCAGCATAGTAGACAACCTCGAACACCAGATGGTCGTCAACCACGAACGCCACGGCCTCGCCGTCCAGCAAGATCAGCCAAGAAAGTCACACCTTCTGGCCCAACTTCTGCACCGGCTCCAGGCCCAACACTCAACGCACAGATTTTATCGTCATTCTTCTGGCCACAGCTCCGCGACGACACGTTCCAAGTACCTGAACAAATCAGTACGCTGCAAAAAGAGTATGAATCACGCTTTGAACGCATCAAAGGCATGCGCAAGCTACGCTGGATGAACGCCCTAGGCACCAGTTCAATAACTCTCACCTTTGAAGACCGCACCGAAGACTTTGAGAAACTCACTCCCTGGCAAGTCAGCGTCATCCACGCCTTCCAGCCGCAACCGGGCGAAGAAGAAGAAAACACTACAGCCAAAAAAACCGGCGAAGGCACAACCCGTACAATCTCCCAACTCGAATCCCTCCTCCAAATGGACGAATCCCTCCTCCACCAAGCCCTCAGCTTCTGGGTCGGAAAATCCATTCTCCGCTTTCACCCACCATCAACTTACTCCGTCATCGAGTCCCTCCCCAAACCCACTTCGCAAACCGGCGCCCACGACGCTGACGCTGCCGCAGCCGCCGCAGAAGAACTAGCGACCTTGCAAGCGGACCCCGGTGCCGCCGCCACGACCATTAAATCGCAATCTGAGCTGCTGAATGAGAAGAAACATGTGTACACGGCGTTTATTATGGGTATGCTGACGAATCAGGGAAATATGGATGTCGGGCGCATTGCTATGATGATGCGGATGATGGTTCAGGGAGGGTTTCCGCATGGCGCTGAGGAGGTGGGGGTTTTGCTCGAGGAGTTGGAGGGGGAAGGGAAGGTGGTGAGGGTTGGTGGGGGGGTTTGGGGTGTTAGGAAGGGGTGAGCTGATTGGGTGCGGGAAAGGAAGGGGGGTTTGATAGATGATGAATGGAATGATTGATTCGATCTTGTCACTGTTTTTTTTTGAAGAGGAGTGCACTTTTTGATGGCGGGTATTTTGGCCTGCCTGTTTGCTTGCTTGCTGAGCTACTGGGGTGTTTTTTTTTCACGGGCTTCACATACTGTTCTCCAAGTTAATCAGCTCGAGTGGATGATGATTGTTCTTCTCTTGGAAAGTCTCATGTACGTTACTGTACAGTTCGAAAGTTCAAGTTCAATTACTGTTTGCTGTTAATTCTTCGGGATTGCTGTGTGCAGTTTTAGAAAGCTTCTTACTTCCTGTGATTTATTTATTTTTTGCTTTTGAGGGTCCCGCATGCGGTTGGAGGAGTCGCGTGAGTGAAGGTATGATGTAGTATGGTTTTCGGGAGAGTCATGGGTTGATTGCTCTACGGGAGAGCCGAAGCAAGCAGTGCAAGTATGTTATGCCCGCCTAGTCCATGTCACTGCATGATTTCTAGCGAATTTCCTTTTTCTCTGTTCTTCGCATGTGAAACAATGATCGTGTACATGCTTGTCCTTCCCGTTGTATTCTTGCTCTGCACGGGATATATTTTTTGGAAGACCGGTACGCGTAAATATGCGATTGCAGAAAACGAAGTTTCGAGTTTAATCGGTGTGGATTGAAAGAAAAGGGATATATCGTCAGACGTGCGATTGGAGATTGTGAGAGACGATGGTGTTTCTTATTATTGTTCGGAGAGTGAAGAAGTAGAGGGACGCATAGGAGTAAAGGACAGTGTAGGGAAGATAGGAGATGGTGAGAGAGGTGAGGAAGGTTGTTGATTGATTTGAGTGGCGTTGCATATTCAACGAGCTCTGCTGATGCATTTCTGCATGTGATGTAGGATGCATATTATCATGTAGGGTTTTTTTCTTCTCTCTTAGTTTTTCGAGGGGTTTCGTGCACGAAGAAATACGATCTAATTAGCTTTAAGAAGCTCTACGCTGATTAGCCATGCTAATATACCAGGAATTTCTGTATATGGATAGCGCCTAGCTACGTACGTGACGAATACTAGATTCTTCACCAGACCAGCCAAACCAGCTAGACAACGAACTCAACCCCTAGCCAAAACGAACCAAAAACCAGCCAGACCAGCCAGAGAAAGAGCTAAAAAAAACCTGCTCTCTGTAGGAGCCGCCGGGGGCAAAGAGCGCGCGCTGTAGGGGCGCCTTATATTATATATAAAATTTACCTATTTTATATATAATGTTACAATCTTGCATTATCGGACTACCCACCCGTCGTCTTTCCGTTTGCAGTATATCCATCCACCACTATGTTCAAACATGATACGATGAAGATTCCGTCCTAGGTCTTCAGTCATATAACCCTTTTTATCGCCGTTCAAGAGCATGTCGACCAAGCCTCCTTGGTGATGACCCAAGAGAAGTATCAGCTCTTTTGCGTCACCCCCATATTGTCGAAAGACGTTGATGTTTTCTTTTTTGATAAAGCTACCAAGTTCGCAATGGTCGAGAAGCATTCTTACTACATCTCCATTGGATCGGCCTAGGATGTGCATCATTACCGATGTTGCTATTGGTACATCTTTTCTCCGCCGACGCAGGAGGTATTCCATCAGTCGACTGCTGTCATCTCGAAAGCCTGTAGCCCTGATTGTTTCTTCGGTGATTGTAAATTCCTCGCCTACTTCATCGAGAAGCAGCCCCACCCATTTCAGGAATTCGGAGCTCCATTCGATTCTCGTATCGAACTTATCTGGTGCTATCATACCTTCTTTCCTGCCCTGACTTAGAAGAACCTGAGCTAAAAAGATCGTGTTTCCATGATTCTTTATAGTTTCTTCTACTATGTTTTGTGTGATTCTGACGTTTTCCTTCCTCCGACTCAAAAGGAATTTGGTCACCTCAACAGATCGATCTTTTCTTCTGACGGCTGCCAAAATCATCTCTTGTGTAATCTCGACGTCTTCCCATGAGTCAAGCAAAGCTTCTATCGCTTCCAGGGAAATCTTCGAAACAGTCGCTGTCAACATCGTCCTCTTACTCTGTTCATTTACCTTCCACAGATCGACGAGGATCATTGCCACATATTTGCAATCTTCAGGAGGAGCATCCTCCAACACCTCTATAGCACGCGAAACCCCAAACTCCTTTTGTGCAACCAGATGAGAAAGTATCATGAGGCTTCCATTTCTAGCCGCGAGACCTCCAAGACTTCGCCCTCCCGCAGTTCTGTAAGGTGCTGTAAGCGCTTCGCTGACAAAAAGTTCTTTTTCCAATTCCTCGAGGTCAAAAGCACAGGCGATAAACAACCCTAGAGATTGTGGTGGTGAGTCGCTACCGGGTCGACAGGCCCAAATCCAATGTTTTGTCAATATGTAACGATAATCATTTGGAATCTGACCAGCGAGAACATCTTGTATCAAGAGAGCCATGGATGAAGTATCCCCTTTGTCTTTTTCATCCAAGAACAGATGCTTCAAAACGGCCCTCAAGTTGCCCGATTTTCTGCAAGCTCCTGCTGCTCGACCGTGAGCAGGCCAGTAATATCGTGCATAATCTTCAATTGTCCTAACTCCTGAGGGCTCAACCTCGAGTTTCCAGCCAATATGACGGAAGAGCTTCTGGACTTCTGAGTTTGATCTTTTACAAAGAACAGTCCAGAGACAAGCTTCCGCAATCATGCTGTTGGATGATGGTTTGCTGAACTCAGGTCTTTCTTCCAAAAATTCTCGCACGGATAGATGTGCGAAACGAAACGTATCAAGCTGTGAGTCATGAACGATGAAGTTGTTGCAGTACTCAACAATCGTTTCTTGAGAGACCGGTGTTTTTTTGCCTCCATAAGGAATTGTCGTTACCGCGGCCAGGAACTGATCGGTTGGGAGCGTGATTTGGGCTGATAACAACCAGCACAGAGCATTTTTGAAAATGGTCTGTCGATAGTCGCCTGGCATTGTTGAAAGCTTGTTGTAGACTTGGTTATACTGCTCACGCAGATCAGGGGGAAGTCGGCCCATGGCATCTCTGATGTCGCCATCTTCAGTGAACAAACAAAGATATTGCAATTGCATGCTAGCCCAACGAAACCTGAGGAGGATGTCAAAATCAACAAATTTGAGTATGTGTAATCAGACCTACATTCCATGAGCACTTGCAGTCGTTTTGGAAATAATCAGCTCCTTGAGCTCATCTCGCGAATTGCTACGGCATAGTAGCTTTCTACGCTTAACCAGTTGTTCTGTCTCATTCTTGACAAACCGTGCAATATCGCTCTCATTCATCCTAGAGTTGATCTCCAGATTCGGGTAGTTTTTCAGCTGCAATACGATATCTTGGTCATTTCGGCTCGAAACGAAAATCTTGACCAGGCTAGATGCGTTTTTGAGAATCGCCTCCAGATACTCAAGTAGCTCCCATCGCGTCCCTATATCGCATTCGTCCATGGCATCTATGATGATCGTTGTCTGGGGGTAGATTTCGATGAGCTCCGTGATAAGGTCGCAAATTTCTGTCATCTCGGGCTGTCCGGACGCAAACCCTTGGCTCTCTTCACTCTGATACATATCGACTATAGGTTTTAGAAGAGGCATCCCCAATTCTATGTTTGATAGTTGGCGCGCAATACTAGCAAGTATCCCCCTGGGGCTCGATCGTAAAGGCTCTGCTGGATTTCTTGAACAGTAGAAGAATACTGGTTGCGGGCTATTTCGAGCCTTGAAATTCTTCATCGCATCTTCGATTACGACCGACCTGATAATATCAGCAAATTTTT
Organism: Bipolaris sorokiniana ND90Pr; assembly: GCF_000338995.1. Classification (NCBI taxonomy): domain Eukaryota; kingdom Fungi; phylum Ascomycota; class Dothideomycetes; order Pleosporales; family Pleosporaceae; genus Bipolaris; species Bipolaris sorokiniana. Next base: position 2,636,061 of record NW_006911896.1, on the reverse strand, counting down.
CACAAATACACGGTGTATGAGAATCTCACACAAGTTTACTCTTGCCTGATCCAGCGATCCCATGGAGCCACAAAATTGAAGATGCGCTGTCATCCTTCCACTTCTTGAAGATAGCGTCATCTAGAAGCCACATTCCGGTCCCAGCTAGAAAATCCTTCTTGACTTGTTTGTGGTATCCCATATAAGGCTCAGAGGAGAGCCATTGAAGAATCTTCGTGCGCTCCGATCCTGTATATGTAAGTTGCTTTTCAATCGAATACCACGGTCACTCACTTTCAAGATTGTCTTGCACATGCTCAAGATTTCGATCGATTCTTTTCAGTGGCCCATTCATGGAGTTCAGTAGAGCTGCTAGCTTATCGTTTTTCTCGATACTATCTACCGAAATTGTTAATGGATTTGATGATTAAAACCAGCTAGTACTAACCATTTCTTTCGGCCAAAGATATCCAGTTCTTTACCTGTTCTTCTGCTCTATGGATCTCATCCAGAGTTGACTCGAACGAATTTTCGGAAAGAACAGTGCTCTTTATTAATCGTTCTAGTATTTTTCGTTAATGGGTATACTCTCTACATATTGAATGAAGCTTACTTGCAGTCCCCTGCCCAAAGTATGCTGTTATATTAGATAGGTGGAGAAGAATTTTTGAATAAAGTTTAACTAAAGCTCTCTGTAGCGCTTCATGAGCCGCTGATGAATCGTAGATATACAGAGCTTCTAGGATAGTGTAGCGGCAAATCAGCTCAGATATCCAAGTAAGATCTTCCATCACCAAGGACATTTTGTTGGTATCGTTCAAAGCAATCTAAGATTATGTCAAGGTCTTCCTTGGAATTGGAAACTAATGAATCACTCACTTGCAAGATGAGGCGAATACCCGCCCAAGGAAGCGTAGCATGTGTGGGGTCGTACTGAATAGCCACATCTCCAATCCCCTTGAACATATCAAGCCATCGAAGAAATTTCTCCAAAACATCCCTAATTATGACTGTTTCTCCGCTCTTGCGAGTGTACTTCCATCTCGATATCATGAACTGATTTCTTGATGTTTCGGCTTTCTCACGTAAGTCTTTGAGAACGTCGATCTTCTCATATTGGGCAAAGTTGATTCCGTGCTTGTGTTCTGCAGGCAACTGGTCTATAGCCTCAGTCCAGAGATTGGTGCTGAAGCGATGAAAGTATTAGTAGACACATGACTAGACGATTTGCTCAATAGACATACGACGCGTTGGATTGGGGAACAGTTAATGTAGCCATGGTATAGATAGACTATGAGAAACAGGGTGTTTGAGAAGGCAATCATGCCCTTTTCGGGTTCACATGGGGGGAGAGGACCAAGGCGTTTTGCAATAGTGTTTGCGTAGGTGATATTCGTTGATTATAGGAGCCAGAAAACTCTTGCTCGCGCGTTTGGGCGGAGACAGATCAACAAGTGAATTCTTAATTGTAGTAAAGATGCGTGAAAGAAAGAGAAAGAGAAGTGTTGGAGCTTTCAGCCTTGGGATGGGATGTGCTGTGAGCTGAAGTGGAAGGTGGCTGTGTTATTGCACACGCAACCCCGCAGTCGCCAACAGCAACAAGGCTGGCAGTCGCTGCTTCACCACATTGGATCTGCTACTCCTTTCAGTACAACTTGTGCATCTTTCACGAAGAATCAATAGCAAACAGTGATTGAACCTGAACTTTGAATTGTACAGTGGCGTACATGAGACTTTCCAAGAGAAGGACAATCACTGTTGCTAGTTCAAGACACCCACACCATACATGCCACCGTCCTTAATCTACTCAATGACTAACGACTTCATCGTAACCTCCAACGCGCCCTCGAAATTTCCACTGATGGCATAGATACTCTGCATCGCAAACGCGGCGTCGGTGCTGAAATCCTCACACCCCCAATTCCCATCTATACATTGGTCCTGTGCTTCCTTCCTCACCTGCTCGCTGAGCGCAACACATCTCTCATACACAGGGAGCGCCAGCGCAACAAGACCCAAACTGTGCCACATGCGGCCGACGTTGAACTCTGCTTCCTGGCGATGAATGGCGTGTAGGCTTTTAATGCGGAGATCGTAATATCTGTAGATAAAGGACAGACCTTGCTGGATTTGGTACTGCCTGTTCTCTGAGAGGCGTTTCATAGCGTGTTGGATGTATGCTACGCCTATGCCCAGATTTATTACTGGATCTTCAGGCGTAAGAGCGAACGCACGGAAGTAGTAGTTTAGCGCTGCCATGTAGCTTCCACCGCACATTAGAACGTGTGCGTATAATGCAAAGAGCGCGGGGTCATGACCCCTGACTTTGTCCACGTCCTCGATGTTGACATTATTTCTGAAACCGCCTTTGGTGGCTTTGGTGCTGAAGTTAAACTCGATACGCTGTTCCGGGGTAAGGAGCGCGTAGTCAACCGTCTTTATGTAGCGCATGAGTACTTTATATGCGGGACCAGTGGCAAAGCCTTCGGGAAAAGAGCATAGACGATTGACGGCGCTGTATAGACGGAAGAGGTCGGTACCAAACGGGTATTCTTTAAGAAGCCAACGCGCTGCAATAGAGGCTTGCGGTGAGTTGTCGGCTGCAAGTGCACAGGTGAGTCGGCATATTTGAAGTTGTCGATGGTAGATTTGGGAGCGATGAAAGATATTGGCCTGGAGGGCGATATCGAGTGTAGCAAAACATTGCTCTTCATCACCCTCGCCAGCAAGCAGAATGGCATAACGGCCAAATGCATCACACCATTTATCGAAATGGACGCCCCAGAAATCAGTCGGAGGTGTACTCGGTCGTTCTTGGAGTTCAGGATTTGTCTCGCCGTCCTCGACATTGTTTGCTACCACAGCAAGTACCATCAGTGCAGATTCTTTCCAAAGATCTCCCGCTGTTACGCGTCGGAAGTAGGTCATGAGGTCTTCTTTTTTGTTCGAATAAAATAAGTCAAATGTCGAAAATTCTTCAATCAGCTCTCGGGTAATGGACAAGACTTCTTTGGTAGCTTCTTCGTCTCCAACTTCTGCTGGCTCCCATATCTCATCCAATCGTTTGAAACTGGAGACAATTTCTCGATGCTGAGCTCTCGCAGCCTTCAGATCGTCGGCAAAATCTGTGGCAAGCTTTTGAAGTTTGCCGCGGAACAGTCTATTTGTAATTGCCCGATATGGCACATCAGTACCCTCAATCGTAGCCGGTCTGGGTTCGACGTCGGGCGTTGGTTCGGCGTCTTCTTCGCGCACATCAAGGAATGCCTGGATCTTTGGCGCCTTGGTCCTCTTTGTTCGGAATAGACCTTTCTTCGGTCGTTCAGTAGGGGCGATAATTCCTGGGAGCTCCTTGTTTCCCGTTTCATTCGCCGAATCATACTCTTCGCCATTCTGTCCAGTCGCCTTTTGCATCTTCTTTCTGTTCCTCCGTACAGTACTTTTTCGAACAGCATACCTACCCCGAGCCTGTCTGCGTTGGTTGTAATAGTATACTCTGAGCTCATCATAGGCTTGAAAGCCCAGAGCCTTGAGTTTGTGACCATACTTATCGCGGTAAATGGTCTCTGCACGCTGTCCAGCTTCTTGCCACATGCCCTGGTCTTCAAAGAACTTTGCAAGAATAGCGAGGTCATCGTAACTTTTCGCTGGCCATTTCTTTAGAATAGGAATAACTTCTGCCGCCTTTTCAGTCCGCCCTTCATTCTTGAAGCAAGTGTGCAAGCCAATGTAGCTCATGAGATTGAACTCTCTTGAGTCATTGCTGAACAATGGTTCATAGAAACGCAGCGCATCCTTGTCGTGGCCAGTAGCGTGTAAGGCATCGCCGATAATTCGGAAGAGATCTTCATAGTCCCACATAAGAGCATCTGGACCTTGATCGTCTGGCTCCAACATTTCCAGATGGTACTAATACAATTAGCAAATGTACGAATTCATCAGCCACTACTATACTTACCATGGCTTCCTTGAAGTCATCTTTACTTCTGCGCAGCCGAAACAACCCAAGTTTGACCCTGATCTCTAGTGGAAGAGTTGAGCCATACTTGGCATCTTGGGACTTCCGCACAAACTGTGGAACAGCGACACGCCTTGGCTCATCTTCAATATCAAACTCGCGGTCGTCGTCAATTTCATCCCAAAATGTCTCTGCATGTCTGCCTTGCTTCCATCGCGAAAGCGATTTCAACTTTGTAACTCCCGTAGCGTAACTGCCTGCTCTGTCTAGCAGATCAAGATAGATGTTGATCAACTCCCAGTCGAGGTCATTCGTGACTGGGTCCCTGCCAGGTTGCGTGAACACATCAATAGCCTCCTCAAAGCTATCGATAAGTTTGCGGAGATGTATCTTGGTCTGCCTTGGTGATGCAGTGCCCATCATTGCCATGATCTTCAGCACACTGGTGTCCGGATCTTCTCCCTGCTCTTTACGTGTCTTGAGCATCTTGAGGCCCAGCATCACGCACTTTGAAGAACGCCCTAGTTGTGCCTCAATTTCAAGTTTGTGGCTGCGAGCCTCATAGTCGTTGTTGAGCAGGATGATCTCATTCAAGCATGGAAGTATAGCAGCCGACTTGTTCTCATCAGTAAAACGTGGGTGTTGCTCCGGGTCTAACTGTTGGATACGCTCGATGATGAACTGCCAAAGACCAGGGTCACGCTTTGTTGGCGCTCCAGCTAATAGTACAGCTATGGAATCTTCTTCGCGACCCATTTCAGTGTAAATTTCAGAGGCGATGTTGTAGGCATCGAAAATCTCCGGGTTGAGTTGGATAGCCTGCTGAGCAAACGAAAGGGCTGCCTCATAGTCCTTCTCGATGAATTTGGCGTTAGCCTGTTGCTGCAAGGCTTTCCATTCCGCACCTGGGTCGGCTACAGCGCGGGGACCTCGGGGACCTTTCTCTCGTCCAGGTTTCCCTCGCTTCCTCCCCCGTGTAGACCTAGCGCCACTATCACCACCCCGCCCTCTGGTCGAAGGGCGCCCTCTTTTGCCCCCACGCCTCCCTCTAGTACTCGACGTGGGTATAATACTACCCACAGCAGGGTTTTTGGCGGACTTTCTGCTACTACCTTTCCCTCTCTTGTACCTGACACGCCCTTCCATGTCCTCGAATTCAACACCCAGCTCCATCTCATCAGAATCGCCCTCATCTTGCTGTGCATCTTCGGACGAATAATCCGCGTCGACTTCAGAGTCGTCTTTCTGAGTTTGTAGTAGCCGTTCTCGCTCCTCCTCTTCTTCAAGCATACGTCCATACTCGTCGTCTTCGTCGTCTTCCTCTTCCTCTTCTTCTGAGCTCTCAAAATCGCGATCATAAATCGAAGAGTGAAATTCACTAGCTTTGGTATACTCATCTTCATCCTCTTGTTCAGGGTTCGCTGGGATGAACCCTTCGAAGACCGCCGGCCCACTAGTAGCATAAGCCCTATTAAATGGATCTTGAAAATTGCCACTGGTAAAAGGTGGCAAAGGCACCTCGTCTTCTAAATCTTCTACGGCATTCAGTGGAATTAAAGGTATGTACGGATTCCGGGTCGGCGGTTGATGGTGGAATTGAGAAGGCTGAAAGTCAGGCTGGTGGTACACTGAGTGGGAAGGAAACGGCAGCCCATTTTGTGGGAACTGAACCGGATACTGCTGTCTGCCATGTTGCGCAGCTGGCTGCATCAAGTTGGAGGTATCATCTTCGAAAGTACCCGGAACAGGTGGGAAGCCTCTATCGTCCTCATGATGCTCAGGGTTCCATTGCCTGAAGTATTGATCATCCAGGTTCATTGTGGGCTCTAATACTGCGGGTTTGCATTAGTTGACAACTGTTAGTGGTAGATCAATGCAGCATCTGATACAGAGAGGCTGGTGGTGAGGAAAGCTTTGGAAGCAGGGATTGTTTTCGTTCTAAGAGGCTAGCGTCCGTGCTTCGCGCTAGGGCATGTCGTGCAGCCAAGTCGCGTGCCAGCTTACCTCCAGAGCAGCGTACCAGTTTCTCTAATCACATTGCTGGTCAGTATTAGGGTTTCATTATCTGGGGAAATACCAGAGGATCTAGCGGGAAAAATAGACGAATACCCTGAATGTATAATACTTCCCGCTAATTCGAACCATGCTGGTTGGTAGCATTTTGGCGCCATCCATGGAAATAGCACCAAGAGGACATCGATGCCGATTTACCGACAATGGCCTAGCCTTCTCACTTAGTCTTTTGGGCCCAATAGAAGAGCCCAATATGCACTACATCTAGGCCCTCGGCAATGCTGCTAAGAAGTATAAGTGGAGAGGGGTTATATCGTTTGGTTTCAGGGCCACAGCAGCTTCTCCGCACACAACACGCGCCACAACTCGTCTGGAAATATAGATAGCCACCTTCTCAATACAACTGTCTGCTTCAGAACACCATACCTCAGCCATGTTCAAAAAGTTTATCATGTACAGTTTCGCGTACGCGTCTCTCGCCGTCGCTGCCAGCATACCACTGCATAAAGTACAGCAGCCTCTTCTCCCAAATCATCAAGCAGGTGGATTGAAGTCACACAACATCCATGTCATGTTGGCATTTATTGAGAGTGGAGGCAATATGCAAAAGCTGGCGGAAATCCCACTAAACACACGGATCGTCGCTGGTACGTTACTTTGCCGTTGGAGCTGGAGCTTTCAACTATGTGCACGTCTTGGACAAGCTCCCTGCCTATCTGTAGACTGTAGCAGCAGTAAATCCTCCCCAAGAGCCACTGACACTGCGGCTAGGCCTCAATATACCAAACCGTCTAAGCGCTATCAAAATCGCTATGGCAGTCACAGTCGAAGACCGTTCGATATCACTAGAACGCCTGGACAAAATCATGTGCAGAATCACGCCAAAGACGGATGCCAAAGAGAAAGAGGCAATGAAAGGCGAAGGGGAGCCAGATGAGCTGCCGTGGTTCATGTTGCGGGACGGCACGGTCGAACTCGAAGATAGTTCGTCGGAATGGTTTCTTGGAGGCAAAGCGATACAAAGCTTCGAGTGCCGTTAACGCGCCACAGTGATGATGACTGAGCAGACTGTTTGACGCCCGATCCAAATGCTAATGTATAATGCTCTATGCTCTCTCCGGGTATATTAAAATGCTGCTTCGATGCCAATCGATATGTCCAAGTCAGGCGAACCCAAACGCCTGTTATGCAAAGGATGGAGAGTGGTCAGACGTTGTTATCCCCTTCATTCATGCCAACCATTTCGTATTCCCCCGCGCCGTCCTTCCCTCTACCCCTGCCTCTGCCCCTAGACTCGCCGCCCTCTTCTTCGGCCGCCGGTTGCGGTTGCGGTCGCGCGGGCGTCTTGCTCCCAAAGTTGATGGGTCTCAATTCACGCCACTGGCATGCCCACACACCCAAGGAAGTCATGATGGTCGCGCTGCATATCTGTAGCGCCCACCAGAAGAGGTTCGCGGGTATCGCATGCGTGTATAAGGAGGTGACGATCAAGTGAATAAAGTGCACGGTAAGGGCAAAATCAAGGACGAGCTTAGAGCGGGCGATGAGGAGCAGTATGAAAATGGCACTGTGGCGTGTCAGACAGTTGCACCACGAGGCGCGTAGGGAAGGACTTACCAGGCGAGGCTATTCAACATCCAGACCAGGCCCAATGTCCATCCAACCGTAGTATCTCCGCTCAGGCTTTGCCAGTTGAAGAGGAGATCCAGGCTGACCTCCTTGCCCGCTACCAGGGCAGTGAAGAGAATAAGGATCCCGGCGCATGCATAGTATGCAAGTTGCAGGAGGACAATCTGGGAGAGGATGCGGATTGGCGAGAGATCCGCGAGTGCACCGGGTCGAGGGGGGCGGCGTCGGCGTGGCATGAATCCGCAGGCGATGCGCTATGGCATGGGCATATGGAGTGGAGAGTCCCAAGGTCACGTCGGTTGGTCCTGTATTACTAGTTGGCAAGGTTGCCTGTTCGCGGATGGTTCGCTGAAAGGGTTCGGCGAAACGTAGAGCGTCAGCGCCGATGTCATAGCGTGGGAACTTTTGCCAAGCATCAATTCGACATTCTGCTCTGCATTAATACCGACAGCCCTGCCTACCAGCTCTACCAAAGAGCCCTGCGGTATAAATTTTACCAAAGTATGCAATCTCGGAACCCAATTTATGTGATATATTCATACCGCTCCAGTCTAACACGTGCGCCAGCTTCAACCTCCTGCCCCCGCCTCCATCTCCGACTCCGCCGCATCTTTCTCCGCAACTTGACATTCTACAACCATGGGCTGGTTCAGCTCAAGTTCAAAGGAAGACTCCGGTGTCAAGAAGACAGAAGGCGGCGCATTCGAGTCGCCCTCACGGTCAAATCGCAAACAATGCTACGCAGCGCGCGACGCCTTTTTCGAATGCCTCGACAAGAACAACATCCTGGACAGCATAAACACAAAGTCTGGAAGGGACAAGGCTGCAAGCTTCTGTGGACAACTGGACAAGGAATTTGAGAAGAATTGCGCACATAGCTGGGTGAGTCAATACTTGGTCTAGTGTTGGGTGACCACATCACATGTCTAAGACCGCAGGGATGGATAAGGGAGAGTAATGCTAATAAAAACCAGGTTGAATACTTCAAGAAGCAACGAGTGGTCAACTACCAACGCGAGCAAACCATCAAAAAGATTGAAATGCAAGGCGGTGAGATTACAGCACCGCAGTTACCTCTACCAAGTCAGAACAGGTGATTCACGGTGCTACTAGAAGATTTGCTCATCTGCCTTGAGCAGTAGTCTTGTTTTTCCTTTGACGCCGCTCATGACCCTGTACAATATGTACGATATGTAGTACCAGTAGTAGTATCAGTAAATATACACAATTCCCTAGCCCGCTTGTAGATGAGCAGGACCGGCATGGCATGCACCACAGAAACAAAAGCCAGCTTGACTCAAAATGGTATGTAACTCCAAACCCTGCCATAATATACTTCATGGTTGCATATAATGAAAGGGCCAACAACATCGGCACTTCTTTACCCTCCAAAATACATCACATGCAAAGTGCCCCTCCCCGTCACATTCTCCACACCTCTTTAACCAAGGGGCCCATGCACATGCACATGCACGTGTACTTACAGTCGGTAAGTATGCATGCCCCAATGCAACAGAACAAAGCTGGAACTGCTGGAACTATCCACCCGCGAACTTATTTCTCACTTGCAAAGACTAGTAAAAACAAGTCCGAATGGACACGAACATGGATGCTGAGGCCGACTACATGCGCACTCGAAACCTTATTGCTTCCATACATGTTAAGCGCCAACATGGCACAATGTCGTCACCCGGCCCCGAAACCATTCAGGCGCATCTCCGAGACAAGTTGCAGCCCGCAAACTATACGTGCCCCCAACGAAATGAAAGATGATCATCGAGTTGGGGAAGCAAAGTTTTGCTACTAGCAGGTAGAAATAAATTGCTACAACACACACGTGCACTAACCATCCAGTCCCATGACCAACACTCATCTACGTACTACTATGTAGAAATACCCAACCAAAATTAAGCGTGCACATTCCCCTCTAGCTCCCATGCACTCCAGATGCACGGCCCCCAGGTACATTATCCATCAAGGAGCAACCATACCGAGTACACCCCCCCCCCCCTCCGTCCGAATCTCATCGGCATCTACATCCCGTGTCTTGGCACTTCACTTGTCCTATGCGCATTCTGCCTCGGTCGCAAAGACCAAAGAAAGAGAAAATGAAAGGAAATGGTAAGGATGAAGGTTAAGTATATCCGTTTGAGAGAAAGCTAGCGCAATACCTACATACACGTGTAAACAAGTACCTTTATTACTTCCGGCAAAAAAAGGGAAGCATGACTCTTCTTGGAGATACATAGAAGTTGTTACTTAATCAAAGAATCCAATTGGGGATGGGCAAGCGAAGCACAGAGACATACAAGACCGTTGAACCAGGGTAATAAATAAAAAGAAACGTCGCATGTAAGACGGAGTATGCGCCGTTGCAGCGAGGCGAACGGGGAACAAAGTAAAAACAGTAAAAAGGGTTCTTGCAAACAGAGTTTAAGTTACGCACGTAAGGACAGTTGGAAACGGCCAAACGGGCAAGGAAGGGGAGCAAGGAGGGTCTGTGTGTGTGTGCTGTAGATGTGAGTTATGTCCGTAACGTTTTGTGGAACGAAAAGGAAGCAAGGAAGGAGGACGGACGGGAAAAGGAGTCCCGATCAGCACAGCACACACACACACACACACACACACATACACAAAAAAAATACCCGAAGCTGGGATATGTGGGTATCAACCAGCAGAGCGAATCGGGCGAATTTCTGAAGAGCTTAACAAAGGAAAAAAGAGGAGCCAGCAATCGGGACGTCGTTGCAGATTGGAACCACTTTATCGCATACATGGGTTCCCTTTTCCCTTTCTCCCCTCCCCCCTTCTCCCTCCTTTCCCCTTCCTCTCCCCCCGCCCTTGTCACTTTTCCCCGCGAATGACGACCCGCCTCTAACGTCGCTTCGCGCGTGAACAATGCGAAAAGCAAATAGCTAAGGGAAAAAAAAAGCCAAATGGATCGACGAGGGCAAAAATAGACTGTGCGTGACTACAAATTGTGCTCTCACAAACCACAAATGTATAGTGCAAGCAAAGCAGAAAAAAACAACAGAAAAAGACCGCTTGCCGTCCATGGTTTACCTAATGCATCTGTATATTAAATACTTGATTGGCTACCGTTATACTTTCCAACCCGCTCTACCCACCCACCCGCCCCCTCCCAAGATAAGGCATTGGCAGCATTTTAGCCGCAGCATCGAGCACCAAGGCCCCAAATCGCGCCACCTGGTCAGAATTTGTCGGGTTCGGCGAGATCTGAGCTTTATTTGTCTCGGTTATCTCTCTGTGTGCAGAACCAAAGGTGGTGCCGCCGCCTCCAACCCCACCTTGCCCACCTGCCACACCACACATCCCATGACTTCATGACCGAGTCAAGTCCATTTTGGCCCTTTCCTTCTTTTTTTGCCCTTTTTACCCCTCTATTGGCTCTATCTCTCCCGCGCCTGCGCAGAGGTTATTTCTGCCTTTTTTTGGTTGCCAGCATGAACGGTATGTGTGCATGCATGTTGTGTGAGTAGTATATCTGTACTTAGTATGTATGTGCGTAATGCAACCTCGTACTGCCCTTAATTGCGGAATTTCCGTGTGTCCTTGCAGTTGAAATGGGGCACATGCGACTGTTGATTTCTTTGTTGCGCTTCATTCCCGACCATCTTTTTTCTTTAGGGGGGGGGGGAGAGTGGTAGTCAAATCTTGTCACCCTTTCACCACTTTGTTGGCCAAATGGTGGCAGGATCGAATTCGCGCCTAAAAATGTCCACGTCAGACATGCAGCCCTTGCTTGGTGATCCGACCATGCTACTGTCAATAGCAAAGACTATATCCTGGAATGCGCCGTGGAACTCTTCTTCCTCAAAGAGTAATTGTCTCCACATGCACGCTACTTCCTGCGCCGGGTTGCGGAATATTGGTCCGAGACCAAACGCGCCCAAAACCAAGTTTCGATGGCCGCAGTAGGATGCGATGCGCAGCACTGCTCGCATCTTCTCTCGCATCAACTCTCTTTCTTGTGCAAATGAGTACTTGCAACCGCTCTCGTCAAGTTTTGGGCGCCGCACTGGAGCGACTGATATCACGGGAAGTGAGGCCATGTCTGAAAAGGGTGCATAGTCTTGTTCCGGACCGGCTCTGAAAACGTCTGTGGCTTATTAGTAGTGAGTCTCGTGCCGAGGCGGACTTTTGGCTAGCACCCCAACATACACACTTCGGGAGAGTAGATGCCACCTCTTTGTGGGATGGGGTAGAAATTCTCTTCGACGCCTAATTGTGCGTTCCAGGGCATGGTGAGAGCGTGAACCAAGTTGCTTCTCCGTGCAAAGCACTCTTCTGGGGCCATGAGGCCAGATTCCCAGTCGCCACCTGCGCGCTTTTCGTTGGCTACATTGACCACAGGAATTCTTTTGCAGTTTGGGTCGGCATTGAGAGCGCTCTGGTACCAGCCCAGGGCATAGTTGATGGGGTCACCCTCCATGACTGCGACTCTGGTCCGTTGTGATGAGCGCTTGTCGACATTGACTCGTATTTGTGCAGAATCTGGATAGAGATATGACGTCTTGGAGTCTCGAATGTAGTGTTTCCAAATGTGAGGCATCCATACTCGCTTTGCTTCGGCAGCTATTTCAGAGGGTTTTGGTCTTGACTGTGGCATGACGATGGTGACGTAGGTGGAGTGTTGGCTGTTTCGTGAGCTGAGGCTGGCAGAGCAACAAGGGAAGGTGAGTCGAAGGGCGAGTCTGGAGAAAGAAAGAATGGCACTGGGGAGGGAGGGCGAGGGAGAGGGTGAGGGCGAGGGCAGTGATTTACAGCAGCACGAGACTTGAGCAAGGCAGTGCGGGGGAGGGAGAGGGAGTGAGGGCCTGTGACCAGACGGCGCCAGACCGGCCAAGGGACAGTATATCAGTCGAATGCGGGTTTTGCAACGGGCGTGTAATCAGGCAAGCTAGATCGTAGCCCTAGATCGATTCGGCGACTAGACTGGGGCAGCAGAAATGCACCAGCTACAGAAGCGGCAGTCGTCTGCGTGAATCTGGCAGACCCCTGTGGGTTGGGGCGCGCGAGGGGTGGCATTCTCGCTCGCAGCAGACACGGGGACAGCGGCTGGAGGGATCAGGATGGAGACATGATGCATGTACTAGGTGGCCGGTAGCAGCCGTGCCGTGTGTTTGCAAGCCTGGGCCTGGTGCTGGGGGCACTGCTGTGAACCCAGCCAGCTGCCAGGCACCTGAAGCCACAAAGAGCCGTGTCGGGTTTGCTGGGACGAGCAAGGCAGGGATGCGTGGCTGAATCGATCGGCCAGACCTCGAAGCGATCTGCATCGGGTTGGAAGCGGGTTAGAAGGATCTGGCGGCGCTGGGCAGCCGATGATGACAGCTTACTAGCACTTGGTAACCAAGATCCTGCACGATATAGCGCCGCAGCAATAGCGTCGGCACTAGAATCCAGATGCAGGGCACCATGGCACATATCCTGCCATCGAATCAATCACAGCTGACCGTCGAGCCCGCCACACGTAGCTGGGCCACTGTGCCACAAAGTGCGTGTTTCCCTCACCGCCAGCCAGGTGGCACCAGCAGGCAAAGAGCATCAGCGGCGACAAAGGGCCACGGCATCATCGGGCCCTTGCTGCGGGACATGGCCGCCCGGGAGGACGAAAACGGGGGTGGAGGCTGCTTACATACATGTACGTGTACACGCATTCATATACATATATTGTACATACGTAGGTATATGTGTGTGTATGTGTGTATGTGTGTGTGTGTGTGTGTGTGTGTGTGTGTGTGTGCGTGTGTGTAAATGCCGGGGCTGAATCTCGTGCTGCAAGTATGTTTGTTTGTTTGTTTGTTTGTTTGTTTTTTAACAGAAAAAAAAAGTTTGATACGTAGAATGTCTATGTAATATGCATGTACGTACGCAAGTATGATTTCCCAGTCGATACATAGTTAAGTATCCAAGTCCTTACTCATGTACTTAAATCCCCTGCTCGCAGCTAGCGTTTCAGGCCGCTCACACGAACGATTGACGAGCGCCCAACAACGGCCAGGTTGACTCGATCTTAGCGCGGGGCCCAAGCGCCAGCTCGCTTTTTCCAAGCTTCGCTTCCTACACAACGTCAACGGCAACAGTAACTGCCATTGCTGTTTATTAGACGCTACACCGCACTGCTCGACAGGTGCAGTCTGCCGCCGCATAAATGAGGTGCGTCTTGCGCCCGCTGACAACTCCTGTCCGCCCTCAGCACACGTCTCCAAATCACAGCGCTGCTTCTCCCTGGCCTCGTGCATGGCCGATATGTCGTCCTCGCTGCACTTCGACGTTTCGCCCCAGCACCATTGCTGAGCTGCTGAGGCCCTCTGCACACTCGCCCTTTGCATGCCAACCGCCTCCGGATGGTGCCACCCTGACGATCAACGGCTATGTGCGCACTGTGCGCAAGCAGAAGCGAGTTGCTTTTGCCGCTATTGGAGACGGCTCGACCTTGCGCACCGTCCAGGCCGTCCTCCCTCCCCAGCTAGCAGAAGGGTCAGTGGCTGCCTCTACTGCTACTCGTCCAGGCGCTGACAAGCCGCTCCATCAGACTCTCGACCGGCATCGCAGTCACAGCCACCGGCAAATGGACGCCCTCGCCAGGCCAAGGACAGTCCCATGAGCTCCAGGTCACTGATGTGCGCATATTGGGAGACAACGATGCCACCGTGAGTTTGCTACCGTGACCTGCACTGACTGTCTTCACCATCTGATTGCGTTATTCCGTCTCAGACCTACCCAATACAGAAAAAGTTCCAGACCGCAGAGTTTCTTCGCACTCTCCCGCATCTGCGAAGTCGACTGCCCTTCAACTCGCTTATCCTGCGGTTGAGGTCTCTAGTCACAGCTCAAGTAACAAACTACTTTGCGAAACACGACTTTGTCCAATGCCATCCGCCAATCATCACGTCTTCGGATTGCGAGGGCGCAGGCGAAGTCTTCACTGTGGCGCCTGAAGCACCAACTGCTCATGATCAAAGCTCAACCAGTCCGACTAAACCCCATCAAGACTCATTTTTTGGCTCTCCAAAATACTTGACAGTCTCGAGCCAGCTCCACCTTGAGGCTCTAGCTCAGTCAGTGAACAAGGTCTGGACTCTGTCCCCCACGTTCCGTGCTGAAAAGAGTGATACGGCTCGTCATCTTAGTGAGTTTTACATGCTAGAAGCCGAAATGGCCTTTGTCGACGACGTCAATGTCGTCATGGACACGGTAGAGGACATGTTGCGCTCCATTGCTTCCGAGCTGCAAACTTCGGCTGTAGGCCAGGAGCTCCTCGAAGCGCGGGCGCGGGACCAGGAACAAGAGAGTGCATCTGTGTCGCACGCTGCGCTCGCACAACGGTGGCAGGGGCTGATAGCCGGGCCGTGGCCAAGGATTACCTACAAAGCCGCCGTACACCACCTCAAAGACGCCATATCTCAGGGCAAGGCCGAATTCGAGTACGCGCCTGGCCATGAAGACGGCCTCCAGACCGAACACGAACGTTTTCTGGCCGAAAGCATGGGCAGTGGCGGGCCCATTTTCGTCACTGACTACCCACGCAACATCAAGCCATTCTACATGGCGCCGTCGACGGGCGCGGCAGCTAGTGATGGCGCAGCATCAACAGTCGCGTGCTTCGACTTACTCGTGCCCGAGATTTGTGAGCTTGTGGGGGGCTCGATGCGTGAACACAGGCTGCCTAATCTTGTCCAGTCCATGGAGGCCCACGGCCTCCAACACACGACTGATGAATCCACTGACGCATCAGACGGTTCCCTACAGTGGTATATTGATCTCCGGAGATACGGCAGCGTTCCGCATGGCGGGTTTGGCCTTGGGTTTGATCGGCTTCTGTGCTACCTGGCGGGTGTTTCTAACATCAGAGATGTAGTCAGCTTTCCCCGGTGGCACAAGCGCTGCGACTGCTGATACGCAGTTGAAATTGGAGGACCTCTAGTATCTCGGATCACGACATTGTAGTGTTGGCCAGCATGGTGCTTTGTAACGTGCCATGAGGGGTGCTGGAGATTATTGCTTGTTGTAGTGATCGAGACCGAGGGCCCATTGTACCTGTGCGCTGCAACCACCCTCTTGGCCAACTGGTGAGACCAAGCGGGTTAGCCCACCAAACGAGCCACCTCTGCCACGAAATATCACCGCCACCACCACAATACTGTTTTAAACAAAAATCGAATACGATAAATCCGCTGGCTCCGAATTGACTATACCAAATTGCATATGAAGTATAGTACTACTAGTGGTGTTGCAGCAGCAGCAGCAGTAATAAAGGCTTCAAGCGGGCTTCATACCGTCGGTGCTGGGTGATTTTATCTCCGACTTCGACCGACCGAGAACCACCACTGGCTCCGAATCCCGGCGGGCCGAAGCCGCACCGACTTTGGGGCTGCAAACAAGAGCGTTCAAAATTCATGTTTGTTCTCATACTAACTACTATACACATGGCAAGATTTGCTGCTTCGGCTCATCATCACGTGCGCAACAGTAAAATGCTGTCAGTTTTCATGTCGTATTTGATCGGCTACGGTAGTCGAGGACTATGCTGCTTATTTGATGCCGATATTGGCCATTAATCAGCCAGAGGGTCTAGAGTAGAGTAGAGTAGGACGCTACCGTGAGCCGTTGGCAGCGAGGTGGGGGGTTGGCAGAGTCATGCTGCACCACCACTCAACACAAGCTTTTGTAGAATACAATTCGCGTAGTCTGCGCCCGCGAAACAGGCGTCGTGGCTGGCCTGAGATGTAGGCGGAGATGATCTGATAAGATACGGGGGAGCTACCACAACTCTTCTCGCCTCGCCTCGCCTCGCATCCCCGTCAGGCTTTCGCAGACACTCGCTGTCGCACTCGGAATGTACTCCATCTCCGCGGCCACGTGCAAAATTCTTTGGATGCATCTGCCGCAGTGGTGGCGGCTGGCTAGTCGAGAGGCGCGGAAGTGAAGCATGTCTGTATGTATATAGATACAGCCTCCTGGCACGCATATGCATTGGCTTGCGCAGACAGCGTTGCCATCCATCAGGCTCCGGCATCGCAGCGACTGATAACAACGGCCAAGTTGATGGTCGATAGAGTAAAACCCCGGCCGCCGCGTTTTAGGTCTGACGTCTCGGCGTTCGGCTGAAGTCATCTCGCGCTTCCGTTACTAGTTGCAAACAAAAGTGACAACTTCAATTTCCGACGAGCGTCAACCCACCGCCGTCGCCCTCTTGCACCACCCTGGGACCTATCACGAACCCTTCCCAACCGTCTCTCTTCAAGCCGCCAACCTGGAATCCGCGGCACCTGCAGCCGGCCGTCTTATGGCCCCCCATGATCGACCAGCAGTTCCTGTCGAAGAAGAGCACGAGTACAGCTCCATTGCACCGCTGCCATGAAAGACACCAATCGCTAACTTGCGCGCCAGCTATGAAGCACTCCCACCGAATTTCTCCCTCACGGCCAACATGCTCGCAGGCGCGTTTGCGGGTGTCGCCGTACGTCCTCCGGAGTCGCCGCCATGTACTCGCCCCGGCTGACTTGACGATAGGAACACTCGGTCATGTACCCGGTAGATTTGCTCAAGGTGCGCAACATGCCTCTCACTTACTCGCGGCCTGCGAACCATGCGCTGACTGTCGGCAGACCAGAATGCAGATCGTCAACCCCTCGCCAAGCGCCATGTATAGTGGTATTTCGAACGCCATGGTCACCATATCCCGAGCCGAAGGGTTCTGGTCGTTATGGAGAGGCTTGTCTAGTGTTGTAATGGGCGCGGGTAAGCAAACAACTGCGTATACTATAGCCAAGTGTAACTGACGGATGATACAGGCCCCGCGCATGCTGTCTATTTTGCATCGTACGAGGCCACGAAGCATGCTCTCGGCGGAAACGAAGGAGAGAGCCATGAACACCACCCTCTTGCAGCAGGTGCGCAGTGCCACCTACATTCGCATTCTAGCGAGTACTTGCTAACTGTCAACAGCTGCTAGCGGTGCCGCAGCCACCATTTCCAGCGATGCATTAATGAATCCGTTTGACGGTAAGAGGCATAGTACCACAGCGCCCCGCGTTTACTGAACCCCGCAGTCATAAAACAACGCATGCAAATGCACGGCTCGATATACAAGTCTGTCCCGCAATGCGCTCGAGAGGTCCTCCGCACAGAGGGCATTGGCGCATTCTACGTTTCCTACCCCACAACACTATGCATGACGGTCCCCTTCACAGCCCTGCAATTCATGGCATACGAATCTCTCTCCAAAGTCATGAACCCTACCGGCCGATACGATCCCTATACACATTGCTTCGCGGGTGGTGTTGCAGGTGGATTTGCAGCAGGCCTTACCACACCACTCGATGTAATCAAGACGCTGTTACAGACGCGAGGAAATGCCAGGGATGTGGAACTGAAGAACGTCTCGGGTCTGGTGCAAGCTGCAAAGATCATCCACCAAAGAGAAGGATACAGAGGATATTTCCGTGGCTTGAAGCCTCGAATCATCACCACGATGCCTAGCACTGCTATTTGCTGGTAAGCTCTTTTGCAACCCACCTAGTCTGGTATTTTCTAACTCAAAGCAGGTCTGCATACGAGATGGCGAAGGCCTTCTTTATTCGGAGAAGTACGAACTCGTCCACGGCTATATAACGAGATGACGATGCAGACTGGCCCCTTTCCCAGGCATCATTTACAAAAATCGCCAGAGTATGACGATGCGTGCTTTGCAAATCGAATAATATACCTGCGGCGTCGCGGAGAGGATATTACTGCAGTACTGGGCATTTGCGACGAGGTCCAGCATTCTGTATAGAGCGGGCAGAGTGAGATGATGTATCGCGACACTCCTTACTTGGCATTGCGTAGTGAGAGAGGCTTTGAGGCTCTTCCAAACGCTTCATCTGGCAGCGTCTAAACGTTTGGTTATGTGAGCGTATGGTGGCTTGCGTAGATAATTGTACCATAGGAGAAATTCAAGACCGGCACCGCTCACGACACATCTGTTGACTTTTTCATGACATGCACAGTTTGTCTTTCAGTGCTCAAATGGCAGTGCTCTTGCGCCTGACATATTCTTGCAAAAGAGTTAGTTAATTCATTTCTTTTCTTTTTTGAACCTTTATATCTATTGTAGTAAGCTTCTCTGTAGGTGCGTAATCGATAGACGACGGCCCGCTCCTGTTTAGCCTCTGGTCACGTACCCCACTTTCGCATGCACATGCGCTTGTCTCGGGGGTTTCTCTTGCGAGTGCAAGCATTCATGGAGTTGAACCTGACTTACAGTGTCGGGTTGCCCATGTTTGAAAAACGCCACCGCAGTAGCTTCTTTTGTTTTGCTCGGTTGCCGTTACTCAGCCTTCGAGGTTGCGAATATGCACTGGGCAGCAACCAACTACGTCACGCCCCAGCGCGAAGCTAAGGCTGGCGCATGCAACAGACGACCCTGCCAATACCAGCCCAGGCCTTGGTGATAGACACTTATTCCTGTCTCCGCATCCTACACCAGCTCAAAGTGGGCGCGCAACATCTACTTCATTCGTTATGCGCGCCAACACCACCCAGAAAGCCTACGATGAGGCTTTCTTGGCCTGTTCGACCGCAGTGTACTTTGAGAGCCAGGTCAGCGCCTGTCAACCCAACAATGTCGCGTACGATAAAGAACACTAACTAAAGTCCTCACAGAACAACGAGCCAGAAGCATTGCGATCTTGGAAGACAGCCCTCGACCATATCAATTACCATAATTCTCGTCGCAACCCCTCGACGTACCGCCCCGCAACCGAAACAGAGAGAGCGCTCATCGAATCGCTACGTCAGCTGGAACTACAGTGCAAGGAGCGCGTAGATCTTCTGGAAACCTTGAAAAGGAGCCGGGAGGATTCGAGGGAAAGCTTGACCTCAGTGTCGTCTGACACGAACACACCAGTGGCACTATCTCATGGAGCGTCTCAATCACCAAATGGAGTGAACCCGTCTTCTTCTTGGCTTGGGGGTGGTTCTATACCGCCGTTGGATTACGCCGATCTCTCACGACCACCGCTACCTTTGCGCCCCGCAATGGTGCCTCGCAAAAGCTCCGGCAATGGGTCAACACGAGAAAACAGCCTATCACAGACTCGGAGCGCATCAAATTTATCTCCAGGGCCTGTAGACGAGAACAAAGCGCGTACACCATCCCCAGAGAAGAGCGGTAGATTGTTACGGACACTGAGACCTGAAAGAAAGGGCAAGTCATCATCTGGAAAGATGCCCAACTCGTTGAGGAGCCGCCCTGATGCTTCAAAAGCAGCTACTCAAGCGTGGACTGTCAGAACCGCATCAGCTTCGAGCCGCCCTGTTCTGGGCCCCTCAAACCCGTCAACTTCTTCAACGATTGCTTCAGTACGCTCATCAATAGATAAGTCAGCTGCTGAGAGGCCAAGCGTATCCTCAAGTATTCAGTCGCAACTGCCATATGTACAAGCACCGCTTTCTTCCAGAGCTGACCAACGCTCGGTATCCACTGTTCATGCAGGTCCAGCCCCTATCAATGATAGCGAGCTTCAGCCTACCAGAACTCGAGCTTCTGAGCGAGCAGCACCGCCACTTCCCCGAAAATCAGTAGATTCGGGGCGATTGGTGGGCACACCATTGGGAAGCACACCATTGCCTTCGTACCGAAACGAATATCCCAAAACTATGCCTGATCCGCGAAATCTTGCTGCATCGGCAGCGGCACACTCATATGGCGACTGTGGTGTTGAGAGAGGAGGTGGAAAGGGGAGTGTCATGTGGGATCCAACCACACGACGACTAGTACCGAAACTTACGAATAATACCGCGCGCACACGAACTGATTCCGAGCAAGACGATCCGCCTGAATCTATGGAAGTTGAGGCTGACGGGAACATTGCAAAACAAAGACGGTCTCAAGTACAAAAGGTCCGAGCTAGAGGAAACTCGATCCGCGCAGAGCTATCTGATACCCCGAGCACGGACAGTGCCGAGGGCGATGAAGAACTAGAAGAGACGGATGAATGGAAACGACGAACAGAAGAAATCATGAAGAATCTTCCGCGAGGTGTCGACAAGCAAGCCGCGCAGCAAATCCTGAACGAGATTGTGATACAGGGAGACGAAGTACACTGGGACGATGTATCGGGATTGGAGGTGGCAAAATCAGCTTTAAAGGAAACAGTGGTTTACCCGTTTTTGAGACCGGATTTGTTCATGGGTTTGCGAGAGCCAGCACGCGGCATGCTTCTCTTTGGACCTCCGGGAACCGGAAAGACAATGTTAGCAAGAGCCGTGGCAACCGAGTCAAAGTCGACGTTTTTCGCCATTTCTGCAAGCAGTCTGACATCCAAATTTCTAGGCGAATCAGAGAAACTTGTTCGTGCGCTGTTCCAGCTGGCTAAGATGCTTGCACCATCAATCATTTTCGTTGACGAAATCGATTCACTTCTTTCGTCACGTTCCAGCTCTGGGGAACACGAAGCATCACGTCGCATCAAGACTGAATTTCTCATTCAGTGGTCTGATCTACAAAAGGCAGCTGCTGGAAGTGCAGTGACTGAACGGGAGAAAGAGAAAGGCGATGCTAGTAGAGTGCTTGTGCTGGCTGCAACAAATCTCCCATGGGCTATTGACGAAGCAGCAAGACGAAGATTCGTAAGGCGACAATACATTCCACTGCCGGAGGATTGGGTCAGGAAGCAGCAGATCAAGACGCTGTTGAGTCATCAGAAACATGAGCTTAGTGACGAGGACCTCGATCGTTTGGTAGAGCTTACTGAAGGTGAGTGTGTGTGATCAATATTTTGTAGGTATATGGCTAATATCACACCAGGCTTCTCTGGGTCTGATATTACAGCACTTGCCAAAGACGCTGCCATGGGTCCTTTACGCTCACTAGGGGAAAAATTACTTTCCATGACCATGGATCAAATACGGCCGATACAATGCGAAGACTTCAAGGCTAGTCTTCAGACCATCCGACCGTCTGTAAGTAAACAGGGACTGAAGGAATTCGAAGATTGGGCTGCACAGTATGGTGAACGCGGAGGTTAAGGGATCAATCACCTGGATGTGGTGATTATCTGTATATTACTGAGTCTATTGTAAAGGATACGGGCAAATATCACAGCAAATGCTTCGTTTGCAAGTTTTTGAAGATTCAAAAGGGGGACGATAATCACCAAACACTCGCTCCTGCCTCGGTCTGGGGTGACTCCTTCCTGCTATGACATGCTCGGGACTTGGCGCCATCTCACAGTGAGAAATCCAACATTTTAGCCTTTCAACCTGAACTATTCACTCTCTCATTCCATACGCCTGAAAATTACAACATGGCGCCGCGTAAGAAGACCGAAGAAAAGGCCTCAGCCAACGAGGCAGCAGACATGGTGCTACTCTACTTGCGTGAGGACCTCTTCCTCTGAGACACACACATGCATACTACGCTTGTTGATTTTCACATTAACACCATTTATATAGGCAAGCAGAACCGTCCATACTCTGCCATCGACATCTCAGCCAACTTGCACAACAAAGTGACCAAAGGTGCGTTTCGTGAGACACAAATATGCTGTGATGCGCCTTTTTATGCAAGTCAAGCTGAAGTATGAAATAGCTGCCGCAGCCAAGATTCTCAAAGATTTATACGAGCAAAAGTTGATTGAGGGAAGGACTGCAGGTATGTAGAGTGTTGTTGTTTTACATTCTTGGTTTTATCAAGGTGATGCAATGGAGCGACTGATCAATGGTTTTGTGTGAACTAGGAAAACATATTGTATATCATGCTTTACAGGTCAGTTGGAGATATTCCTTTCCTTTCCTTTCCTCACCGCCCCCCCCCCCTCCCCCCTTTTTCTTTTCCTGAGAGCTAAGAAGTTTGACCTTTATGCAGGACGCAGCAGACACATGTACACCGGAACAACTCGCAGCCCTTGACGCTGAAATAGACAATTTGCGCACGCAAACCGCCGCTCTAAATGCCACGGCCAAGACTCTGCGGTGCACGCTTGCGTCAGTGACTTCGACGCTGAGCACGGCGGATCTGATTGCAAGCGTGGATTTGTTGGAGAGGGAAAAGGTGGAGATTGAAGAGAGGCTGGATGGGTTGAGGAAGGGGAAGGCGAGGATGGTGAGTTTGTTTTCGTCTTCTTTTTTTCGTCATCATACTAGTCATGGACTTGACTGGGGTTTTTCCGGTGTCAAGGAAGGAGAACAAGGAATCAAAATTGCTAACGAGACATGGAAACATACAGGTGACACCAGCGGAACGTCAAGCTATTGAGCAATCGTGGAAGAAGAGTGTGAGGACGGCTAAGAATCGAGAAAAGATTGCGCGTGAAATGTGGAAGATTATTGCGGACAACTTGCCGGATGACGAGGCAAGGGAGGAGCATAGGGAGATGTTTGATTTGGATGGGTAGTGAGATCCATGTGTAGTGAGTAGAGACGAAATGTAGCAACCATGCTATGCATAA
Source organism: Bipolaris sorokiniana ND90Pr (assembly GCF_000338995.1). Taxonomy (NCBI): domain Eukaryota; kingdom Fungi; phylum Ascomycota; class Dothideomycetes; order Pleosporales; family Pleosporaceae; genus Bipolaris; species Bipolaris sorokiniana. The sequence goes on along the minus strand of NW_006911896.1, from coordinate 2,613,024 downwards.
ATGGTCGAGAGAAGTTAAAATGAGAGGGATTCAAAGAAGAAACAAGAGCAGATGCAATCAAGATACCAACTATTCATGTTTAATTTAATGGTCATTGTCCCATGGTCGTAGTATGCATTATGTACAATCAGGTATCCAGAATCTGTCGTTAGATTTCTTCAGTTGATGAGAGAACAACAGACGTAGTGAAAGAAAGAAGAAAACGCCCTTGTGCAATGCAAACACCCACCCACATGCCATGACGGGAATCAATATGCCAAGCAACAAAGCATCAAAAGTGGATTCAACAGAGACGTATCTGGTATGCAAAGTTTTTATGAAAAAAAAAATGACAAAAAAGAAGGACGAGGAGGTAGCAGATGGGATCAAAGATCTCATCTGCCGCCTCGTTGATAGGAAAAGGAACCGTGAAGATCATTTCGAATCTCCTCGGACAGGGTATCTTGGGCGTCAAGGTCGTCGAGGGCATCGCTGACACGGGCGAGTTGGGCCAGTGTTTTTGCTAGAGCCGCGCCCTCTGTGCGGCCGCGGTCTACATTGACAAGGAGCATAATGGGAAAGGGGAGACCGACAAGAATGGCTAGGAACCAAAAGGCCTGTTTTAAGAGGGTAATTAGTTTACTAAAATTTGTGATCAGAAATGAGGAGGAAAACATACCGGTCTGATCTCTCCATAAGCATCTGTAATTGCGCCTACTATGGCGGGACCGAAAACACTGCTACCTTTGTCGGTTATAGCGTACAAGGCATAAAACGCCGCTTCGTAGCCCGGAGGAATGAGTTCACCAAACAGAGCACGGCAGTAACTGCTGAGACCGCCGAGCACAAAACCGTAAACGGCACCCAGAGGATACATCTCCCATTGCTGCTGTAGACCTAGGAATCCCAATCGCTGGACTGCCGGGATATAGCCAAGGAGTCCGTAAATGGGAATGGTTTCGAAGAGCAGGATGCAGAGCAGAATTGTTTGCGTGGGCGACAAGTGGAAAAATGACGATAGGCGTGACCAGAGAAAGGCGCCTAAAACGCCAAAGACGGTTGCAATGACGTTGATGAGGGCCAACATGGCATATGGCATTCCAAGTGTCGTCTTTGCAAAGAGAACTGCTGTGCCCGAGACTGTGGCTATGCTGTCTGACAGCAGGAACCAGGCTGCAAGGAAAAGCAGGACGTCCTTGAGATGGCGGGCATGGGTTACGGTGCGGCCGAGCGACTTCCACGAGTAGCTAAAGTATGCGAGAGCGATGCGGAAATTAGACGTCTGCTCCCCAATGTGCAAGGGTGGGCCGGGGCGAGGTCGAAGCCAACGGGCGGTGGGGATCGTGAAGAGGAACCACCATGCGCCGATGATGAAAAGAACCAGGCGAAGTCCAAAGTTTGAAGACTTGAAAGCAATGACTACGAGGATGCCTACAGTTTGGACAAGCAGGGCGGCAATGTATCCAATTGCAATGCCGTAGGATGAAATTTTGGTAGCGAGGGAAAGTTCGACCGAGGAAGCGTTGGTGGTCTTTGCCCTTGGGATGGTCAGGTCGACGCTTGGCGGAGTATGGGGGAGCAGCGCGGTGGTGGCATCTGCAACTTCTTCAAGGAGACCTTCGCGCTCTGCAAGGCGGTTGGCATAACGTGCGTCTCGGACTATGTTTTCTTGGGTGGGTGTTTCTCCGCCTCTTTCATCATCTTCTTCGGTCGTGACTTCGTCGTCAGCCACGTCCTCATCCTCGTCTCTGTCGATGAAGGAGGTTGCGGCGCTGGTGTCTGCATACTTGACGGTAGGATGGAAGCGCACGAGCAGGGGTAGGAAGCTGTTGAGCAGGACGAAGCTTGCGCCGAAGCATGTGTTTGCGACTATGGCGAGGAATGCGCCCAGGATATAGATGCTCGGGACCACAGGTAGAAACAGCATAGTGGCTATGCTGCCGATGAAGGCGAAATAGAGGAGGAACGTCTTTCTGAATCTGCCGTGGTCGGCGGCACCGCTCATACTAATGATCAACAGAGCCTGTATGAGGACGGATATGCTGAACGTGTACATGGCAAAACTGGCCGTGTTGATTTCAACGCCGAGTATGTAGACTATGCATTGTCCCTTTTCAGGGCCTGGTTTGAACAAGGCGCCAATGGGAGAGGCGGACAAGGCACTGATGGGTGATACGGCGGGTATGGTGGCCTTGCATGGCGTGGAGTGGTCGGCAAGCAGGACGCCATTTTCGCGGGCAAGTTGCTCGAGGGTGACGGGTATGAAGGAGCCAATTCCACAAACGACAAAGACCTGGGCAGGGTTAGTGGGAAGTGGGGAGGGCGATGGTGGAGATGGAGGCAGGATGTAGTAAGTACCTCAGCGGCCCATCCGTACATGTAGAAGCCGCGGAGCTCCTTGTCGCTGGTCAGGCGCGTGTCCTCGCCATGGTAGTGGGGGCGGTCTGGGGCAGCCTCCATGTCAAAGTGGTGATGGTCAGACAGGCTCTGCTCATCGTCTGCCTCGTTGGACTGGGAGATGGAGAGGACCGAGGCCTTTGACTGGGACGAGGCATTTCGGGCGATGGCTGGTCGCTGGTAGGGCGGAAGCTCGGGCGCGCGCGGTGCCATGGAAGCAAGCAGGGCTTACACTAATTGGCGGAGGAGCGTCACCGCGACAGAGACATTGCGAAGGGAAGGGAGAGGCGGCGGATAAATGCGCAGCAGACGACAGCCGCCCAATGGCCAGGAAGAGGCTAGCTGGATCTGTAGGAGGAGGGTGTGTGTGTGTATCAAGGCATGTGTGGATGTGCCAGCCAGCTGGGGGTGGGCTTGTTGGGTCGACAGCGGGCGATCCCATGGTCGCTGCTGGGCGGGCGACGACCGACCTGGACGTGTGACGATGGCTGCGCTGGCCATGGGCTGTGTATGGACGTGCATTTGCAGGTGTGTTCACATATGTATGTGTATCCAAGTATGTAAGCATTTTACAGGTACACACACGTGTATGCTCATCCACATACTACTATTACACAGACACATACGTAGGTAAACAAATACACACTGCCTCCAGTGCCTGTCTGGCCTGACTCGCTCTGCGATGCACGCCAAGACGGCCCCCCGGCCAGGCCAGGGCTGATGTGATGTCTCGCCGTCAACCTCACCCTCTTTGCATCCCCACCCATCCACGCCAGCACCCTCTCTAACCGCCCCGGCCGACAATGCCATAGTCGCCCTTCCGCGCCCAAACCCTACGCTCCTTTGTCTTCACCCGCCGCGCCCCGTCCGCCCGCCGCGTCCCCAGTCACCAGGTCCTGCGCGTCGCATCCAACTCTGGCCTTGCCTCGCCTCGCCTCGCCTTTGGCCTGCACGCCCGCATCACCATCGCCTTCTCGCCCTCCCCAAGCAGCGCAGCCGTCTTGCCTAGACAGCCACCAGGCGCGCGCACAGCGGGTGCGGCCAAGGCGCCCGGGGGCTGCTGCTCTGGCGGCGTAGCATGCCAGGCATTCTCATCATGAACCACACCGCGTCCGACGCTGCCACGGCCTCTCGCCATGGCGACTCCAACACCGCTGCCCCCAATGGCGCGTCCGCTGCATCCACCGCGCTCGACAAGTACTCCCAGCTGCCGCCCGAAATCGCCCACATTGGCCCCGAGCAGTACAACGCCCTCTCGACCCTGCTGCTGCGCGTATCCCAGGAATCCTATAATGACTTGACCTCCATCCTGCAGAAAATGGCCGCCCTACCCGTCGCGCCCATGGCCAACGGCGCCCTTCCAAACGGTATTGGCGCTGCCAATATGCAGGGAAACGCTGAATCCAACAAGAGGAAAAAACTCATGCTCCTCCAATTCGCGCAGGAACAGCGCTCCAAATTTATCAAGCTGCTGGTCCTTACCGAATGGGGCAAGAAGGCCGCCTCGGACATCTCAAAGCTCATCGACATCTTCTCGTGGGCCGGTGCGCACGCCCGCAACATGGATGCCGCCGATGACCAGCTCGAGCGGATCAAGATGCTCTCCAACATTGCCAGGGAGAACAACCCAGACATTGCGACTGCCCTTCAAGTGCTGTCCACCGGCAAGGCTTCCTGGATGCCAAGCCTCGACTACATCCCTCCCAAACCAATCTCCTCGGACGAAGCCCTAAAACTGCTGAGATATATGAACACTTCCCTCTCCATCCGCCTCAACGTCCATGAAAACTTGCCGCGACACCTCCGCAACTGGCGCATCCACTCTGGCCGAGTTACCTTTATTATCAAGGGCCAATTAGAATTCGATGTCATGTCGTTTGTTGAAGATGCTTCAGAACAATGGTTTCTTATCGATTTGCGATTGCTCTTCACCCCAGCGCCCACCGTGACCGTCGGAAGCCGTTTCTTCATGCAGCTCAAACAACAGGCCGATTTTGTGCTCAAGGACAAGGGTCTCCCTGGCCTCTTTGACTTTTTGAACAACTTTATTCTAACGCACAAAATCTCGGTTCTGCGCTCACAGGCCGCTGCACTTGTTCGTGCCGGGTGGGCAGGTTCCCTCAAGGTCGAACCCGTGCACCGTCTACTTGTTGTGCAATACTGGACTAACAAGCCCGGCAAGAAGAATTGGATCGAAATCGGCGTTTCCAACAATAGGCTAAACAACGCCAAATCCTCGTGGAGAGGCCCGCCGACACCCTCTCTGACCACCCGATGGTTCCGCCAAGGAAAAGAAGTCAAGAACGCAAACTTTGCCTTTGATTGGACAAATCTTTCCATGGAAAAAGTCATCAAGCTGGTTATTGCACGTCACACTAGCGACATACTGCGATCCACAAAGGAGAGCATGAAGTCTGGAGTGGTTGCAGAGACAGACCTGTCCGAGGCCGAACCAGCAGATTGCAGGCTTAACGCAACCCTGGGGACAAAATCAGCCTCCATCACCTTGTCTTTGGAGCCAGTCACTGGCAACCACATTGTACGGCCGGCAAGTGCATTATCAGCACGGGCCGAGAATGCCTTCAACCTGGGTAGGGAGCCAGCACAGATGGCCCATGTGATGACACAAGTACTGGCAGGCACCCTGCTTGGTTTGATTCAAAGGAATGCCCAACAGCTTGGATGGCAAACAGTTGCAAGGCAGTCGTTAACTCCGCAAATGGTTAGGTCTGCCGTCAAGCTAGACGTCATCTCGTCAGTTCTCTATTGGCCTCGTGGATGGTCGCCAAACTGGGCTTTTGCACCCATCATCGACTCTTCAGGAGAGTCATGGTGGATCCTCGAAATCGGCTCCACTGGTAACCGCATCGAGCATGCAGAGCAAATCAGGATGAATAGGCCGGACAAGAGTCCCTTGCCAATCAATCGAAGCACCCTAGCAAGTCTGGAAAGAGTAGCCATACAATTATTGTCCTTCCGTGTCACTGCACGCCAGCTGGAGAAGGAGAAGAGGATGTATGCTTTGGAGGAAGAGTTGGGGCAGACACCTGCTTCCGCACAAGGACTACGCATCGCTCGCCGATGGGTCCTGCGCGTGCAGACTCCAGACCTTCTCACTTCTAGTACAAGGGACGACAAATGGCTTGAAGCAGATATCAAGATCACATGCGAAGGTCTACGAGTTGGTGGGCAGAATGTGTGGCACGTGGCGTCTGGAAAGATGGTCAAGTCAGTTGCTGCAGATATGCACAAACTCATGGCCGCCTCACCACAAAAGGCATTCAAGTTCTCTGACGATGGTAACTTTAGGATTCTTCTTTCTACACCCTTCGGACAGGACATACTTGGGGAGCTGCGTGCACGATTACGGGATGTCAACCGTCTTCGTAGCTTCGCGACTACCCTCCAGAAACGCAGAATGCGCCTTGCATCATCCTCGCTACAACGTGTCCAATTCCTTTATGGGCCCTCGCCATACACTGCCACGGTCAATTTCAGTTCAGAGAAGGAAGTCACAATCGAACTGTCATCCAAGAACCCCCATCATCGCATCCTCAATCTGCTCACTCATATTGCCAACGACCGCTTGCCTTCTTTCATGTCCCTAGATCCCAACGACGCCAACGGGTTGGATCGTTTCTGCACGACTCTCGTCCTTACGCGCCCCTTGTTCAAAGTCATCCGCGAAATCGAGCAACGGTCGCCTGGCAATTGTCGAAATCCCGCGATACACGTCCACTCCATTCTCAAATATCGCATTACTTATGAGAACCCCGTCTGCACCTTTGATGTGCGCCTTCAACCCAAGGATGACCAGGTATTCTGGTTTGTCGAAGACAATTTACGTCCCAAAGATCCCAATGTTCTTCCTACGCCCGAACGTGGTCAGGGCCATAGGCGACTTGATAACCTCCAAGAAAAGTTGAAGGAATTGTTCAGTAGTAAAGGACCAGGGTGGTTTGGGACGCGGAACGGTATGATTGCGGAGTTGGATGCGATTCCCGATGCGCTGCGCAAACTAAACGAATGTGTGTTGAGCTGCAAGATGGAGGGTGGATATGTCGCACCTCCACCGCTCGAAAGGCCTGCACAGCACGCTCAGAACCCTGGCCAAGGAATGTCCAAAACCAATGGAGTGCAGCAAGGGAATCAGCAACAGCAGCAGCAGCAGCAGCAGCAACAGCACCAACATCAACAACAGCAGGCAAGAATGCAACAGCAGCAGCAACAGCAACATCAGGCTCGTCAACAACAACAAGGGCAGCAGCAGATGCGGATGCAACAATCCAACCAACGGGTTCAGCAACCAAACGGTAGACAACCACAACATATGCAGAACGCACGGCAGCACATGCAGCACCAACAAGGTCGTGGAGGTCGCCCAGGCCAGACGCAAAACAACGTCATTGAAATCGATTAGGAATACATATTCGATTCCCAACTCGACCCTAGTCCTTTCTTTCATCGCTACTTTATTTGACGCTTCTTTTTTCCTCCGTTCAATGTACTATCTTTCCTTGGCTGTCAAGGAAAACCTTTATCCTACGCACTTTTATTCCGTCTTTGGTGTTTCGGTCCTGCATTGGGATAGCGATGCAATGGAGATAACCTGATGTAATCTTTTCATCCCCTGTATTTTTGGTCTTTGATGCTTTTTTACCTCCTATCTTCAGCGATTCCCCCCGTCCCTTGCGCATATGGTGTTTAGGGTGTTTTTCTACGTACGAACGCGTGTGGTCGATAGACTGGATTCTGGTAGCTTTTTTTTGACTTGGGTTTAGTGGGTGTGATCTGGGCATCACCGGGCGGTCATGATTGCGTACGGTGGGAATGGTAGTGTGTGAAAGAAGAAGATATCAATAGTGCAACACAAATACAATGAATATGAGAGTTTGCCAACATGTCAACGCGAGAATTTGATAGAAATATTTGCATGTATTGTGTCAAATTTCAAGCTGTGTATCTACTAGCAGTCACCAGAGTTCGATATTGTTCTTCTATTTGGGATTTTTCATCGCCTAGTCAATGGAAAAAAGAGAGAGAAGGGGATGACATTTCATACCCTTGCATATACAATCCACGTCGACACCGGCGTCACAATAAGAAAAAAATCCTTGACTCAGATATAGAGTTCTGAAGATCGATTCCTAGCTCCCTATATCATCTAGACTGCCATTGTTCTTTGTCTTTCACCATCTGCTGCATTTCTGTATCCTTTCCCTTTGGAGAGACAATGACATAGCGTGACTGTAAAGGTGAAGATAAGTGAAAGATTTGTTGGTGAGATGTTAGAATTTGGGGCGACCTGTGATCTTATTTGTTTCTAGAGTAAGTAAAGTGAGCGATGCGGAGGTGACTTTGAGTTTTACTTTTACCTGAGTACATGAATAGGTGTGAGATGGCGAGGTGACGGTAATTCACCTTCACTCCGTCGCCAAGCCACTGTAGTCACTTCTTGTCTTAGCCCTCCCCTACGCATATATAAGATACATGGTCCACATGTTCAGCACCACCAAACTCTAAAAGAAACATGTCAGTTCCCGTGTGCCAGACCAACGACAAAATGGAGCCCAGCGAGCTTGCTATGCAAGCGGCAAGCGTCGACCTATCCAGCACTTCATGGCTGGATAGCTCCATCCTGGTAAGCCTACCTCAGCACTGCATCTCTTATACTGATGGTTCCAGGTCGAGAAGGTCAATAACCTAAAGGAAATCAGTCTGGGGAACTGTCGCCTTCTCTATGGCAGTGAGCGCGGCAAATTCTATGGTACCATAAGCCCACATTCTCCTTGCAAATCCCCCAAGCTCACATGTAGGAAAAAGACATTGTTGTCGGCGAGGACGAGAACACGAAATCGTTCGGCGCAGTCCTCACTTGCAACCAAGAAAATCAGACCAAGCTCTTACGCACATCCACGAGCACCTGCCCCGTCAACGCCGTACGCAACCTGGTCAGTGACCTTCAAAAGGATACTGCAAAGCTCTTTCGTAAGGCGTCCCTTTCTCACTTGTTGATCCTTCAGATGAATAATAGCATGTCACAGTCAAGTACGGCGTCGGATCCCAGCTAGAAGGCCAACAAGGCTACACCGACAAGGACACCGGAGAGTTTCAACTCTGGGGCACGGCCTATGACAAGCGGACAAACGGTCCGGACGACGACACCATGGGTCTCGTGAGATATTGGAGCGATGCTTTTGGTTCATCTGGGAGGTTCAACCGTCATCCCAGGAATGGTGGTGCGAATGGGTACGAGCGTAGTGGGTATGAGCGCAGGGCTACGGAGCAGATGCCTCACTCGGCGGACATCTTGAACTATGACGAGGAGTCGTAGGAGGAAACCAAAAAGAGATAGAGAGAGAGTACTCAGTGAAAGGTTTGCAGATATGGTCATGTCATGGTTCAAGTTTGGAGTGAGGGCATATGCGGCAAGGCAAAGGGGATTCTTTGAGGTTTCAACGTCTACATCTATTTTCAGGAGGATGAGCCAGGAATACGTGGTATATCAGCGTCATGGAATCGAAGTTCTGAAACTCTTTAAGTCGTCCAGATGTATCGTGTCATGTATTAGTTGTAACATCGTTGTCAAGGAGACTCAAACAATGATAGCCGCAGTAACGCGTGCGCACGTGCTGTCGAGATTGGCTTGGTCATACTAGCGTCCGCGCCATGACGTACTATACTCGTCTGGCACAGGACAATATTATTTATTTGCCAACACATTGCGCAGGAATATACTCACACTATGAATAGCCCGTCGAAGCGCAGAAAGAAGAATGATGGATCAGGAAAGCCCGTTCGTAGCTTAGACTACTTCTTCGCAAAGCAAGCGGCAAAAGCGACACCCAAGGACGCGCCTACGAATCCCACGTCTAATGGAGCGCCTGCAGAGCAAGACTACTCGGGATTGACGGATGAAGAACTTGCCCGCAAACTCCAGGAAAAATGGGATAAGGAAGATCGCGAGAGGGGTCAGAATGTGGCGCCTGTAAGCTCAAATGAGTTGTATGAAGAGCCGGAGAAGTCTACTACGAATACGGCGGCGAATGAAGGCTCAGACAACCCAAAGAAATCCGAATCACCAGCTTTTGATGTTGCTTTGAAGGAAATACCCGAGCTCGCACCTGCGCCGAAGAAAAACACTCTCACGCTACAATCAACTGCATCTGAAGAAGATACAATAACCGCAAACATACCCTTCGACCTAAGCCCGCTTGAATTTGATCCTGCGGAATATATACCCGACTTAGAAAAGCATTGGGTAACAGATGGAGGACATGCAACCTATGCTCTTCTGACAAGATGCTTCATTCTGATCAATAGCACCACGAGCCGCATTAAGATTGTAGATACTCTTGTCAACCTGTTACGGACAATCATCGAGAGCGACTCAAGCAGCCTACTCCCGGCTGTCTGGCTTTCAACGAACGCGATATCGCCGCCATACATTAATCTTGAGCTAGGACTTGGAGGGTCTGCAATCTCCAAGGCGTTGAAGAAGGTGTGTGGATTGGACAATGCAAGCTTGAAGGCCTTGAGCAGCAAGCACGGAGACGCTGGCGATGTGGCATTTGAAGCAAAGAAGAAGCAGTCATTTACCCTTCGCAAACCAAAACCGTTGACCATCAAGAGCGTTTTCGACTCTTTGATTAAGATTGCAAATAGCAAGGGAAATGGCAGTGTTGAAAACAAACAGAGAATTGTCGAGAGATTGGTCCAAGATGCGAGAGGTGCGGAAGAAAGTCGCTATGTCGTACGAACCTTGGTACAGCATTTGCGCATAGGGGCTGTCAAGACCACGATGCTAATTGCATTGTCGCGAGCATTCATGTTATCGAAGCCTCCGGGCGCTGAGTTCGAGACACGCAACCGAAAAGATACGGCGAAAATGAAGAAAGAGGAGCTGGTTGAAATTTACAGCAGGAACGAGGAAATCGTCAAAGCATGCTTTGCCCGGAGACCAAACTACAACGACCTCATACCTGTGCTTCTTGAGATTGGTGTCTGCGATGAGCTGCTCGTGCGTTGCGGGCTAGCCCTTCATATTCCTCTTCGGCCCATGTTGGGTAGCATCACACGCGACATGGGCGAGATGCTCACCAAGCTGCAAGGCCGAGATTTTGCTTGCGAATACAAGTACGATGGACAGCGAGCACAAGTCCATTGCGATGCAAAGGGCAAAGTCACAATCTTTTCGCGACACCTGGAAGTCATGACGGACAAGTATCCCGATTTGGTGGCGCTAGTACCCAAGATTCGGAGCGAAGGCGTGTCGAGCTTTATCCTCGAAGGTGAAGTGGTAGCCGTTGATCGAGAGAGTGGTGACCTCAAGCCGTTCCAGACACTAGCCAACCGCGCAAGAAAGGATGTAGTCATCGGAGCAGTAACAATCGACGTTTGTCTCTTCGCGTTCGATCTCATGTACCTCAACGGCGAGGAACTTCTTAACCGATCCTTCAGAGAACGAAGATCGCTACTTCAAAGCCTGTTCGTCGAGATCCCCCACCACTTCACCTGGGTCAAAAGCCTCGATGCCACATCCGCCGACGTAGAAGCCGTCCAGACCTTCTTCCAAGGCGCCATAGACACCAAATGCGAAGGTATAATGGTCAAAGTCCTCGACAACCTCCCCAACCCGGATCTCCTCGCCGAGATAGATGAACCCGGTCTCGAAAAGACGCCCTCACTGCCCCCTACGCCGAAGAAAAAGAAACCTAGCAAGTCAAAAGCAAAAGGAAAATCCACAGAGGCTGAAACAGACGAGCCCAAAGTCTCGGGTCGCCGCAAAGCCTTGCTATCAACATACGAGCCCGATAAACGCCTCGACTCATGGCTCAAGGTAAAGAAAGACTACAGCACCACCTCGGAAACACTTGACCTAATCCCCATCGCGGCATTCCACGGGTCTGGCAGAAAAGCAGCATGGTGGTCCCCAATCCTCCTCGCAATTCGCAACGCAGAAACAGGCCAACTCGAGGCAGTCACAAAGTGCATGTCTGGCTTCACAGACGCCTTTTACAAAGCCAACCGCGCCAAGTACGATCCCGGAGATCCTGACTCGACTACCGTGTTACCCGGTAAGCCACACTATGTGGAGTACAATGGTGGGGCGGGCACGCCGGCTGTGTGGTTTGAGCCACAGGAGGTGTGGGAGGTGGCTTTTGCGGATTTGACGCTCAGTCCTACGTACACGGCTGCGATTGGGCTGGTGAGTGACGAGCGTGGGCTGAGTACGAGGTTTCCGCGGTTCCTGCGGGTGAGGGAAGATAAGAGTATCGAGGAGGCGACGGAAGCGGAGGAGTTGGCGAGTTTGTATAGGAAGCAGGAGGCCAAGGCGCCAAAGAAGGACAATGGTGGTGAGAGAGAAGTGGAAGATGAGGATATGGAGTAGGAAACATCATCACTTTGGTAATACTGTTCTTGATACCCCTTCATACAATATTAGTAGGCACGCGAAGTGGAACATGTTGTATGTAGTGAAGAACACTCTTTAATTGACCATGACTAGAAGACTGGTGTCTTGTTTGTCTTGTACGAACTATCCTCCCATCATCCTGCCAGCACCTGATACATCAGCGTGCAAAACCTCCGATACCCGCATCTGTTACTCCAAGAGAAATCGAGATACGAGGAAACCGTAAGTCTTCCGCGGGATACTTGCTATGCCGTACCGCATCTCAGCAGCGTGGATCGTGTGTGCTACGCGTCCGACGTGCCGGCATGCTCCTCCTCCGCCGTACGAGTCTCGTTGTCGTCAGGCTCGAAGCGGTCGCTCGGCGTGAGGAGCGGCGGTAGGCATAGCGTATTCGACGCGGTTAGAAGCCGTGAACCTTGATGGTCTTGCCATCAAGGCCGAGGCCTTCCTTCTTGTCGGTCAAGAAGTCCATAACATCTTTGCGTTGATCACCCTGCAACTGGATCACCTCTCCCATCTCACTGTCTGCGACGACGGTGCCATTGCAAGCAAACTTCTTCTTGATGACTTTGAGAATCTTCTTCTGATCAAACTTCTTGGGTAGGCCTTGGACCGTAGTTAGAGTCTTACGACCATTGCGTTCTGTGGTGCATTGACGTCAGCCTTGCGTGATTTGTTGGGGCCGGACCAGGGGGTTCCGGTCAGCGGATTGGCGACCACGGCCGATACCGCGGTGAGGAGTGCGAGCATTGTGTGTGAAGATGCCACGACATGGGAACAAGGGGGAAATACGTACGCTGAATACGGATATGGATGTAGTTCTGCTGCGTAGACTTTACTTCGCCTCCAGCATCGTCGACCTCCGCGAACGGATCGAAGGACTTGAGATTCTGGATGTCCGTGGTCATGAAATCGACTGGCGCGATCTGCGGGTGTATGGAGAGGGCGAGCGTTGGAAAGTGGCGGAGAAGCGGGTGGAAGCAGAGTAGAGGAGTGGGTGTGAGGGAAGAGGAGAGAGGTGGTAGCCTGGGGTGGTTGAGGTTATTAAGCGGCCCAAGGGTGGCGAGTGCACCTGGGCACCAACACGGCCAACAGGGGCGCCCCATGGCGGTCTAAGCCCCACTGCCAAGCCATGCTGCCACCGCTATGGGCTAACTGCATGTGACAGCACCACAGCAGCACCACGACACTTGCTAGCATCTTCTGTCCATTCACCGGCCCGCTCGCGTATCATTATTTTATCCCCTCGCCCATCACCCGCTTAGTCACTATCCTGCCCATCTCAGATGATCAACGCCGGCCTACTGGGTGTCGAAGAGCATGACACCTTGTCATCATGACGTTTCATGTCTCTGTCGCGCTACTGCTGCGAGGAAGCGCCTCCACACTGCGGGATCGCCTACCAGGAACACCCACGACCGCCCGATTCCCCAGAAATATGCAGCGCACAACGAGTATGAGTACAAGATTCTGGACCCTCCCGGTTTCATCCGAGTGTTGCTACACGTTCCATTGTCGCGAAAGGCTCGGGATCGCGAAATGATTCGTCTCAGGCCACTGAGAACGTCTCAACATCAAAGCCCTCCACCTATGCGTCTTCGATGCAAGCACCCAGCCTGCTTGGACACGATTCATGGCCATAGTTGTGCATAACGCTATACTTTGTATAGTATTTGCAATCCCAATATCGTGTTCCGATTTCTCGACAGCTTTCGTCGCCATGCTATCAAATCAGTCGACTTACCTCTGCAGATACCTACCTTGCCTTGACCACGACGCTGTCACTGCCCAGTTGTTCAGTCAAGCTTCAGCACGATGGCCGTTTACTGTAGCTTAACTACCCTTAGCGTCGTTTGCGAAGCAGGTTAGAAACATGCCAAGTATAGGTGGGTAACCACGGCGGCTGAAACGATACCAGCACCATCTTGTGGTTTTTACCATGTCCTTCTGTTCCTCTGTTATTACTCTCCTTCTACCGGTCCCCTTCGTTTTCCAGTGCATTGTAATTGGGCTCATCTCAATTGTTTACCGCCACCATGCGCCTTTAAACGTTGTTTCTTTTATAATTCTTTCATTTTCCTATTCGTGCTGGCACGCTTCTTTTAATACTAATACTGTAGGCGTCAAGTGCCAAGCTGTCAGGCAAAGTTCTTTTTACTCTCGCTAGAGGCTTCGAGATTTTAGACCTACAATCTTAATCGTCTCTAGAAAGATGCGATCTACAGTGCTTTTGGCTGGTGCTCTGTGCGGCCTTTCCGCTGCCAATCCTCATCCATGGATGTATGGTGTACCCAAATATCCTGATCTGGATATGAACGAAGTTATGACGCAGGCGGATGTCGACACAATGATGGCTGTTGGTGAGATCAGCGCGGCATCAGACAGCATGGTGAACACTCAAAGCTCTACGGCCCCGTCATCAGCAGCATCGGGACAAGAACCATGTGCGGTTGTTGGCAAAGCCCTCGCTGCACTGCCTTCTGGAGCCCGGCCTATTGTCCCTGCGCAACTTGGCCTACAATGTCTGCAGTCTGTTCCCATTGATCAGCCAGGAAACGTACAGCTGATCGACGATCTCAAGTTGATGGTCAAATGGCAATCCAATCTTGCCTTCCTAAAGAAACCGCCCGCGACATATACTGAACAACCTGTCGACATCATGGGACAACTCGATAATATGAGGACCCGAGTTGCGACTGGAGGTTTCGCCACTGAATACGATTTTCAGCTGGAGATGATGGACCTCTTCACCAGCGCCTATGACAATCACTTTGCCTATCAGCCAGACATTCTGGCTTCGGTAATGCAGTTCCAAAGGCCACCTGGCTCGGAGCTGGTATCCGTTTCGTCTGATGGTATGGCCTTGCCAGAAATCTACGCATATAGGGATGTCCTGAAAGCGAACAATGCCTCTTCCTTCACACCATCAGCTATCAAGAAGATCAACGGCATGGACACCCAGGAGTACCTTATGAATGTATCTTCTACTTCCGACTTTCACGATGCCGACACTCGATGGAATGCGTTGTTTCCTTCTCAAGCTCTGCTTGCCTCTGGCACCACTTTTCTTGGTTCTTTCCGTACTGGCCGATACCAAGGCCCTAATACCACCTTCGAATTTGCAAATGGCACGACTTGGTCGCAGATGAACGTTGCTGTAGTTATCAAGAACTTCACTGGCGTCGACAGTGGTAGTGCATTTTTCCAAAAGTTTTGCAGTGGACCTCAACCTCTATCTGCAGCTCCAGCCGCAGCGCCTCCTAGCAACAACACGACCCCTTCAACTCCCGCAAATGCCCCTAAACCTTCGCATATTGGGTATCCAAAAGCTGAGATGATAAACTCCGACCTTGCTGTTGGAGGCTACTTTCTTGACGGCCCGGCATACCAGGTATACTCTGACTGTTATACTTTGTACTTGTCTAACTTTAATAGGATGTCGCTGTTCTCAGCATCCCGTCTTACCAAGCCCAAAATCCCCAAGCCTTCCAAAATACTATGCGTAACTTCATTCGCATGTCCAGGCAACTCGGCAAGACAAAGATGATTTTTGACCTGCGCGGCAATGGCGGAGGCAACGCAATCCTGGGCTACGACACCTTCAAGCAAGTCTATCCACAAGCAGTAGCTGAGCCATATGGTGGAACACGGTACCGCGCCAATGAAGCCTTGAATATTGCTGGAAACATCACTTCCTCCTTCCTGGCCAACACTACGTATGCGCAAAACAACCGAACCGCCTTTACTGAAGCCCTTGGTGCAGACGCGACGGACAGCGACATCTTCGCCCTGTCGGCGCCGTTTAACTACCAACATACGCTGGACGTAGACAACAAAGCCATTCCCAGCTGGCTGGATTTATTTGGCCCGGTCGACATCAAGGATGACAAGTTCACGCCTATCCTGCGCTACAACTTCAGCGACAGCGTAAGCACGTCGTACACTGGCTTCAGTGTCATTGGCTACGGCGAAAATGCAAATGAAACAAGTACGCCGCAGCCATTCCGCGCAGAGGACATGGTGATGCTGCACGACGGCATGTGCTCGTCAACATGCGCCATTGTCTCTGAGCTGCTCAAGAACCAGGGCTCCGTCCGCACAATCGCTGTAGGAGGCAGACCGCAACCGGGCCCCATGCAGGGCGTTGGCGGCACAAAGGGTGCACAAGTATTCGCCTGGGATGATATCATTGTCCGCATGCAGGCTCTGTATGCCTTGGGCTCGCCTGACCAGCAGAAGCAATGGGACGGCATGGACATTGGCAAGACGGCAGCCGTTGAGCAGCTACTCAAACGCTCTGCCTACAATGGAGGTCAGGTTGCAGGCGGCGTCAATCTCAAAGACAACATGAGGCTCAACGACAAGTCAGGTGTGCCGTTAGAGTTCATATACGAAGCAGCGGACTGCAGGATGTGGTTTACGCCCAGGATGATTACAGATGTTACCGAGGTTTGGAAGAGTGTGGCGGATCGCATGTTCATGGGAAATGGGACTTCGCTTTGCATACAGGAGAGCACTACGAATCCAAGTAGTGTGTCTGGAGGTGGCCAGTTGAACGGTGGAGATGGGACTGCGACGGCCAAGAGTTCCAGTCAGTTCACTGGCAAGGGAGTCATGGACAGTGGAGCGAGTCACATGGGTACGCAGGCTCGGTTCATGAGCTTTGCGATTGCGACAGTTGTGATGAGCGTTCTAGCGTAATTAAAAGATACGGCTTTGGTCAGAATTAGTGTAATAATATAGCGCTTTATATTCAAGAAAGAATACCACACGTTGATGAAGTCCAGACAAAGGCGATTGAGTGAACGCTGAAAAACTGAATGATATTTCGTACGCAGGTGCCTTGTCCAGACATAGCGCATCGTTTGCACGTTACCTCCTACAGACTGCTTGCTGGGATGGCGGTGTACTTTTTGGGGGTATATGGTAAGCCATCTCAAGCCATTCCTGCATTGCTATCCAGAATGACTGGCATGCCGCCGTGGCATGCCGATGTAGCTCTGATGTCCGCTTCTAACGCCGACCGTGCCATCCATAGTCTCATGTCATCATGTTCGCTATCATATTGCTCATGCTGGCTGCTCATACGCCCTCTTGATAACCCTTGCAAATTCTACGCGCATGTTAGCAGAGCCTCACCAAACCTATATGGATATGAACTTACGGTCAAATTTGACGTTTTCACGGACAACGGTGCCCTTAGCCTCGTTATCCTTGTTGATGGGCACCTTAATCTTGTCACCATCGACATTCCATCCACATACGCTACCAACAAAATGGTCGAATTCGCTTCCCGAGAGGTTCAACCACGACTCGAGGATGCTTCGGTCAACCTCGCGTATTGCCTGGCTGACAGTGGCGGCAATGCGTACGCGCATGAGCTCTTCAAAGCCGGAGACGTCGGCAATCAAGTCGGCGTAGAGGTCGTCAGAGTCGAGCGTGGACCAGAAGGTGGCGTAATCAGCGCCTTCAAGCAGGTTTCTTAGCTCGTTGAGCTTCTGGACGGCTTCTGAAAGAGGGGCATCGCCAGCTGCTGGGTTGTGTGACGAGGATGAAAGAGGAGCTAGGACATGTGGAGGAAGGAGTGAGAGACCCAGAGAGAAATCGGGGCTCGGGAAGACGGTCAGAGCCTTGACGAGGATGTTGGTGATGGTCTCGTCGCGGGCAAGGTGGGGGTTGAACTGGTAACTGGTGCACCGTTGTTAGCAACAAGCAATGGCGGAACTGGCGGGCATTAACAGTAGAGGGGAAGAAGCTGTCAGATAGAGCTAATAATAAAACTTCAGCGGGCGGAGCGATTCAGACTCCGACACCTCGGGTAATAGGAAACGTTGTGGTTGTTTGTTCATCTTATAGCTGTAGAGTAGAGAAGGGGAAAGAAGACACGTACAGCTTCAGCAGGGCGAGGTTGGCGTAGCAGTCGTATGTCTGGTTTTCGCATTGCTGCATGACATAGTCCTGGAAGACGCCCGTCGTCTCTGGGTTGTAGCGATCCAGACCATCAAGAATCTGCTGCATGTGATCCGGCCGCTCAGGCGCGAAGTCGAAAGGGGCGCCCATGGTGGTTGGTGTGGATGAGCGACGAGGCGTTGGTGTAGCAGGCTGGGTTCAATTTCGCACAGTGCGAGACGGGCGGGCACTGGCCACCACGCAGCCCCGCGTCATCCTTCAAAAAAGTTAGACCCCGCCAAATCATTCTCCCACATGCGCTGAGCATACATCACACGCACATACACACAATGGCAGCGTCATATGATAGCGACTCGTCGGATGGAGGCGACGACTACACAGAGACCAATGTTCTCCTCGGGTATGCCGCCAAGGAGGCCACGAGCGACACCATCTCCCATCTTGGAGGCACTCCGGTACGCATGCGCCGATGCAGTATGCAAAAGTCTGTCACTAAGCCGTGCAATAGAGTTGGATCGATGACAAGACTGCCCCTTCAGGCGCCCTTGCTAAGTGTAAAGTCTGTAATGGTCTCCTCAGTCTTTTGCTTGAGCTCAACGGCGACATGCCCGATACCTTCCCTGGCCATGAGCGGCGATTATACATCTGGACGTGCCGGCGCAAGACATGCAGAAGAAAGGAGGGCAGTGTGAGGGGTATTCGGGGCGTGCGCATCGCAAAGGGCGCCAGCAACAAGATACCCGCTGCCAAAATCGAGAAGAAAGAGGAAAAGCCGGAAGAGAAGCCACAGTTCAGGATAGGCGAGTCTCTCTTTGGTGTACAAAATGGGGCAGGCGCCTCAGCCTCTGCAAACCCCTTCTCCAACCCCTTCTCTTCCAAGCCAGGTGCTGGAGCAACAAACCCCTTCTCTTCGCAGTCAGGAAGCGCGAACACCTTTGGCGCCCCGGCTTCGGTGTCGGCACCGGCCGTACAAGCCATCACATCCGAGAAGAACAAGGATGAGGCGTCCACAACCCTCCCAGAGACCTTTGCATCCAAAGTGCGCATCTCATCCTCACCTCCTGCTGAACAACAGCCTCCACGGCCACACGAGCCCTGGCCAGCAAACTCTGCCTTCCCCACGCCGTTCCCACACTACCACTTGGATGCCGAGTACGAGACACTAGACATTCCATCAGCGCCAACAATCCCGGCGAATGTGCGCATGGAGGTAGATGGAGAAGGTAGCGGCAGCACTGGAGGAGGTAAAGAAGACAAGGAGGTCTTCGAATCATCCATGGACAGGACATTTCAGAAGTTCGCAGACCGCGTAGGCGAGAATGCAGAGCAGGTCCTACGTTATGAGTTCAAGGGCAAGCCATTGCTGTACAGCGATAGCGACGCTGTTGGAAAAGCTCTGGTAGCTCACTCAGAGAATGGACCGTCCTCGAATGCCAAAGTCACCACAACAGGCTCAAAAGGTGGATCTGGTTTCCCTCGCTGCCAGACGTGCGGTGCAGACAGGGTATTTGAGGTTCAGTTGACACCACATGCCATTACTGAGCTGGAGGCTGAAGAAATGACCCTCGATGGTATGGAATGGGGCACTATCATCATGGCTGTCTGCAGTAAGGACTGCAAACCCAACGACGTTCCAGAAGGCGAATTGGGATATGTAGAAGAATGGGTTGGCGTGCAGTGGGAGGAAGTCCCTTCGAGGAAGTAGAGAGAAAAGATACCCTTTGTTCTGCTGTTCAATTGGTTCACCTTTCGAGTAAGTTGTGCTGTGTTAGATGTGTATAACGCTTGGTACCATGCTCTTACTCTTAACGTTCGGAACGACAAGAGTTCCGAAATGCTCGTTTCCTCACCGAAAACGGCAATTCTCTCTCGCAACTGAGACCATCAATGCATTCGGATACAATCTCAAATCACCTCACGAGGATAGCCATGTTCCTTCGCAGCCATACAAGGGAGGCATGGCCTTGACATGTGATGTGTGACTTGAGGTCCCCGCTAAGCCTGATCGCATACCGCCCACAATCCACATCCTCAAAGAACAATTTAGTCATCAATAAGCCGACAAAGGGCCTTGTTCCTGCAGGCTCCTAACCGCTCATGGCAATGTAAACTTCATCGACCAATCCTTTCCTTTCTTCCAACCAATCATAATCAACACGAGAGAGCGACGTATCACCCGAGAAATCTGTTGCGGCTGCCGCGCGGTTTTCACGCTGTTACATTGAACTAATTACCCCGACGCTTGAGCTGGACACGTACATGTATCCATGTTTCTGCCTGCGTTTTTGCCAACATGGTTTGGTGTGCTCGGAGGGTTCCGGATGAAGCGGTAGAAGGTACATATATGTATGTACCTGGAGTACATGCACGATTACGCTGTCTTGTTCCTGCACGCTCTTCGCCTCATTGAGACCAACCACCACGATGGCCACATCAGACCCACAAGTGGCTGTGCCTCCAACACCACCAACACAGCCACATATATCAGCCCAGCCTGTAACCCTCCAAAACTGGTACAAGAAGATCAATTGGCTCAATACGACGCTGGTCGTCCTCATCCCAACCTATGGCCTCTACCTTTCCCTTTCCACTCCTCTCACCCGTCCTACACTACTATGGAGCATGATTTACTATGCCACAACCGCTTTTGGTATCACAGGCGGTTACCATAGATTATGGAGTCACCGTTGTTACTCTGCACGGCTTCCTCTACGACTTTTTCTCGCATTCGTAGGAGCCGGAGCCATCCAGGGAAGCATACGCTGGTGGAGCGCCAATCATCGTGCTCACCATCGTTGGACCGATACCATGAAAGACCCATACTCGGTTATGCGGGGTCTACTCTTCTCCCACATTGGATGGATGGTCTTGAACACGGACCCCAAAGTGAAGGGACGTACGGATATTTCTGATCTGGACAATGACGCCATTGTTGTTTTCCAACACAAGCATTATGGCAAGATTCTGATTTTTACCGCCTGGGTCTTTCCTGCTTTAGTCGCTGGCTTGGGATGGGGAGACTGGTGGGGAGGTCTCGTTTATGCAGGTATCATCCGGGCGTGTCTCGTTCAGCAAGCAACATTTTGCGTCAATTCGTTGGCACACTACCTTGGAGAGCAACCGTTCGATGACCGAAGAAGTCCCAGAGATCATGTGCTTACCGCTCTCGTTACCATGGGAGAAGGCTACCACAACTTTCACCACGAATTCCCTAGTGACTACCGTAAGTCTGACCACCAATAAAAAGGTAGAGCCTATATCTAACGAATTTCAGGCAATGCTATCCTCTGGTACCAATATGATCCCACCAAATGGCTAATCTGGGGCATGTCCAAAATCCCCTTCTTCCCATTAACCCAAGACCTCAAGACCTTCCGCGCCAACGAAATCGAAAAAGGCCGTCTCCAACAACAGCAAAAAGCCGTAGACAAGAAACGTGCAGCACTCGACTGGGGCACTTCGCTCTCCCAACTGCCGGTCCTCTCTTGGGACGACTTCCAAGCCCAAGCTTCTGCAAACAGCGCCGCGCTAGTTACCATCGCTGGTGTCATCCACGACGTCTCGCCTTTTATCGCCGATCACCCCGGCGGCAAGACGCTTATCAAATCCGTGGTTGGGAAAGATGCAACAGCCATGTTCAACGGGGGTGTGTATGAACATTCAAATGCAGCGCACAACCTGCTGTCAACAATGAGAGTAGGTATTCTGCGTGGAGGTCAAGAAGTAGAGGTCTGGAAATCAAGTGCGGAGCGGGCAGTCAAGGATGTTAGGGGTTTGGGTATTCTTAGGGCGGGTGAGCAGGCTACGAGGGTCGTGGCGCCGGCTACTGTAGCTACTGCGGCGTGATGAGAATGTGATGATGATGATAATGATGAGATAGCGGCATGGAAGTTGAAAATGTAAATGTGAGATTATCTGTACTTCGTTCGAAGAATATAGACATAGAGATACCTACCATCAATGTTATTCCGCCATTGAGTGCATGTAACATCTTGTCTCGCTTTGTGAACTTGATATACCAAGCAAATCAAATACTCCGAGAAGAGATGGCATGTCCGCTCATCACGCTAGTCGTAGTCAGTTCCGAGAGCTAACAAGGCAAACCTCATCTTGGTGAACGCATCTCTGGAATGCGAAACCTTAGTATCGCCGACACGAAGATATGTATGAAATGGTGCTTTGTAGCGCCTCTGCCCAAACGCTATTCATGAGATAAATAGTGTGTAATCGCTGAATAGAGAAACTAACGATTGTAGTATCAAATACCAGTTA
The DNA here is from genome assembly GCF_000338995.1 of Bipolaris sorokiniana ND90Pr. Classification (NCBI taxonomy): domain Eukaryota; kingdom Fungi; phylum Ascomycota; class Dothideomycetes; order Pleosporales; family Pleosporaceae; genus Bipolaris; species Bipolaris sorokiniana. Next base: position 2,591,051 of record NW_006911896.1, on the reverse strand, counting down.
GGATCATGGCACATACACTTTCTTTCATAAGGAGATGTATTCATAGAGTAAAGCTTACTATATGATATTGAATTCCGAGAATTGAGTGATGAATCTGATGCATGGTTTATCCGCGAACTGAGTAGCAAATTTCGTGTTGAAGGAGTATGTGGAAAGCATGAAATAGGAAATGTTGATGGGAAGATGAATTGCAAAAGGGGGGTAGTTATACATAAGATATCTTGGAGGCCCTCAGCCGCTCCTGATCGCACCAAATAGGGAAAGAAAACTGGGAGAGATTTATTTGCTCTCAATGAAAACCAATCGCTTTTTTAGTGTCTCAGAAACCTTGAGACATACCCACGATAGATGGATGTCCCGAATCTTTGAATCTACTGTTTTTCGGACATTAACATATCGTAAGTAAGTTATCATCTAAGATCCTTACATGTATATCAAGGTCAGAATCATGCTCCTTCGACACCCATACTATCTCTTCTTGCTAGATGTATCATTTCCTTAATCTCGTCTGCAATCCGTTTGCTTTCCCCGCCCTGATAGATTCCGAGAGAAGCCATTGCAGCATCCTCGAAGAATTTTGCAGTTGCTTCTTTCCTCCAGGCGGAAGAGTTATGCCGAGTTCCTTTTTTCCATCTTGATGCCAATGTACAACTCTACCATCAGTTATTTGAGGCGAGGTGATTGTTGAACGTTATATACATATATCTATACAAAACACATGCTTCGCTCACAGCTGAGGCCTCGATCGTTGTTTTAACAATCGCTTTGGATACCTCGGTGCAAAATTGCTCATCCTCAACTCGAATCCCAACTAGATATGCTTGGGCGAGATCGAAGGCTGTCTCAGTGTTGAGGAGTGACGCCCGTTGAATTAGTTTGTGGTGATTCTATTCTTGTCGGCACAACGGACATAGTGCAGGTCCTTCTTCAGCTGGCCGACGTCTCTATTGATTGATGCCACCGAGATGGAAATTTCCGCCACAAGTATTGCAGAATGTAATATCTTAAATATCGAGATCTAGGCCCTAATGTCAAATCGAGCAATTGCCCTCGATACCTTGTCTTCTTGGTTGGAGCTCTCGACGAAACAATCTTGAGTGGGCGCAAAGAAGGTCTGTGTGTATAGCAAACGTCTTGGTCGACCCAGGGAAACTCAATCGTACAATTCCCTGACCATGACTGGCTGGAAATTAATCTCTTGCTGAGTTTTTTCCAAATTGCAACAATATGGGGTTGTGTTTGCTGTAACTCGAATTTGGATAGCTCGATTGGAGGTTCAACTTACTTCATGATTCTCTTGCTTGGTACTGAATGGATATCTCTTTTCCACAACGATGGTGCAACGCCTCGGTATCAAAGTCTATGGTTTGATACAGTACATACAAATGTTTGAAGACGTCAAGTGGACGAAAGGTTGAAGGAAGGAAAGAACAAGGGAGACAATACTTATATACCTCGGTGGCAACAAGATCAAGAGCCTTCACACTTGCAGGTGAGGGAACCGAGTGTCTGTTGGTAATTGTACCGACTACTTCTCCCGGTACAGTAAAGTAGAATCTAGACTGCAAAGGTTGAAACCCGATTGCAGCCAATCTCACAGAGACTGGAGAAACCGAGAAAGCATTACGCAATCGAACTTTATCTCACTATCACCTTCCCAAAGAAGCTGAAGCTGAGCAATTATTAGAGCCAACAGTAAGCTAAAAGCAAAAGACTGGGAAGAGAGCACACGAATAAGTGTAAGGGATGAGTGTCTGGTTGTGAGTGGAATTTACGCAAAGTATAGGGAGCTGAGTCAAGGCGCGATGCTAAAATGAGTCTCAGGCTACGACATTAGTGCCCATTATAAAGAAGCTAGATGCCCTGATTTATACAGCACTTTGTTGAACTCAGGAATAATTGTATCAAGTATGTACGGCAAGCTCCTTCATCTCTTCCGTTTGCTTCAAACTCGAGGATGATATTCAATCTTGCTTCCGAGTACTATGTTTATGGAGAGCCAAAGATTGCGAGAACATGGAAACGATACCACAAAATCTTTCCAATGCATTATCTTCAATTAGAAGGAAAAGATACACTTGCATCTCTTCATGATACATGTGTTGGTTGTCAAAGAAGAAGCAATCAGTGTGTAGACACTTCCACTAAAATTTTCTCCTACACTTCTTTTGAGCGAAGCACTGCTTCGAAATACTCCGTCCAAGAATCCCTAACATAATCGATGCACTTTACAGACTTTCCCTTGATCATTGGGCCCATCAGCCTTACGAACTCCCGCATCTCGTTGTAGGATTCTCGATCTACGGAAGCCAAGTTTACGCTTTCCATTCGAAAAAATGCGTCCGGTTGAACGAAGAAAAGATTTTGGACTCGGAACTTGAGCCTAAGGTCTTTGAAGGCATGCGCAACAGCCAAGAGTTAAAGCGTGATGAGGGTGAAAGTGTTAGTGCCCCACGAGATCAGTGCCGGAATCTCCAATCTAGATGTGTATACCCAGTCCATATAAATCTGCAAAGCCTCGGCATCGAGTTCAGTCTCTACATTCATATTGGACAAGGGTGAGTCTGTCTTCCAGCTAGCGCGGTACGTTGGACAGTTTGCTGGAGAATTCCTTCTCCTAGCGGTTCTTCTATAATTCCCCCAGGTCTCCATGCATGATTCATGGAAATTCTGGCCGCAATTGGTGCAGAAAGAGATATCTTTGACGACGGGATCAAGGGTATCGGTGCAGATGCAACGTTCGTCGGTTGGGGACATGCGTTTGCGACATTTTTGGAGACGGTATATGAAGAACATTGAGGTCTTGCATATGCGATCTAAATTGTAGGAGTCGATTAGAGTAAAGCTGAGATTCTGGAGCCATGGAGTTCGAGTACCTTCGCGGGTACTGAAGCGTCGTTCTATATTTGAGACCTTGAAGTGAACAATCCTGTTGCTGACACTTGTAGATGTCAGCATCTGATTGATCCATGGCAGACAATCAAATGGGGATACCTGATTGGCTCCAGCTTTCTAGAAGTGTCTTCAGACTTGGTAGGCGCCATTTTTGTAGGTGGAAATGTCGTAGACGATGACAGTTGGGAGTGGTAGGAAACAGAAGATATGATGTGAGGAAATCTATAGCCGAACCGACGGTGTGAAAGTGAGACCTCTGGTAGATCATTTTGTATTGGCGAATCTGGATTCCTGGTGAGAGCATTGTATGAAGATTACAGGGCCAAATCACTATTTTCAGGTTCTGCCAAGCCACTGGGCTGGTACGATGAGTGATTACGGTGAATTGAGTTTTTTTTAATTAACTAGGCGGAAAGATCTTTTATAGCTTTTTGTAAATCTTCAGCATCTCCATCCACAAGCCATGTGCCCATGCTGAAATAGCTCATAGAATCTGTGCTGCATTCTTGAAGGGCACAATCAATGCAGGTTGAATCGAAACAGTTATTTTCAAACTCTGAAAATCCTGTATTTGCTGAACGGTTCTCTTCTTTTGCAAAGTAATCGTCCTGAAATGTGTGTGACACTTTCCAAGCCCTGAGTAATTCGAAGTCGTAGTTGTCGACTCCATGAACAAAAGCTTTGTTGATTGAACCTCTTATCTTCTCTGTTGCGCTGTAGCTCTTGCAAGGGCCGTCTCGGTGTGTGGTAGCGGAAGCCATTACGGTCATGATGAATGTATAGTACCAGCGGTGATAACCAAGGTCATGAAGCAAACACGCTGTCGTAACACAAGCAGGTTGTAGTAAGAAGGACCAGGTAATGGTCGCATGCGTTGAGAGAGTGTTATACAGTAGATGAGAATCGAGAGTATCAGTAATGATACGCATGTGCTAATCCAGCCGAAGTTGATGAATGGTAAGTGAAACATTTCATCGAGTATCTCAATAGCTCCTGCCTCATGTGATCAGCGAAACAAGGTCGAACTTCCGCAATTCTTTAATGGCCATGGAAGACTCTTTCGATTTTCGTGCGCCGAGTCAATATGTTGCCAGTATGAGGATCACACCAGCCATCATGCTGAGTAAAGACAAGTCGAAGCGATGTTCAGACACCAATGTACCAGAGTTCGACGCCCAGGACCTCAAATTTCTTGCCCTCATCACTGAGTGGTTCATTTCCAAATGTTGGACATGTGTCCGAAACACCGTTCTCGAGGTTATCATCTAGCCATAAGCCGTAGTGGCCATCACTGCGATACTGTCAGTATTGCCGTTCCCAATGGACAACAAATGTCAGCTTACCCTCCACCAACACTAAGATAGCTATGTTCACAGAAAATCATGTAGTCATTCACTCCACTATAGGGGAATGCCTTGAATCTGATTCTCTCTGGTGTACTTGCGCCACTTCTGGTCGCCTGGTCATTCTCTGATAGGGCCAACTTATCGGCTTTTGTCTTTGGTGATGATATGGTTGTCATGCGAACAGCATTCGTTGTATCTTCCGAGGGAGGTGGTGGGAGATTCAATTGCAGATCTGGGAGACCAGCAAGAATTTGAGCGCGCCAGAGAAAGCATTCGCCGTTGCCATAAAACGACGAAGAGGGGTGGGGTGCGTCTGAGAGATAGGCGCCGAAAGTCTGTCGCAACATATCAGTACTGTTTTCTACTTAAGGAATGCTGGGCGACTTACGCCTCCACTACCATCTCTGACCACAAGCACGAAGCCGCCTCTCCTCCCCCGGTATTCGTCAGCCTCTTTGTAAAGAGTCGCCAGGCTCACACCATTCTGCTCCAGACTGTACGTCAGGCTCCATTCATCTACGAGTTGTAGCCTTGGTGGCAGGAGCAGCCTAATTTCTTCTGCCAGCGCTTTGCTTAGGAGCTTGCCATTCTCTCGCATTCCACTTCTCCACCCCTTTAGACTCAGCGGTGTCAACGGCGGCGGTTGGAAAGGGCTCGCTATGCGATGTGTGGGTTGAAAGACTGAGTTCATGTCTACGGAGTCGGAGGAGACGAGGCTCGCGAGGGAGTGGGAGAGGGCAGAAGCAGTGGACTGCAGCTGTGCTGGTAGCCTGCCTATGCTATTTCGGTTGCTGTTGCTGTCGGATTTTGAGTGGGGTCCCGGATTCGGACTGGATTCGGTATTCAATCGCCGTAGGATGCCTGAGACGGCATATGAGACTGGGTATGTGAAGTAGGACGAGGAGCGATTTGGTGTGGCGCGATTTGGTGGCGGCGATGTTTGGGAGGATGAGGAGCGCAAGGGTGGAGACGACGGGGTTTCTTGTGCATGCGACATGACTGGCGGCTGGCAGCAATTGTAGCAGTGTGCCTGGATTAATGTGGGTCAAGTGTTGGAAGTGGTGTGCTGGGGCGGGCGTAGGTCAGAGCAGCTGTGACGTTGCGGAAAACTAGTGGGCTGACGGATGTCTGAAGCCTCACACGGTATGCAAGAGGTGTGCGTGTTACATAAGCATCGTCTTGGGATGGGCTGATACATATTGGGAGCTACGCTGGAAGCCAGTGCCAGCGAGCTATGATACGGAGATGCATGCTCAATGGTTGCGCGCCTCTCTGCTTCCTTGATGTATAGCTGTGAGAGCGCGCTAGTACGCCGGTGGAAAGCTTGGTTCCCGCTACCCGCTAAGGCTGACCTTGGGCCGTCCATGGGGAATCGGGACAGCCTTTGCATTGCATGGGGTCATTGGATACAAATGGGTAAGCCCGGAAAGCTATGCTTTGAAGAAACACTGTCACCCCATCACTTGATGGAGAATTCGGCATTGAGGGCCCGGCCATGTTGCCCCCGCTTCTGGTAGCATGCAGTGCAATTAATACACCACTTTGCCTTGACTTCTACCTTACTTGGCCCCTGGATGTGTGCTAACCAATCCTTTCCACTTGTCACACCGTAGCAGGTGTCCTTTTCCCATAAAGTATCCTTATGTAGCTTTAGCAGGTTCTGTCATAGGTTGCTCGTTCACTGCTTCTGCCTCTCCGCCGCATCCGCATCCGCACCCGCAAGCTCACAATCTCCAGTCTCTTTCCCGTCGTCTGCAGCAGCCCCTGCGTCCTCTCTATTCTCCATGTCACTCTTCAACTTGGCGCCTTTTCTCTCTGGCATGACAGCCATGAAAGCCTTGCCCCAATCCCCAAACTCCATCCATTTGAGCATAATCTCCAAGACATGATTCGTGACCAGGACTTGTCGACTCTTCATTTCCAGATATTGCCCAATAGGCAGCTTTGCCGTCTTGATACCACGACTGACAGCTCGCTTGTGGCAGATGCCTTTGTGCCGGTTCTTGTCCACTAGGCCCCCAATAATGTAGGTGCTGTTTGGCTTGAGGTGTGTTAGGATCTCGTCCGATTCAGATGAAAGGTAGACAATCTCTCCTTCCTCTGCATCCCCCGTACTTTCTTGTTCACTGGACTTGTCCGCTTCTTGAGACGTCTTCAATGCACCAACCACCTCCCCTCCTTCTAGTCCAGTCATCCATTCTTTCGCCTTCTCCGCCACTTCAACAAAGTCTTCCTCAAAGAATCGGAAGCCTTTCCAGCTGGTATATTGCTTTGCGAGAATACCATCGAAACGCTCCTTCATCTTGCCCCCAAAGCCACTTAGTGCTAAATGCGCTCTAAAGTCTGCCTTTCGATTGTCGCTGTAGCATCTCGTAATCTGCAAGCCTAAGCTCTTAAGTTCATTGTCGAACATGAGCTCCTCAAAGTCGCAGTCGAAGATGACGGTGATGGGTACTTGCTTTCCAGGTCCTGCTGAATGTCTGGGCGGACGTGCCGGCAGTAGCCTTGGTTTGTTGCCATTTTCATCTACTGGCATCTGTGCCAAAACCTCTCTTCGCCGCTCTTTCTTTTCTTTGACCTTCTCTTTTCGCTTCAATTTACGATCTTCTCGTCCTGCTTCCCAGCGTTCGTGCCGCCGTTGCTTCTTGAGTTGATTCTTCGATAACTTTGGCTCTCCACTCTCCTTCTCAGTAACTACTTCAGTTGAAGATTCAGCACTACCAACTGTTCCCTCATTCTCGGTGTTCCTGAAGACATGTTCTGTGGGTGTCGTGACTGCGGTTGCGTCTTTGATAATTTCATCCCCACTTGCAACGTCCAACTTGCGCATCTTTGCAGGCCGCTCCTCTGAATCCATCTTTTTTCAATTTTTAGTGAATGGCTGAAAATCTGTCGTAAAGACGCCCACCCACTCATTGTCGACAAAATTATGCTCGGTCACATCTTAGCGCGCCAAGCCACGCCCTGGTCATGGCAGTGTCCCGAGCTGGAACCTCAGTTGACGTCTCCGCATTCACGATACCCTTCCAACATCAATTGAACCACGAACACGACCGCCCATCATGCCGCAGGATATGCCGCCACAGGGCGGCTATAGCCCCGTCCAGTACAAGCGCAATTTGCCTGTTCGAGGCTTCCGTCCCGCCGCATACATTATCGGAACCGCGGCACTTATGACATACGGATTCTGGAGGGTTGGCCAGGGTATCAGGGAGCACAAGTACGCGACATTCCCTTGAAAACATAGATTGGCAATTACATGGCTCGGGACGAAATGCTGACATCTGACAGCGAACTCGCGCGCGAGAAGATGTGGGCGCGGATACACCTTATTCCAGCACTGCAAGCAGAGGAAGACCGTGACCAAGTGCGAAGATATCTGGCCGACAAGGCTAGGGAGAAAGAACTGTTGGGCACAGAGACAAAGGTTTATCACAGCGACAGGTATGTATCGAACGGACCTGTGATGCTTGGACGAGCATTGGCTAACTGCGCGGATACAGATTTGTTCGACCTACATTTGCCATCACACCCGAGCACGAGACCAAATAGGGATTGGAGTATCACTGTACATATCATGATGAAATCAGCGGTCTCTGTTCAGCTTGATATTCATCATCTCTTTAGAGGCAAGTCGAGAATACATTTATCTGCACAAGGACTCGATGTTCGTACACAGACCTAGATGTAAACATGGGATTTTCGTCATCGCAGAGACCCGGTTGCTCAAGTGGCATGGGTTTGGAACAGCTGTGGCTTTAACAGTGATGCTGAGTGTTGACCCATCTGCGATAGACTTGTGTATTTTTGCTGAGCTGAATTGCACTTTGCGGATTTTCCGTATTGGCGAACCGCAGTTAATGCAACAACTCAATCACTGCAACGCTCTGCTGTGAGCAAGTGGTGCGATACACTCTACAGAATCTCCGTCTATTATGCCCTATCTCACCACATCAATCGTGCGCTCCCTTTCCATTTTTTATCTCTACCATATCGTGTGACACTGATTCGCCCCCTCGGGATGATACCGCAATATCATCTCTGACTAAACTGCTCACAGATCTTTTGTCGCTTCTAAAACTACAGTGTCCACTCCCACATTGACTTATATCCTATTAAATTGTTATGATTTGATTGAGATGTGAACAATCGATCCTGACGTGACGCGCGAAGCTTAGAATTATAGTGAAGGCTCAATTCCAGCGGAAAGTGATACATATACCTCGAACTGGATGGCATTTTCAGATGACCACAGGTATGGAGGCCGACCGTCAACGCACATGCGTATGAATAGGGCGAAAGGCAAATGAAAGCGTTCGAGATTTTGAATGATGCTGCATTACGATTATTTCCAATACGTTGCTTTGAGTACATGCACCAAAGAAAGTCTGGTTCGCTTGCAATAGATCAGCGTATGGTATCTTGTGAAGGGTGACACGCTGTGTCCTGGCTTGCAAACATCAGCGTATTGGAAATGAAGACTTTGAAGTCAACACATCAACCCAAGCATGGCGCTTCGGCTTCGTGTTTTTCAGGAGGGTTTCACTTTAGAACCTCGGTACGGTCTCTACGTATTGTTGTACCAATGATACAGATTGCTAATGGACGTGTGTTCATTGATTAGTCGTCAGTTGTGGTAGCAGCATAGGCAGCAACCCAGCGAACCATAGTCGCACTGAGAATACGCTGCGCTGCATAGCGAACGAATGCGTATTAATATCATATTCCTCGCCCGTCCCTCTGACTAACATCATCTTTCATATCTCATCCTATTAATACTCCCTCTACTTTACATCTCGTCTTACAGTTATGCCGCCGTTCTCTTTCTACCCGTTATTGATATAGCTTACTCTCGAGGGGCCAAATCTGTTGCATCAACTACCGACCTTAGTTGGCATATCTTCTAACACTACAGTTGCTTTCTACAATCTACGACACTGAATACCTTTCTGGCTATATGATCTTTGCCCTTATCTACTATGCAGCTTCTGCTACACCGGGTACAAGTCTGGAGGTTCCTCTATCGCGACCATTCGCTCCAACCGAATATGTCAACCAGTTATAACTTGGAGAATCCAAGTGCGGCTACGCGGCCCTTCTCGGTAACGCAGAAGCATACGCAGCTATGTATATATGGATACATATAAATTTGCCATGCTTAGTCTGTCTCTTCAATCCTATCTCGGTCGTCAACCCGTTTCTGTTTCATTCTTGTAGATCCTATCGCTTATTCCCCTCCACCGTCCCATATATCGAGGGATCTACAGAAGTGGATGCCTTGTTGTATACAGTATCTCAACGACAATCCATTTACACAGTATCGCGACGAGGGATACATCAATCACATCAAGATCCGCGGGGCTAAGGGCAGTTACACTACTCTCATCAACAACATAGATGCACTCACCATCTGTAAATTCAGCACGGTGATAATGCGTTGGATGGAAGGGCCTAGTAAAGAAACTTGCGAACAGCTCTACCGAAATATAGTACATATTAAGGGGGCTCGTAGGTGGCTGGAACAAAACATGACTCGTCTCTTAAAGGTCATCACTGCATCGAATTCGACGAAGGCGCAGAAGAAGTTTGAGGTCAGACTTTGGAGCAAAGAGAGCCAGACGTGGATGAGGGCGACGTTGTATTTCATACGAGAATATCTGGACGGTTGGCAGGAATGAGCCTGAAGAAATTGAACGATATGGCGTAGCCATTGTGGTGGAGCATACGTGTCGTTCAAATTGGCGCGCGGCGGTGTCGATGGACGGATTTAGAGACTGTTGTTATCTTATGTACCTGTTAGTTTCCATGGGCCAGACTCCACTGGCCTTGTCGATCTGAAAAGTATCTGGCGAATGGGCAAGTACGCGTATGTGAACAACTCAGACGCATACTTGCCTATTCGCCAGATACCTCTTAAATTCGCAAGGCTGGTAGGGTCTGGGCTAGCTTCTAATCTATGGAACTCATCTATTATCTACCTCGATATATCTTTATATATTTCTTTAGGAAGTTAATTTTAGAAAAAGCTGTTTTAGTATTTAGAGATATAGTAGTATTTATTAGTAGTTGATAAGGTAAGAATAGAGACAAGTGATATAAAAGAAAGGTCAATATTATTAGGAATTTAACTACTTATGTGTTATATGGACCTGTGAGTAGAATGCTAGGCTATGATGTACGTCTCAAGTGGAAATGTTAATAATATAGTATAACCAAAGTCCATCGGCAGAACGGAAAACAAAAGAGAAAAGAAGAGAATAAGGCTAGCAAAATTCATCATGATGAAATACCAAATTATCGGTCAAGCATAGTGCATGGTTATCCGTGCAGCTTCGCTGACCCAGTCTTAGATATCTTTATTGCTTCAACGCCCAAAGCTTTCTTGAGTTGATTCCCCAGCTATACAAAGTGCCCAATGGTTGCAGACTCATCAGGCGTGTCTGGTGATAAGCAAGTCGTTTGCAAACAATCTCCAGCTTGCCGCACACGATTCCCCGAAGATTCAGGCCTCATGGTAGAGCTTCGGATCAACCCTGACAGAGCGCATATCCGATGAGTACTTGTTCTCGATGAAAGCTTCGACCAAGTCATTCACGAATGGAAATGGCATTTGGGTAAGAAAAGTGACCAAACTCTTGTCTGCATGTTTTCATCACATGTTGGCCATTAAGCGGCGAGCTGGTGAATGCTCGGGGGTACTCGTGTATATGATGGTGAGTGTACTGACGCTTGGTTTCCGACGATTGCCAGTGTTACCGATGGGTCTCGCCTCGACGAGAGCATCTACAACAGCGTTCTTGAAACCATTGTCCATGATTCTTTCGCCTATTACGTAACAATTACTAAGGAGGTGGTACTCGGTATCCATGCTTACTTCCATGTTTGAGTCTGGTTCCGGGTCTTGGCTGATCATGGTGGGGAGAGTCGTGTCATACAGCCAGTTGCAAGAGGCGATCGGCTGGTGATGGCAAAGGTTGAGCAAGAATAGGAGAAAATCAATGCAGGAATGAGCCAAGTCCGGGTCCAGGGAAAACGAGAGCGAAGGTAAAGGTGAAGGTAAGTGGGGAAGAGATGTCGACCAACTTTAGCCGTGACCGTAGCCAGGCCAGCACCTCTTCCGTCTCTTGTATTGTTGTACAGTATGGCAATACAGTCACTGCTTGTTTCTCTCATGACCATCGAATCTTGTTCTTCCACTGGTCGACCTTGGACTGCCACCACGTCTTGTTGGGGGCGCGGTCGATTTCTTCCATCAACTTCGTGTAGTGATCGGGAGCGGACGTGGGCTTGAACATGGCCGGCGACAGGGCATATTTTGTGGTGTATCTGTTCTCGAGCAACGAGTAGAGGGCGTTTACTTGGGCCTGCTCGAGTTTGGGGTTTGGTGGGGGTGGAGGAGTGGCTGGAGCTGTGGCTGAGGCTGAGGCTGCTCGCGACTGTGGCTTGGGGGCGTCATCGGAGGGAGGAGTGATGGGCTGCACACCGAAAGGCTGGCCGTGGTGCTCGATTGCGCGGGTGAAGGGCAGGTTTGGGCGCAGGGCGTCCTTTGGCCAGAGAGTGAGGAGGCGCGTGTATTGCTTTGCTATCTTGAAATGAAACGATGAGCTGTGGGCACGTGACGGCGTTGGGGGAGGTTGACTTACTGTTGTTGTCATGGTTGTGTGTGAGAGAGAGTGAGAGAGATGGAAAAATGCAGTGCAGTAGTAGCAGTCCAGTCAGTGTGTAACTATTACTATATGTGTGTGTGTGTATGTATGTGTGTCGGGGTGGGTGAATGTCAAAGAAGATCAAAGACCATGGCCAAGAGTGCAAATCTTGCCATCGATGATGCTTTCTCACTCTCTAGCAGCCGGGGTCGGGAGCAGCGGGTCCGTGCAGGCAGAGAGGGGGCAGCGTGGCGCAGCACCCGTACTTCCATGGCCCAGAAGAGACAAGGCAGGGCGCGGTGCATTTGAAACGCCGCCTCTCACTCTACTGCTGCGCTTGCCGCCTGACACGCTTCTGCTTTGCTTTGCTCTGCTCTGCTTTGCTTTGCCGCCCTCCATCTATTCTCTACGCTCGCTGCCTGCTCCTCTCCTCCTCCTCCTCTTCGTCCACCTGCGCCTGCCGACTCTCAACACCAGAACTGCCCCCTACGCCTCCTCATCGCTGCATCCAACCTTGCGCCACTGCGTCTGCCTGCTGCACACCATGCCCAGCCAGCGCTACGAGAGGGTATGCTCCCCTGCCTCAGGTCGTTGGGAATACATCATACCACTGCGCGAACCCCCCCGGCTCGTTGCTCTCACGACACCCAAACTAACACAGGCCTCAGGTAGCCGCCCAGGATGAAGACGACTCTCACGCATCGTCGACATCGGCCCAGCAGTGGCCCCCGGCCTCGCCACCACCCTCCTTTCACTCGCGCGCATCGTCCCCAAATGGAACCTCACGACGCCTCTTAGCACAGGACCCGGCACCCACTGATGAAGACCGCACTCTCGCAGACACGTTTGATTCCGACTCAGACGACGACGACGATGACAATGGCGACGATCGACAGCGCTTGATGCGGGGAAACCCCCGAAGCGAGGACGAGCCTCCAGCCCCCGGCATCCAAAGACGGGTCACCGAACTGCCAGTATTCAACACACAGGCTCCCTCCAGTGGCCGCGTCTACGGCGGTGGTAATGGCGGCGTGTGGGCAAATCTAAGCGCAAAGCCAACTCGGGGTGAGGATGCCGAGGAGAAGCCTCCGGTACGTCTTGTGTATCACCATCTCAATTTGTCTATTTCCCACTAACACTACTCCAGACATACGAACAAGCCGCCGCAGATGCAACACCGCCATACTGGGAAACAACCATACTCGCCCCCGGCACCTTTGGCGATGAAGTTTTTGTCGAGGGCCTTCCCGTCGGTTCCCTCTTCAGTTTCCTCTGGAACGCCATGATTTCCATGTCCTTCCAGCTTGTCGGCTTCCTGCTTACCTACCTGCTCCATACCACCCACGCTGCAAAGAATGGTTCCCGTGCTGGTCTTGGCATCACGCTTGTGCAGTTTGGCTTCGGTTTCCGCTCTGCAGTACTCAACCCCAGCAACGGCAGCAACGACAACCCAGGCCAAGGCTTCAACGGCGGCGTCCCAAGCGATCCAAACTCGCACGACTTTGACCCGGACAAGGTCAGCACCGGCGGCTCTGCCGGCACTGGTGGTGACTCGACGCCTGCGTCAAGTGCCATTACTGGCAGCGATTGGGTAGCCTATGGCCTAATGATTGTTGGCTGGTTCATCTTGATCAAGAGTGTGTCAGACTTCATTCGCGCCAGGCGGCACGAACAGCTGGTTCTCCAGTCTCCAGATCGTGGCTTGGGTGTTGCTGTAGTTGCCGAGGGTGAAAGTCCAGAGCGCAGTGTATAGATCTTTTTTCGCTCCCTTTTTTTTCATTATCTCTCCGTATGATATATATCCTCTGATTGGCAAACCATTCTCCCTTTATTGTCTTGTCACGCCCTCTCAGACTCTCCCCCCCTCTCTCACACGTACATACACAGCGTATTCCTTAGTTTGCATCTTGAATCGGAGTTCTGATATTTCTATGGTAGGGGTCAACAGGAGGCAAAGACACATCATGTCCCTGTACATCAGCCATCGCTGTTCTGTCTGTAGTACGCATCAACTACAAAGTTTTTTCTCACTATTTCAACCTCATAGTTGCCATTTGACTCTGTTTATGCCGTTAGTTAGCTAGGTGAAGCGAATGATTGCAAGCACAGAGTGATGCTGACGATGGTGATGTTCATGAAACTATATACCAAAAAAAGTCTATTACTGTTGCTGATAGTCGAAATTGTAGGAAAAAAAGGGGGTATCTTAATGCAAGAAGGAGAAATCAAAAGCCGGAAATGGGAAAAGAAGAAAGATGCTGCCCAAGTCTCTCGAATACCTTTTGTGAAACGTTGCACCCTGCAACCTCTGTTGCTAGACCACAAGTGAATAGATCATATGTTACTTTTCTTCTTTCTCCTCACATGACGTTGCATTTTTCATTGGCATACACCTCGCCATACTGATCCACACCGGCCATCTTCTCATTGTACCGCTGCTTATCCTTGACTTCTTCAGGGAACCATTTCTTTAGAAATGCCGCTTTTTCTGTGTCCAGGTTGTCTACGGAGTAATGACTTGGTTAGTTTTTGATATCAACAAAGGAAAGAACAACAAACCCAACAAAACTCACCAGAATTGGCATCAAATATCGTCTTTTGCCTGCAAAACGGACAGTTGTACTGCTTATTGTTCTGCATGACAATCAAGCACCGGATGCAAAATGTATGGTTGCAGCTCAGCTTGACGGGCCGCCATTGAATCTCCATACACATGGGGCACGAGTAGTCGTCGATTTGAGGCACGTGCGACAGAATCTGCGTGTTGACCTCTGCGCATACCGCCTTGGCTAGGTGCTCCGAGAACTCTGGATACTCGACCTGACGCGGAAACGTGGACTTTACCCCCAGCGCTGTACGCTTGTCGAATTCTGTTAAAAAAATATAAGTCAGTCACTGTCATGGTGTGATTTGAGACAAGCTTCTCAAACCGGGAAAACAACAAGGAGAGAATGACATACTTTTCAAAATCTTCATCATGGCATTATGGTTAATCTCGCCGAATCGCAGGCTCTGCAGAATCTCGCGATTAATGTGCATAAACGTATTGAGAGCAGTCAAGTTCTCCTTCTTCTTCAATTGCTCGACGAGACCAGCCTTGGCAATCTTGTTGGAAAAGATGGCGAGCCGTGCCATTGCTTTTTCCGAATCATGCGACTTGTGATCGAGCTCCGTTGTTCCAAAGAAGATGCCCTCTTCAACATAAATCTGGAAAATTTTGCGCCAGGTGGTGAGCATCTTCCTTGTTGTCCGCCGGTCGGGGTCGGTCAACTTGGCAACCTGCTTGCCGAGAGCTTCAATCTGGACATTCATTCTCTTCTGCTCTCGCTCCTGCAGCTTCTCGAGCCCAGAGACCTCGCTGGTGAGACGAGTGAAGAACTCCGTGTCGGAAGTGATTGGTACTAGAACGGACCGACAGCCAGGTCGATTGCCGGGCGTGTTTGCAGTCGTGGGCGATTCGGGAGTGTATGCAGAGTGGCAGGGCAAGTTGGAGTCGTCGAGCACGCGCATGTCCGACATGCCCGTCTCAACGGCTAGCAGATGCAGCTTGTTCCTCGTTTCATTGTCAAGTTTGGCGCCCATGACTTCTCCGCTCGTCTCGTCTACATAGAAGAGGAGCTTTGGGTGAAAGGCCTTTGGCGACTGCGAGGCGTCGTCATCATGGGAGCTGTGGGGATTGAGAATGTACTCAAAGGGCCGTTCCTGGTCGTCATGGTGCTCGGTCGAGGCATTATAGTCCTCGACATGCTTGAGCAACTTGGACAGGGTGGCCGGATCTAAGCCGACCTGCTGCAGCTCGTCGGTCAGCCTCTTGATGCATTTCTTGAGCTGCGAGTACGAGATAGCCGAGTCGACCCAGTCGGGCGGGAATCCTTCGTCCCTCAGGGTCTGCTTAAAGACATGGCCGAACTTCATGGCCGCCCAGCTATTACTATATGTAGTATGCGTGCACTAGGGGTGCTGGAGCCGATGGGCAGGAAGCGTCGACAGGGCTGGCCGGTCAGAGAAGGCGGACAGCGCACGTGGGGGAGACGAGTGGTTCAGAGGCCGGGCGGGGTCCCTGGCGCAACAAAGCAGAGAAAACGCTCCCAAAGCGCTGATGCAGTTCCGTGGGCCGCGTGGCTGTGATCACCGGCCTGGGTGCGGCTCACTATGTAGTATGCATGCAAAACGCAGTGGCGCGAAGAGTCGCAAAGAGTGTACTGTGTCGTTGTGGTAGTGGGTAGTAGGTAGTAAGGAGTGAGTACGAAGGCGCCTGGCGCGGCCGACCAGACGGTAAGCACCAGAGGAAAACGAGAGAGAGAATATGGCGCCGACAAATGAGCGATTAACGACGTTCCAGCCAGCTCTAGCAAGCAAGCAACAACCGGCTTTCTGTTCCGCTCGCTATACACACACGCTCGGTCGCTGTGAGTTGTATACGGTAATGCCTACTGAAAATGCTTCTTCCTTCCAACACGTGGGAGAGCGGCGCCTTTAAAAGAAAAGAAAAAACGAAAATGCACACTTTTTCACTGGTCGCCTGTCGCCTCGCAAGGCGTGCGGCGGCTTGTAGGTATAGCGCCGCCTCGTTCGCTCCTGGTCACTTCTGCGTACAACTTTTTCGCCTGCGCCACCGCCCGCCAATCAGCTGCCAGTCGCTGCACAGTCATAGCAGTAGCCGAGTCTCGCTGATGACGCAACTCTGCCTCTTAACGACTCATCCATGCACATGTGCGACAGAACCTCACTTGAGATGCTTTGGGCGCATCCCAGTTAATAAGACGGCCGTGAAAGAAGCCCAGGGAAGCCCAAAAGGCAGCCATAGTGTTGCAAGGGCGCTTCGTCAGCTTCCCGGAGAGATATACATACATCCATAGACCCACCCAGACTAGTAGACAGCCTCGACCACGGCAACACAGAGCCAAGCCAGAGAAAGTACCAACACCACGAACACTCATTTAGACGCTTGCTATAGGCCCGACTAGTTAGAGTCGAGACGCTCAGCATGGGCGCATCGCAGTCATCTCAAGGCGAAGAGGCGTCCGCAGGTGACCAGGTCAAGACGAGCTACTACGAATTGCTAGGAGTGGAGCGCAATGCCACCCAAGACGAGTGCGTCACCATGGCCTCGTCGACCCTTCATGACTGATTCCTCGCAGGCTCAAGAAAGCATACCGCAAGAAAGCTCTCGAACTCCATCCCGACCGCAACTATGGCGATGTCGAACGTACTACCGCTCTCTTCGCCGAGGTGCGAGCCGCTTACGAAGTCCTGTCAGACGACCAGGAGCGCGCATGGTACGACGCTCACGAGGGGAGCATCCTAAGAGGGGGCACTGGAGAGGAAGATGCCGGCGAGCACTACCAGGGCAGCATGCGTGTTACCACAGCAGACGACCTGGCGCGGATGATGGGCAAGTTCAGAGGAAACGTAGACTTTTCCGACTCACCCAACGGCTTCTTTGGCTTTGTCAGAGAGACGTTCGAGCAGCTCGCTCGAGAGGAAGAATATGCAGCAGACTATGAAGATATCGACATACCAAACTACCCCTCGTTTGGCCATAAGGAAGACACCTATGACGGCGTCGTGCGCGACTTCTATGCCGCCTGGAATGGATTCGCTACGGCTAAGAGCTTTGCATGGTTGGACATGTATCAATTGTCCCATGCCCCAGATCGCCGCACGCGCAGACTGATGGAAAAGGAAAACCAAAAGCTTCGCGATGACGGTAGACGAGAGTTCAACGATGCTGTCAGGACGCTGGTCGCCTTTGTACGCAAGCGAGATCCACGCTACACACCCAACAGTCAGACGGACGAGGACAAGGCCAAGGCGCAACGGGACGCGCGCAAGGCCCAGGCTGCACGAGCAAGGGCTGCACAGATTGCCAAGATGGAAGAAGAGGCGCAGGCAGTCCCAGATTGGGCCACAGCACGCCCGGATGACGAGCTGGACGAGGAGAGTGAAGAGGAAATCGAAGAGGAGCACTACGAGTGCGTAGCCTGTAACAAGACTTTCAAGAGTGAGCGGCAGTACGACGCGCACGAAAAGAGCAAAAAGCATCAAAAGTCCATACAAGCGCTGAAGAAGAAGATGCAAAAGGACAATGCAAATCTCGACTTGAGCCAGGATGCTCTGAAAAAGAATGTTGTGACACTAGCAGAAGGAGATCTTGAAGCAGATGCTACTACTACCGAAATGAATGGCTCGGATGGGTTCGTTGAAGATATTACGGAGAAAACGGGCAAACTTGGAGTACAAGATGACAATACAGACGAGGAAGAGCCCCAGTTGACGGGAAATGCGTCTGACAACAAAGCCACCGAGCCACACACCACCTATGGACCAGCATCGGCAGACAGTGACGACGACAATGACGATGATGCTGACGAAGACGACGAATATGCCTCACGGTCGGAAATTGAAGCGCGTCTGGCAGGTTTCAGTAGCAAAGAGGCATCTAATCCCAACCCCATTGAGGAGCTGGAGACCAAGTCGACCGATGGTGCACAGCCAGAAGGTGTTGCAGCGACACAGTCCAAAATGGGCAAAGCCGCACAGAAACGGGCAAAAAAGGCGGCCAAGCAAGCCGAAAACGACGATAGTGGCGCAAAGATGAAGTGCGCCGGGTGCAATGCAGGGTTTCCATCCAAGACCCAACTGCATCAACATTTGAAAGACCATCTCGGACATGCCGCGCTCAAGTCTGTAGCTGGCGGTAGCAAAAAAGGGAAGAAGCGATAGAGTATGTGATTGCATGAGCTACCATGAATATCGATAGCATGTTTTGCATCGGACAATATCATTGGTGCATTTGTATGGCTTCAGCATAGCGCAGGCGTTTGATAGAAAAGGTGGTACTCAGCCTGGGGGGCTTTTGGAGGAGCACTTGGGTCTCGGTATAAATGCTTTTTGTTTTTGTTTTGAGAGGTGCCTATGTCTTAACGTAAGGATGGTATAGTATTGGCTTGCTTTTTACACTTGCTTTGCAAGGCAGTCATGTTTTGTTGTCCATGGAGCGTTCCAGGTGGGTGGAGCTGTGTTGGAGAGGCTGTTGCGTTGTGCATGTGCGTTCAGAGCCTCAGTAGACGTGCAGGCAAGTCTAACGACAATTACTTTTATCAACTGCTTGATGTGGACGATGCATGTCTCCGATCCCTTCTAGACCCTTGGGCTTATATTAGTATGTGTTCTGGGAAGCTAGGTATGTAGTAGGTATTTCGGGCTAGCTCCCACACGTGACATTGAGTCAATCAAGTGCACGGTACCTTTTCGGTGGCTTTCTGAATTCTTAGAATGTAACGATACAGTTACACAGGCAACTAGCTTGTCACATCGTACCCGGGACGCCGGATTGCCACAACACTCGATTTGTTGCCTGTGTGGACGTGTATCTCAACAAATAGACTGTAAAATAGAAACATGTGTCTTTTGTATTGCTAGCACGGATGAGCCAGCGGTGCGATGGAGCAGATGGTGGAGTCAGCTAGGCGCGTATATGCTCATTGACCGGGGTAGTCTTGGCTGAGGATCTCGAGCACAGTGGACACATCCGCATCTCACCCGTACGATTCGGCGTATTTGGTCGCGTGCAGGTCACGGTATTAGGTCCATGTAGCCACATACCTACTTAGAGTAGATACATACATACTATGTACGTAGTTGTTGGGACGGGTACCATGGCGAGTGGGATGGATGGACATTGGGAACAGCACTCTGGCGAAACAAAGGTGGAGGACCTTGCTTGTGCAGTCTGATGACGCTAAATGGCAGGCAGTGGCAGCAGAAGCCCCCTTTGCAGTGCAGGGGATGAAAGGATTTGTCTCCGGAAGAGGATGAGACTGCAATGTGATCTTCATTACCTGCAGTTGGACCACTTTGCTAGACGCGTGCCGTCGTGACAAAAGGAAGCGAACTGCAGCTATCAGGGGACAAGTCGGCTAAGCTCCAGTGCCAAGCCCGCCTGCCGCCTGCCCCCAGAGTCGCTTTGGAGCATGGCGTTGCTTGATGTGAATTTGCCAAACGCGCCTGGACTGGTCTCTCGTCGCTCACCCGCACACCACAGCTGGCTGGCGGCTTGGGGAGATAAAAAAGAGGCTTGCATGCAACGGCCTGAGAGCCGCCCAAGAAGCCAACAGTTGCCATCGACTCAGGCGCATGGGCGACACACTTCAGCTGCTAACCGCAACCAGGCCTAGCCGTGCCCAAAGAGCGCTAGCGTCAGGGTTCGGGAGACGCCGCAGCCCCTGAGTGCTCCATGCAAGTCACTTGTATCCACAGCTTCTGTCACCTCCACATCCGGCTGATCGTATTCCAAACCATGCGCTTATCATGTCCGCCTCCCTCGGCCCTCTCATAGGCCTTGCTCCTCGAACCATCGCCTTCCACTTGCCCCCTCCGTCATGGCGCCAGCGTAGCCCAGGGGTTCCTCAGCACACGCCCGCACCGCATATGGCTAGCTGTTACCCAAGTGCCTTTCTCCCACCTCGGCGCTCGTATCTTCGGCCCACTATCTCGAGACGCTTTTCTCTTCACCCTCTTGTCCCGCTCTTGAACTCTTTTGTCCCGCTCAGCCCGCTCCTCCTTGTGCCTAACGTTGTTTCCTTTCCCATTGTCACTTTGTTCCCTAGTCGCTCGTTTTTCCTCACCGTTATGCCATCATGATCCCCAAAGGCTACCGTTTATCCTTTCCCCACCTCGTCTTTTACGTTTCCACCTTTATAATCACCACACAGCTTTATTTCATATGGGGCCAATCTAAACTCAACTACATCGACTTTGCCCACAGGCGCATATTAGGCGACTGGACCTTTGATGCCGATGTCCACGCCAATGTTCACACCCTTAGCCAGGACCAATGCGATTCCGCGTTTCCAAAACTCTATCACAGCCTTGACGAGTCCGTCCGCTTGCGGCAGGGGAGAAAGGTTCACGCCCAAGACATTGAAATAGAAAAAGGAAGATGCATGCTAAGAGTGCTCATCTATGAGGGAGAGGTATGTTGATGTTGATCTGTTCCTAGTCTGCATTCGTGCTCACATCTGGCTCAGCTCTTCGTTGTCGATGCCGGAATGCCGGAAAAATGCTATGTTACCAACGGAAATGAGAGAGAACGCATTCTTGGAACTCTGGCCCAGATGGACCGTGCCGTCACTTCCGCATCTACCTCTGATCCTGCAATTCCAAACATTGAATTCTCGCTTTCGCTTGATGACCTACCACGCCGGTCTCGGAAGGATGGAACTTTCTTTGGCTACACACGAAAAGACACACCAGAATATAGAGATATTTGGATGATGCCCAACTACGCCTACTGGGCTTGGAACTACACCCATGCTCCCAGCTGGAACAGCATCAGGAAAGAGATTGAGCAAAAGGAGAAGGATTTGCCTTGGGACAAAAAGGACCCCAGGGTCGTCTGGCGAGGCAAGATCAAGATGGCAAAGCTGAGAAAGGAGCTGGTCAAAGTTAGTGAAGGAAAGGAATGGAGCGACATCAAGCCCGTCGTCATCAATAACGCCAGCGATCCTCATACAAAGGATGTGATGAACTTGAGGGATTTCTGCAGGTATGTTTCTCTACTCTCACAAAAAACTTGGGCTTCGATACTGATCTTTCTTTTCCTCAGCTACAAGTACACTGTCCAAACCGAAGGAACCTCCTACTCCGGCCGCCTCAAGTACCTCCAGCTCTGCCGCTCAGCCATGATCACACACCCCCTGGAATGGCAAGAGTTTCACACGCACCTCATGCGCCTCGCTGGTCCCGAGGTGAATTATATTGAAGCTTCCGAGAACTTCGGTAACCTCGAGTCCGCCATGGAATACTATCGTGAGCATGACAACGAGGCAGAGCAGATTGCAAAGAATAGTTATGAGACATTTACCCGAAGGTATCTTACGCCAGCAGCAGTAACATGCTATTGGCGACGATTGTTCTGGTCCTGGGCAAGCGTGCAGGGATTCGACCCACTCTTGTACGTCCCTGACAAAGACGGCAAGATGGCCATGAGAGGTACACCCTGGACTGCTTTTGCTGCCAACTGGCCCAAGGATCCCGCGGCTATTCCTTGAGCGTCTGTGGGAAGTCTATCAAAGAATCGGCCGCTGGGAGGTGAATTTGCATGAGCATCAGCATTGGAGTACCAGGTTTTTTCCATTTCGCACGATACCCGCATTTACGCGTCAGAATAATAGACACATTTTAATATTGTTGCATACATTCTAATTCACTGCCTCGTCTTATCCCGTCTCTCCGGCCTCGGCTGTCCAACGAGCTATTCTGGGTCGACAGCTTACGGGAAATGCTAATTTTGCGTATGCAGGTCCTGCGGCAAGCAATCTGTCTTTATTGATGGGGGCCTAGTCGCCACTCGCTACTGCTGACGCTACAACATACTAACCGATAATAGTAGCTACGCAGCTGTTGTGTCAGCAGCTAGTGTGTTTTTTTCTATGGAGGATCGTAATTGCGGAGGACTCGAAAGCACCATTGCGTTCCTTTAATATAGAAGCCAATAGTCAGCATCCCAAAGAAGACTTTCTATTACCTGCTAAATTTGCATTACGGGAGACTTCGTTCAATACTCCCAACAAAATTCATGGAGGCCTTCCAATAAAATGACCTCAGTTCCATGGCACGGTACCCAGAGTATTCGACATTGATCTCTGTCCTATGCGCCATGTTATTCCTGTCCGTCTTTACCTTATTTCAGCTCTCCACAGCTTTACCACGCCTACACCCACGGGCCTCCCAATACCTGGTCGTTCTCGATACTGGCGTAGGGCATCGCAGCACGCCGATCCCCAGATGGCCGACTTCTCTTCGCCGTATCAACACTGATGGTACCAACGCGGCTAACCTTACACAATTCGGTGTAGTTGTGTCTGATCCCAACACACTTGAACAGCCGATACTTGCCTATGCCCTCGCATACTCGCCGTCAACTTCCTCCTTCTTCTCCGTCACAGGTCGGGGTGTGGTGCGAACCAACATAGACGGTGGGAATTTAGAGTATATCTTGACCAAAGAGAGCGACTCATCGAGTCAAATTGTCAGCATCACAGCAGCCGAGCAATCTCAGAAGCTTTACTATGGCGACTCCAACACAGGTCTCATCTACTCCTCAAACTACGACGGCAGTAACATCGCCGTATTCCGCAACGTATCTCAAGGCCTCACCTTTTTCTCTGAGGACTACAGCTATGCCAATACACACGCCGGTGGAATCGTCGTCGACGAAGCACGGGGCTGGCTCTATTGGAGCTCAGTAAGTGACGGTAGCATCCGGCGCATCCTTCTCAGCGGTGAGGGGCAGGAGCAAGTTCTCGTTACTGGACTCGACAAACCAGGCCAACTGCGCATTGCAGGTACTTCCTTGTTTTTTGCCGAGCGTGGCTCATGGGGCTCCTCGCCCACAGCTATCAAATACCTCGACCGCATGATTGACCAACTTCCCGCATCCCCAACGTCCCCTAATCTAGCCGTGCCAACGGGTACTCTCATATCGTCTACGCAGTCGTCGCTCTTTACCGAAATCGACTACACGGGCGAGAAGCTGACGCTCGGAATTGAGAGCTTTGTTGTCTATAGGAATGGTGTGGAACAGATTGTGTACTTTGCTGTCAATAGTGCGGGTAGGACGTCGTTCGGTAAGATAGTAGAGACAGTGTGGAGAGGGAGTGGGGGTAGTAGAGGCCCCGTCTTCAAGGTCTTGAATGCGGAGACAAGAGAGGTTGGAATACCCGTTGGATTGGAGCATATCTTATAGTAAATAGTATAGATGGACACACACTCTCTCTTTACTAGAACTCTTCTAAACCATTAAATAATCGTTAGGAAATCTACTTCATTACCGTTGAAGAATAAATGACGTTTAATTCTTTAGAGCAATGGACTATCTGTGAATAATATTAAAATTTGATAAGGGCCTGTTCGGTTGCGCGGTTGCGGTTTGCGGTTGCGGTTTACTAAGCCCGATTTGGGCTGCGGTTTTGAACCGCAGCCAAAAACGCTGTACTGTTCGGTAAAACGCGCGGTTTTCAAGCATCAACCCTTGCTGCGTTTTGTTAGTATCGCTCTAGTAAAAAAAGCCCTATCTAGTGCTTACTTTACCTATGTTGCATACTCTGTTGGGAAAGGTCAAACCGCGATTCCAAACTGTAGCAAGGGGGGCAGCGGTTGGCTGCGTTTTTCCCGTACGATGTATCGAAAACCAACCACTAAAAAAGCTATCGCGATAGCTGTAGCTAGTATAGCAGCAGCTGCTCCCCTAGTAGCTGCTACTAGCGATATATATCCTTCACTACTCTCTGGCGTACGAGCTCATAACGATGATCATAACCGTAGGTATCTCTAGCTAGCTAATTACTTAAGTGACAATACGCAAATATTTACTAAGACCCGACTTACTAAGCTAGTATTTTAAGCGCTAGCTCGTCGGTTGCGGCATCACGGTCTCCGCGATGGGAGGGCCTTAGTAGAAGAAAAACTACTTATATTTTTATATATCTGTGGTGTTGGATTATTATAGAGAAACGCTAGGTATCGCTGCGGGCGATTACTAGATACTATATCTTAGTTAGTTTGAAAACTCTCGCAGTTACAGCTAAATTACTTACTAGAGCTAAGATTTTTTACTAGGTTCTAGATAGGCTAATCTGGATATATCCCAAGATAGTAAGGCTAGCTTTAGATACTATACTAACCGTAATCTGCAGCGACCTATAACGCTAGCTAGCCTTTAGAAGCTGCGTAGGCGCAATTAACGGCACACACTTAAAGCTTTATATACTAAGTAGTTAGTAGGCGCGCTTCTATAATCGTAAGAGAGAACTTACTTAAAACGTTCTCGCCGTAGTAGATTTTAATATAAACTTTACCTACGTACTAGCAGGCTAGGAGAGCTTAGCTTATAATGGGCGGGTGCTGTAGGATACTATCTACTAAGAATTTTCAGCACCACCGGGTCGGTATTATCTAGCTAACGCTAGATATACTAATAGAATAATTACGCTCTCTCTGTATAGAGGCGTACGCTATCATCTACGAGAGGTTAGAGCTATTAGGTGCACGCTAGAGAATAAAAAAGAGCTTTTTAATATACGTTACTCTAGTTTGCATATAGTAGTTAAGCGTATCTTTAGAGTATAAAAACGGCGCTAGCGTATTTTTAATCGGCCGCACGAGTTTTTAATTACTACTTAAGTTAATCTAGTATATAAGTTAGTTGCGGAATATAATTTTATTAATAAGTTCTATCTAGTTAGTAAGGATTTTAAGCGGCTAGATCTGGCGGGTGGTGAGCTAGATATCAACGCTAGTGAAGTAATAGTAGAACTAGCCAGCCTAGACTAGCGGAGAGAGGAGATTATAGATTAACTATAGGAAAACTACTATTCTATTAGTAGTAGATCTTAAAGCTAGTCTCGCGGGCATTAAAATAATAGTCTTACAGCAAAAATCAGTCTTTTTTTATAGCATTATAGAAGGTTTTTAGTAGAAGAGTTTACTATACTATAGCTAACTTATCGTAATAGTAGGCTGTACGTAGATAGTAGTTACTAGATCTAGACTAGTGCTATAGATTTATAGTAAAAGTCTATTTGTAGTAAAAGTCGATATATTAGATTTTTATTACACGGGGTAGAGTTCTATACTTCTCTTTTCTAGTCCGCACTAAGGCAGGTAAGTATTACGTTAGTGTTCCGTGAGGCTTGTCTGGCGATGTAGTAGAGTTAGCGTGCTTAAGAAGGGTTTAATAAGACTAATCTATTTAATAGACTAACTTATAATAATCTTATTAAGTAAAGATACTAGTAAGAAAGTATAATTTAAGTTAACCACAACGAGAGTAAATAATGAAATCTATCTATCCTTATATTCTTATTACTTCTAGTCCTACTATCTCTTCTTTCCTTACTATCTCTAGAATAGTTATAATGTTGGGGATAGCTACTATCTTAAGACGCTCTACTATCCCTTAGATAGTTGCTCTTAGTAGAATAGCATATTACGTAATCTAGCCCCGCGATAATTATTACCTTCTAACGTGGACCTCTATAGGCCTTTAGCTATCTCGTTACTCGTTAAGAAGAGAATCCTTCTTATTACTTATAATATTACCTTCTCTCTTAGAGCTATCGTCTTAATACCCTAGAATATTATTTTCCTATACTGCGTGTTAAGACGCCGGCTGTATATAAGGTTAGAGCCTATCTACTTATTATAGCTATCTCTACCTCATAGCCTTTCTAACTATACCTAAGGTTTAACCTTTCTATTAGTCTCGAAAGTATACTTTAACTAAGAAGCGCTAGTTTCGTGCTGTAAAGATAGAAAGCGCTAGCTTAGAAATAGTTACTAAGTGCGACCATTATAAAGAGAAGAGTCTTCGTTATTTTATTAATATAGTGTCTAGGTAGTGCGCTGGTTATATTACCGTAAAGGCGGAGTGTAGCCTTTTTATTTCTAATAAAGATTAGGAGAAGGTTTAGCGAGAGAAGCGTTAGAAGCGTCTTAAGATTACCTAATTAGAGGCGTAATTAGCTTAAAGAAAGGTTAAGCTTCTAGAGGCTAAAGAGTAAGAGTATTCGTTTACTTATTATAATTTAGCGGTACTAAAAGAGTTAGAG
The DNA here is from genome assembly GCF_000338995.1 of Bipolaris sorokiniana ND90Pr. NCBI lineage: Eukaryota > Fungi > Ascomycota > Dothideomycetes > Pleosporales > Pleosporaceae > Bipolaris > Bipolaris sorokiniana. Next base: position 2,564,549 of record NW_006911896.1, on the reverse strand, counting down.
CGCGTAAAAGAGTAGGTCGCGGGGAACTCGGCCTCTAGTACTAATTCTCCTACTATTAAACTATCGCTATCTAAACTATTAGCTAATCTAGGCGGGTTATAGGCTAATTACTATAATTCTTCTTTTAATTATTTCTTCCTTCTTAAGGGGCTCTCTCTCGCTTCTCTAGGTGCTTCTAGTAGTATTCTCGTACTAGTGACTTATAGTTTATTAGATTTTCTTTAGATTTCTAAGTGTTATAGCTTTCTAGCTATTCTTACTACTTAACTAAGTACTTCTACTAACTACTAATTTTCTGTAGGTTCTTAATTTCTTTAACCTTATACTCGTTATTCTTAAGCTCTATATCTATTACTAGCTTAGTATCTAGAGGTGCTAGTTCTAGAAGTTTCTTATAAAAGATAGAGTAAATTTATATACCTTATAGGAGTTTTAACTTATAGTTTACTTTTCCTATTTCCTCTAGAATTTTAAACGGTTCTATTTAAAAGTTATCTAATTTTCTATATAGTCGTTTAGTTTTTAGGTTTTATCTTAATAGGAAAACTTTATCTCTCTTCTTAAAGGTTAGTCCCTTAATCTTTTATTTATTCTCTGCTTTAAATATCGTAAGGTGCTATTAAGCTATATTCTTACTTAATTCTTTATATAATTCTTATATAAGCTTCGCTTTATCGTCTACTCCTACTATAATACTTTTAATATCCTTTAGATCTTAATAGGTAGTTAGCCTATATCCGTAGTTCGCGTAGTGTGGTAAATACTTTATTATTACCGATTTTATGCTATTATAGGCTAATTACGCTATTAGTAGTAATTCTACCTAGTTATCTTATAATTTACTAGCGTATATCCGTAGGTATTATTCTAATATCTAGTTTATGCGTTCTATCTAGCTATCTATTTCTAGATAGAAGCTTATTAAAAGCTTCTTCTTAACACCTAACTTTACTAGGAATATATTCTAGTATTTAGACGTAAACAGTTTATTATAATTAGTAATAAACTCTTTAGGTATTCTATACTTTAATACTAGTGCCTTTATAACCTTATACGCGTATTTATCTACTATAATAGTCTCTTCTATAAGTATAAATTTCGCTGCCTTAGTTAATTAGTCTACGATTACTAGGATTATATTGTAAAATTAAGCTAATTCTAGTTCTAATAAACTTAGAAGCTTAACTATAAAGTCTATTATTATACTTATCTATAGTCTAGATAGTAGCTATAAGAGTTATAATAGGCCGTAGGGCTTATATCTTTTAGGCTTATTCTAGTAACATACTAAATAGTTACTTAGTATTTCCTGCACCTTTACTCGCAAGCGTAGTATCGTAAATACCTTAGCTAGTCGTCTAACTATTTCTTTAACTTCTATATATCTATATTTCTATAACTTATATAGTTTCTATATAAGACTTAATCTTATATATAGGGGTATATATATTTAATTCTTTAAAACTATATCTTAGTACTCTCTTTTATTATTTAATAGTTCGTCGGAGCCTGCTTTATTAGGCTTAAACTACTAGCTAGCTGCTTATTACTACTATTACTATTATAGCGTTTCTACCTACTCAGCCACCTTAGCTACCTTAGCTAGTTCTAGCTAGTTATACTTTAGACTACTATTAGGCATTATCTTAAGTAAGATATTATATAGTTCTTTATAGCCTTCTTCGCGTAAGTTAGACCTTCTACTTAAAGCGTCTACTACTCTATTAAGCGTCCCTGCGCGGTACGTAATTTTATAGTTAAACTAGGCTAGTATCTCTACCTATTATACTTATTATTAATTAAGTTTCTTTATTATTATAAAACTTGTTAAGTTCTAGTAATTAGTAAAAATCTTAATCTATTTAGGGAGTTCTAGTAGGTACACTTTCTATTATTTAAAGGTATTAACTACTCTAAGTAGTTCCTTATTATAAATATTATAGTTAAGTTCTACTCTAGAGAACTTCTATAAATAGTAGAATACTAGTCTCTATTTTCTATCTAAGTACTACTATAATAATATAGCTCTAAGTGTATAGTTAGACGCGTTAGTCTTAACTTTAGTAGATCGTTAAGAGCTATATATCTTAAGTACTAGCGCCTTTAGAAATATCTACTTAATTTAATTAAAATCCTCTTAATATTCCTATTCCTATTTAAAACTTATTTCTTTCTTTATTACTTCTATAAGGGGTACTATAATCTTTAAGTAATCTCTAATAAACTTTTAATAATAATTCGTAAATTCTAAGAAGGATTAAATATTCTTAACTATTTTAGGTATTAGCTATTCCTATATAGTCTATATCTTCTTTAGATTTATCTTTACTTCTTTAGTTAATATAATAAATCTAAGAAATTCTGTTTCCTATATATAAAATTTATACTTTCTTAGTTAAAAGTATAGCTTATATTCCTTAAGCTTTCGTAAGACCTTCTTAATATACTTAATATATTCTTCGCGTATACCGCTAGAGTATACTAGTATATTATCTAGATACGTGGTAATAAAGATTCTAAGGTATTTATAGAGTACGTTATTTATAACTAATTAAAAGGTTGCTAGTATATTTATTAATCTAAATAATATAACTATATACTTAACGAGTTTATACTTCGTTTTAAACGCTGTTATCTACTTATAACCTTTTTTAATTTTAATTTAGTAAAATTCTTCTTAAACGTTAAACTTTATAAACTACTTAGTTCTCTAGAGTTAATCTATAAGCTCTATAATAAGTAGTAAGAGATATTAGTTCTAGGTTATACTATTTAACCTTCTAAAGTTAATATATAGTTACTACTTCCCGTTAGGCTTCTTTATAAATAAGATAGGTAAGACTATTAGGTCTAATCCTAGTTAGATAAATCCCTTTTTTAAGTTCTTTTAGATATATTCCTATAGCTTAGCATTATACTTAGGCGCTATAGGGTATATTAGTTCTAGGCTTAACTTAGCTCCTTTATTAAGAATAATCTCGTAATCTTAATCCTAATAGTCTACTAAGTCTATTATCTCGTTTTCTTCGAATAGTTCTCTAAACTCGTTCGTTTAGTATTCTATTAGAATCACCAACTATAGTACTAATTCTTCCTTTATAGTTACGATCTGCTGTATTTAAATAACTCCTACTTTCTAAGAGTTCTTTATATAGATTCTTATAATCTTATAGTTATAGTAAGATTATACTAAATCTTCTATTCTAGGTTACGTACTAATTTATTAGGCGTATCTTATATTATACTCTAGTAACTAAATATATAGGCTCTTAGCTAAGTAATATCTTCTTTTACTAGTTAATAGTAGGGTTATACTTTAATAAGTAATTATAGCTAATTATTATCTTAGTTTCTCTAAGATCTATAATACTAATATTTTCTTAGCTTTCTTAACTAGCGAGGCGTAATATTACTACTTTAGTCTTAAGTTAGATCTAACTATTCCTATATATTATAGAACTATCGTCAGCTAATACTACTCGTATTAGTACCTTCTTATTCTAATAGAGTATATTGTTTTCTTCTACTACTTGTAGAGATATAATAGTTTATACTACCTTACTATCTATAAGCGCTAATATCTTATATCTATCTATAAGTACTATAGCTTTTAATTATAACTCTTTTACTCCTACTTTCTATACTTACTTAAGAGTTGTTTTAGGACTGCCTCTACTAGCGTAACTCTATCTCTAGTAGCATCCTAGTTTTTTAACTACCTACTTCTCTTCTTCTTTAGGAAGTAGCCATCGCCTATTTTAGTAGAATAGTATATTATATACTAGTAGTTATAGTAGAATCTTTAATAGATATTCTTATAAGGTGTCTTCTATTATATAGTTCTCTTTCTTAGTTCTAGCTTCCTACTTTTATAAATTACAGTCCTTTATCTTATAATTATTCGCTAATAGAGTGCTATAGTAGTAATTATCTACCTATTAAGTATTCTTAAACTATTATTAGTATATAGTATAATCTTTCCTATAATACGTCTATAGAAGTTTACTATACTCTACTAGCGTTTCTTATACTTAGGCTCTATATATTCTATAGTTCTTTACTATATATTCTTCTATAGAAATTGTACTATAGTAGTAGTTATCTACTCTTCTAGCTTTCTGTCGCTATTTCTTATAGAATTAGTAATTAATCGTGTACTTAATCCAGCACAGCTCCTTATAAGCTTCCTTTTCTCTAGGCTAGTATATATAGTAATATTGTATATAACACTCGTTATACTATAGATTAGTATAATAGTAATTGTCCTCGTTATCTCTAGTCTCTTCTCACTTCCTTAAGTAGTAATTATACTATCTTAGGTAGTTAACCTAATATAGGCGCTTATATTACTCTATTCGTTCCTTAAATGTTTAAGATATCTCTTTATTATTAAGTTTCTTAAACCTAAGTTATTTCTAGGCAGCCCTATAGGTAATCTTATTTACTTAGGGTTCTAAGATTATAACTTATCTATTAATATTATAATTATTAGCTTAGTATACATTAGTTCCGCAAATTTAGCACTATTAGCTTCTTAGGCGGCGTAGTACTTCTACCCCTTTAACTTACTAATCTATTAGTAGTAGTACGTCCTACTTAAAGTCTTAGAGTCCTATTATCTCTTATACTAGCTTAAACGCCTTATTAGTAGCTTATCTTACTTCTTTATATAGGTCTAGGTCGCTAAGAGTTTCGTCTAGCTCCTTAGTTAGGTATAGTATTAGTATCCGAATTATCCTAATCTTAACTACTTCTTATCTAACTTCGCTTTTTAGGCAATCTCTATAGAAGTATCCTACTTTACTATATTAGAGATATACCTTACTATTATAACGCTTCTTACATTCTTCTATAGAGAGTTTATTATTATACAGTGGGGTGACAAAAAAAAAACGTAGTAGAAAAAGTAATTATTTTTAAAAGATAATTACTCAGCAGCTATAGTGGCTATAGATAAAAAAGTTAGTTCGTTTTAAAGCTAAGATCTTCTAGTCTTTTACATAGGTGTCACGTGATATTCTACTACAGCGTTAGGTAGATCTATAATAACATAAATACTTAGAAAAATTCTAAAAGATTTTGAACTTTTAGAACTCTATAGTAGATAGAGCTATATAGCTAATAGTTATATATATAGTAGTAGTAGATACATAGATCACGTGATAATAGTCTTAGCTACTCTAGCTTATATATATCATAGATTCTTAATACATCTAGTACTTAGCCTATACTTACATAAGCGGTATATTAGTTAGCAATTAGTCAGAATATCATATATATATCACTCTTCTAATTCTTAGTCTCTTAGATCTTTATTTCCTCTAGATAGATCCAAAACTTTCCAAATTTGAAGCTGAAGTTAATCGGCTTATTAACGCCAATATAGCTATTAAAAACATTTCTATCTACTTTCAGAAGCCTCTAAGATCTATCTACGACGCTATTTATCGTATTAATAAAAAAAAGAAAAACATTACTAAGCAAGAAAGAGCTAGTAGAGGCCGGGTTTCAAAGCTTTCTACTAGGACTAGAAGAGCTATTAATAGGGATATAACTAAGAGCCCAAGAAGACAAATTCTAGATTAATCCGCGAGAATAATCTAAAAGCTTCTACTAGAACTCTTCAAAGAGTTCTTAGAGTAGAAGGCTGGACAGTAAATATCTGCTCTAAAAAATCAACGTTAAACGCGTCTAGAGCTAGAGAAAGACTAGCCTACGCTAAGAGACAGCTAAAAGAGCTTCCTAATATTAATTTTAAAAAGATTATATTCTCATACGAGTGTGGAGTTAAGTGTACGCACGGATCTCGCTCAGAATATACTAGAAAACGCGGTAATTCCAAAGGTGGAAGAACTCTAGTTTCTAGTAAAACTACTAGTACGTTTTAAAAACTTCTATATATATAATATATATCTACTAGATATATATAATTATTTTATATATATATCTTATCTATATCTAGCTTACTAATTAAGTTCTAGGTCATGATATAGCTATCCAAGTTTGGGCCGCAATTTAGATAGGTGAAAGATCAGATATAGTAGTAATAAAAACACCAAAATCTACAATTTCTCATCGCTCTCACTACTATATTAGGCGTTGTCTAATACCCTATATAAAACCAAAAATAAAGAGAGGTAAGTTTAATATATATATTTTAAATATATATTTGTATTTTTCTTATAATATTTAATAATACATTTCTACCTAAGTATATTAAATTATAGAGCTAATTTGAAACTATATAGGCTGGAGTTTTCAGCAAGATAACGCTAAGATCCATATAGCTAGGAACGTTCTAGAGTGGTTTCAGCGTAACCATATTAGACTTTTTAAGCATCCGCCATATAGCCCAGATCTTAACCCAATAGAAAACGTATAGAGCTTACTTAAGAACCGGCTTACTAAGCTACCTAGTAGGTCTCTTAGCGTTAGCTCTACAGATAAGAGTATAAATACTTTTATTAGCGCAATTAAACAAGAGTGGGCTAATATTCCACAAAGAGATATAGATAATTGTATCTTATCTATGGAAAACCAATATACTAGAGTAGTAGAAGCACGTGGCTGGTATACAAAGTATTAGTTAGTAGCTAGAAGATAATAGAAAAAATCTTATTTTAAAACAAAGTATTTCTATATCACAAAAAATAGATAGATAATATGTCTCTATCTTAATATATATTATATATCTCACTAATCTAACTATATATAGCACTTATTGGTATATAAGATCTAAAAATAGCAGCGCGAAATATTTAGCTAGAATCTAGAAAAATTACTTCTCGAACTTTAGCATGTTTTATAGCCAGGAATAAGCTTACTAAGCATTACGTAATATAGTCATTATAAACTACTTGATATCTAGTTTTCAACGGACTAACACATTTAAGTATAGGTGCTCTATAAGCTGAGTTATCATCTTTTAAAAACTATTACTTTTTTAACTACGTTTTTTTTTTGTCACCCCCCTGTAATTTTAGGTAGTATATTAGTTCTCTCTCTACTTATTCTAACATTCTCTTCTCTACTCTACTATACGAACTACACGCACCTCTATCTCTCCACTACCACAGCTTCTACTACTTATCTTTCTTATTCTTTAGATTAATACTACATTAATTACTAGCTTTCTTCCTTCGTCTATTATAGCTAATTCTACCGCTAGCTTACTATAGTATATCTTCTTATTTTTCTTTTATTTACCTTACTAACATAGTAAGGCTTTGTACTTCTCTATATAGCCTTTCTATATAACACGCGATATAATAGATTAAGAGATCCGTAAGTAGAATCGTGCTACTATTAAGAGTTATTCCTAGATTAACTCTCGCATTCTTAACTAAGAGTTTATTAAGTTCCCTAATAAGTAGCTTTATATTATTAATCTTTCTAGTCTATACGTCTAGAACTTAAAGTATAATACGCTTAGCTAGCTAATTCTATCTTATTAGTTTACTCACGATTAGTCTCTTATAATCTTCTAAGAGTATAGTTATTAATTAGATTATACTATCTCTAAGCCTAATATAGAGAAGATTAAGGCTTCGTCTATACTTATACCTTAACTTTATTCTTAGATTATTAATCTCACTTCTAGTCCTATTAATACTAATACTTTATCTAAGCTATCTTCTTACAGAAGGTCTAGCATAACTAAGAACACTTCTAAAAACACGCCTAATATCTAAACCTACTCTAGTTATTTAGTAATCTAAGCTAACGTTATTATTAGTCCTTCTTATAGCGCTTATTAACGCCGTTCTTACTATAAATATACTAAAGTTAGATTACGTAGTACTTTTAATAGAATCTACTATAATAAGTTGAAGTCTAATAGGTCTTATTATATAGATTATTCTACTAAATAGTATCTTTAGTTACGAAATACGCTCTATTAGAGATAGAAAGCGCTTATAAGAGCTAATATAAGTTAGTCTCTTCTTATAATTTACTCATTTATACTAATCTTAACTATTTAGATTAATAATTTCTATAATAAGCGCCTTACTCTGATTAGTAAGATTATTAACTATAAAAAAAGCTAATTAAGCTATCCTAATAATAATCCCTTTAAAGAGAGCGTATACTCTTCTACCTCTAAACTATTACGCCTCTACACCTTATCTTACTATTCTCTCTCTTCTCTAATCTATACTAAGAAACCTTACTAATTATCTATATATTAGACACTAAGTAAGTACTATTAAGAGTACTTAAATAAGTATACTTTCTTAGCTTCTTATTTTAGTATTTCTTAGTCTAGTTATAAGTCTAGTTATTAATGTAAGTTAGATTATAAGTTATATTATTACTATAAATCTAATTCGCCTATATATAAGACTCTATTCTAGCCTTAGAAGTATAGTAATTAGTATATTTCTTCTACGTATTTAGCTACTCCTCTTCTATATAGTTATAGAGTACTGTCGCTCTTTAGTAATACTAGCGTTCTATCTCTCTTTTAGAACGTTCCGCCCTTTATAGTAAGGCTAATTACTTCTCTATTCTCTAGTCGCCTAATACGTATAGCTTCTTATAATTAGCTCTCTACTTAGAGCTCTATAGAGTCCTTTATTAAGCATACTACTAAGTATAGTCTTAAGAAGAGCCTTAAGAAGAAGATTAAGGATAGATTATTTACTACTTAGAATTATTAGGACTTTATCTTAGCTTATTAGTTACACGTAAAGCTTTTACGCACTTAAATTAATAAGCTTAAGAGAGATATAGAGAAGTAGAAGAGGTTAGCTAATATAGCTACTCGCGAGTTTACGCATTAGTTCTCTCTCTTAGCTCTCTTAGATAAAAATATCTAACTCTTCATTCTTCTTTATTCTAGTAGTAGTTTATAATAAGTTATTTTCATTTAGAGTTTAGGTATAATAAAAGAGATAAGTATTATAATTACTCACCTCTCACTCTTATATACTTATAGTTACTAGCCCTTTAGTCTCTTAATAACATTTTCTCTAGGTCAGTAGTTATTTTACTAGCGTTTTAGAGATTAAGTAGCTTTTTAAACTTAATAAATTATGAACAAGTTAGTAATATAGTTAATCTATCTATAGGTATACCATTTATTTTTAGGTATTATACTTAGAATAATCCTTTTATATATACCTATCTTAACTATATATTCTAGATATTGATATATTAGAGCCTAGTAGTAATACGCTTATTTTTTCTAATTACTAACTTAATTATCTGTTAATCATTATACTATATAGTCTAGAGCTCCTCTAGATTAAATAGTAGTTCTTTAAAGAATCTCTTAATTACTATTATTTCTTTAGATACGTATTCTAGCGCGAGAAGTTCTACCTTAGTAGTTAACGTAGTAACTATATTTTACTTAGTAGCCTTCTAAAACATTACCTTACTATATAATATTATAATTTATCTATATAATAAGTAGCGCGTTTCTAGATTATCTATAAATAATATATTACTATAGATAATTAGGTCTAGACTATTAAAATCTCTATACTAGATCGCGTCATAATACGTCTAATATAGGTAAATAATAACTTATTTAACTACTTTTATATACTAATTACTTAGGTTAGTTAAGAAGTATAATAACTTTAATATAGTAAACGTAATGTCTAGCCTAAGTATAATTATAGTATATAATACTAAACTAACTTTTTCTTAATATGCCTTAATCTATTAATTTATCGCCTTACCTTCGTTCTTAACTAGCTCCTCTAATAGTAGTAGAGTTAGTAGAAATATCTAACTATCGAGACTAAACTTCTTCGCGATCTTATTAATATATGCGTTATAAACTAGTATAATTCTTCAAATAATATAGTTTCTTATTACGCGCACCCTTAAGAACTACTTTACTAGCTCTTAATTCTATATCTTATACTTTAATGTAAGGTGATCCTATATCTATATAACTCTTTACTTATTATCTTTATAATATAAAATAAGAGTATTATTCATATAAAATAATACTTATATCTTTTAGTTCTAATTAAAGTAGAGAAAAAGCTCCTTCTTTAAGGCTTATAGCTCTAATTCTTACAGTAATTCTATAAGCTCTTTATACTAGAGAAGTAAAGAGTATCTTAGCCTATATAATACGCGATTAAGTTAGACGCATATCCTCTTCTTTTTAAATCTATTTAGTATCTTATAGATTACTAAATTTACTACTATAATTCTTATATTTAGAAATACTCTTATAATATCATATTATTTAACCTCTAGATTAAAATCTACTACTATAGCTATTACTATATAAACAGACCTTACAGCTAATATTACTACGTAGATTAATTTAAGCAAGCCTTTCTTCTAGAGATTATCTCTTATAATAATCTTTATCTTATATTTTAGAAAATACCTATCTTAATTAAACTTACAAGTCTATATCTACTTTAGTAGAAATAGGTAATAAGCCTAATTTACTACTTTTAGTTTATTAATCTTAGTCTAGGTCCTTTTATTATATAGAGTCTTAACCTCTTTTTATACTACTTTATAGAATAAGGTTTTAAGTAGATATAGTATTATCTGCTTTTATATATTTAGAGGGTTAGTAAGATCGTCTCTATATAGACAATTCTTTAATATTTATAGTATTACTTTCTTAAGCGCTGCTACTATAACTACTATATTTAGTATCTTATAGCACCGCTACTCATCCTATTCGCGTACTACTCTTAAGATAAAGATATAATAGAAATTATTCTATATTTCTTCTAATCTCTTTAGGTTAGCAATTAATATATATATACCTTTAGATATTCTACTCTCTAGTTAAATATTAGAATTATAGTCTTTGCGCTTACGCCGTACTAGTAGATATCTATTTAAAAGTCTATTAATCTTTAGTACTTCTTACCTAATTCTTTATCTCTATCGCGTAGGTAGGTTTCTTCTATTAAACTTACCTAGCGCGTTAGAGTTCACGCAACTAGCGCGATCATCTAGCTAAGAAGAGCACTCCTACTCTTAACCTCTTAGCAGTTACTCTTATTAAGAATATACTATAGGCTATAATAATCTAGCTCTCTTAAGTAGGTGCACTTCCTTTTAGTTATTAGGGCCTCTTCCCCTTTATATTCCTAGTACTAGAGTTTACTCTAAAGTAGGAAGTATAGAAATAGATGTCTAATCTGCGCGAATTTCTAAGTACTTCCTAGCTACACTTATACTCTATATAGATTCTACTAATATATAATTATAATTACTAGACTAGCTAGTCCTTATTTTAAAATTATCTACTAGCTTATTACTAATTTCTTCGTTAGTAATTAGTTTTTCTCCTACTACTCCTCTTTCTTTCATTAGTAGCAAGATATCTATCTCTAGCCTAGAATCCTCTAACTCACTATTATATAATATATTAATAATCCTTTCTATTTTATCTTTAGATTTTTCTTAATTTTTCCTACCCTTATAAAATAGTCTCTTATTAAAAGTTATATTACGCGTTATAATTACCTAATTAAGTATTAGTACCTATACTTAGTATATATTAGATATGATATATCTAACTAAGTATTTAATATAAGCTCTTAGGTTAACTTTAAACTCTCTCTTATCTCGCCCCACTATACGCTTCTAATCTAGCAGATGTACGCGATAGCTATAAGTAAAATTTCTACTCTAGTCTAAGTAGAGATTAGCTGTTATAGATTAAATTTATAACGTACTATACTCTTATAAGCTTTTCTTAAACTATAGGTCTAGTACTTTATTAGATAATCTAAAGAAGTAGATTTTTCTTAGGCTTATACTATAAAGGTACGCCGTAGTATCTATTACTTCTAGCTATAACCTTTTAGAGAAGTTTACGCTAGTACATACTTTAATCGCTTTTATAATTAGCTTCTAGCTTACTCTCTCTACTAACCTATTTAGTTTATAAGTATATAGTAGTAGACTTTTAATTATAATACTCTTTTTCTCCGCCTATTCTTAATATCTTAATTTCCCTCTCTAGGGAAGTGTTATAGTATTATTATCTTAGTAGTTCTTAATAATCTTAATTCTATATTTCTATTTAATAGTTATGATAAACTTCTTAATTACTCTTATAATTTTACTAACTATCTTTAACTATATATTATTATTATACACCTTGCCTAAGAAGTCTTCCTTTATAATCATCGCCTATTCTTTATATATTCTTCTAGTAGGCATATTAAATAGATTCTATAATATATAGAAGAATAGTTAAGGTAATCTCTTACGCGGTTACCTTAAGATTACCTATATAGTATACGCTCTTATATAGTCCTTGCATTTAATCCTCTTTATACTAATAATCTTAATATTCTACGTGGTATAAGCTAATACGCGAAGTGCGTACTAACTTAGGTAACTTAACCTTTAGTGCTATAGCTTCTCTTCGTCTATTCTTTGACTTAGTCGGACTAATCTTTTAATAGTATTTATAGTTATTAATATAAAAGAGTAGGTATTAATCTTATTATATTTAATAAAAGTAAGGTTATAATACTTAATTAGCGTAGCTATAACTACGTTATTCTTTAGTACTTTATATCTTAGAGTGCTATCTAGAGAGTAATACTATGCTCTAGCCGTATTAAGATATCCTCTTAATATAATATTAATATAGAAATAATTAACTAGCTTAACCTTCTTAAGTAATAAATTCTTAGTCTTTAGTCCGCGATCGCTGTTGAAGAAGTTCTTAATTCAGTAATCCTCTATTTCTCTAATAGTGAGGAATTCTATTCCTATATTAACTATCTTAAGTTCTATTATTAGCTTAAAGATACCTAGAATAAATAAGCTTTTATCATTAACTACGTGAACTACCCCTCTACTATTAGGAATTATACTTATTAAGAGAGAGTGGAGTTTATATAGTATAGTACTATAGATCTCTAAGAGTATTTCTTTCTTCTTCTAGAATAGTACTAGATTAATTAGTGCTATAGTAATAGAGTATTTAGAGTATCCTCTTTACTTCTTATAATTAAAGGTCGTAACTACAGCTGCGACTATCTTCTAGCTATTCTACTTAAGATAATTAAGTAGCGTAGCCTACTCTAGCTTATTAATTCTTTTATATATCTTCTTCTAATCTATACTAGAGAGTATAATTAGTAGTAGTCTAACTTTAGTTAATCTAGTTAGCGCTATTTCTAACCTTCTATAGATTAGTAGGTTCTATAAGTATAATCTTTATAGTTTATATAAGTACGTAAACGTTCTTTTAGCTAGTTTTAGCCTAGGCTATAACTCTATATTTTAGATTAATGTAAATATTCTATATCCTTTACTCTTTACTACTATAGCTATATTATATTAGAGTAGAATAGTAAACGACTACGCTAGCTCATCTATTATTATCTCTAGTCTTCCTCTAGTATAGTCTTAAGCTATTAGTAGGTAGATACTTCTAGTAAATTCTAGTATAATATGTAGTACTAACGTATTAAGAAAGTTAGTAAGAGTAAGCTAACTCTTAACATCTAGTATATTAAAAGCCTAAGCCTTTCTATATAGGAGTTTCTATTCGTTAAACTAGCGTTTAGGACTAATCTAGCTATACTTAGCTTTATTAAGGTGCGTGCAATACTACTCTCTAACCTAGTCTATATTAGCCTAATCTATTAGTACTAGATCGCTTTTTAGTTCTTAAATAATAGCCTAAGAGGTTAAAGATCTAGTGTTAAGGAGCTTAAGCATAACTACGGAGAGATAATCCTAAGATATAGTCTTAGAAATCTACTCTTATATATTACTAAGATGAGTAACATTATAATTCTACTTTACGGATTAGACCTTATATTAATTAATATCTTCTAAATAGTTAGTAGTAGCTAGCTTATATACTCTTAACTTTACTTTATATTAAAGGGTTACTTATTAGTATTCTTTAATTTTCTTATTAGATAGTTCTAAGCGTAAAACCGTTGAAATAAGGAGGGTGCTACTTGTTCTATAGCTAGCTTAGAGGTAGAGTCGTCTACTTGTCTAGCGATAGACTTAGAGGTAGCGAATCGATAGGTTCTAGGGTGAAAAGAAAGAAATGATGCTAGGGGAGAGAGATAAGGATTGGATTGATCTGATCTAGTAGTCTGATCTATTCTTGTAATCTGCTCTGGTACTATCTACTAGCTATTCTACTACTATATATATTAGCTGTACTAGATTCTAGAAGAATCTATCTAGTAGTAGATTACGTAGCTATAGACGTAATAGATAGATAAATTGTGTAGGGATTGGTTGACTAAAGAATCCGAGTATAGTGCTGATCACCCGGATTATGTCAGAGATTAGCTGATTAGCTTATATCTCTAACAAAAACTAGTACGGGCGATAGCTTAATTAGAATCTTAGGGTAAACTAGTTTATAGTTCTAGATTAGAGGAATAGTAGGAAGATCTAGATCAATTAAGTGCTAGATACCCTTATCTTAGGTATAAGAACGGAGCTAGGTAAACTATATTAGTTAGTCGTTTCTAGTTTTTAAAAGGATTATAGTTATAATAATATAATCGTTATAATCTTTAGTAATAGATTATTTAGAGAGGGTTAATTAATAATAGAGTAATTAATTCGTTATTTAAAGTCTTTGTAGTATAAAATGCCTAGTGAGAATTATACTACGATCTTATAGCGCCGGGCTTATAACTATTAAAGACTATAGAACTTTAAATAAATAGAATATATTAAGAATAATAGACCGATTAATCTGCTAATCTAGATTAGTGGATTAGTTAGACGATATACTTATTTAACTAAGTCTAACTCTATTTAGTAATTTATCTTAGTTTTTATCTAATCTACTATTCCTCCATCTAATCTTATTAGATGGATTAAAGGATTGGACGGATTATGCAATCTAGGTTAGGTTAGTTACTAACTAACTAACCTATTAATTCTGCGTCAAGAGCTAGTTTAATCTTATAGAGTAGATAAAAGCTAAGTATAGTATCTATAACGAGAACGTCTATAACTTTAATAAAGTTAGCTTTATAATAAGAAAGATTATAACTTAACTTATTATTACAGCGTTAGAGAGAAGAGGCTGGCTAAAGGTAGTTAAGCTAAGTAATCGTAAGTAGGCGACGCTAATCGCAGCGATTAATACAGCTAGCTAGTTAGTTCTACTGTTTCTTATCTTTACTAGCTAGTATTACCTATCTACCTAGTACGAGGAGGTAGAGATTCTATGCGACTAGGCGATCGTAGTTAGTAATAATAGCTAGATTAATAATAAGCTAGGTGTTGTATAGATAAAGCACTTCGATACCTATACGAAGACTCGTGTTATTAGTATACGTTGCCTACTTATTCTTAATAGCTATAAGAGCTACTAGTCTCTTAAGTTTTAAGAGTTCTATAAGGAGAATAATATACATACGCTCTATATACCGCCTTACTTCTCTTACCTACTCTAGCCTCTTAATGTTAGCTGCTTCTCGCTATTGAAGCGTGCGTATAGCCGCGAAGTAGAGAGTCTAATCTGCTACTATATTAACTATATTACTAAGCTTAAGTCTCTGCTAGCGTTTAAGATAGCGTTTGATTAATTTTTTACGCTAGCTAATATCTGCTCTGCCTTCTGCGGCGTAGGCCTTATTCCTCTCTAGCTAGATACTATTCTGTTAAAGCTTAATATAAAGCTTTGTACGCTTACTCTACTAGCTGTTCTAGAGGCTCTCTAGTAGGCTTATACGCCTAGTAACACACGTGAGCTTAAAGCTTAATTAATATTAATACGCGATCGCGTTTAGCGGTACTAAGATTTATTACTAACTTTAATTATTATAGCGATTAACTAGCTTAAGAAAGGCGTAGAGGTAATAATATTCTTAGCTAAGCTAATGCGTGATTAGATCGCTAGCCTTAAGAAGGCTAATAAAGTAGTAATAAAGCGTAGGCAGCGTAAAAAGAAGCGGATACAGAAGTAAGAAGTGCTAATAAAGGGAGCTAGAGAGGATCTACTCGCTTAGCGTAAGGCTAATTAGTAGATTGCTTATAAAGAGCGTTAAGGAGGAGAGCGATTAGGTTTTAGCCGCTAGGCTCTAGCACGCTGTAGTAGGTGTAGAGAGACTGGCTATAATTTACGTACATGCAAGAAAGATACTCTAGCTAGTACTTAATCTACTTTACTAATTTCTATATAATATATTGTTGCGCTGTTGAGTTGTATAGTATTAGAGGTGCGCAAAGTTAGTAGGGTGCGTTACTCGCTTGTATGCATCACTCGCTTATAAACTACGTTACTCCTATTCTTAGTAAGTATTCTTCTATATAGAGCACTTTTCTAAGAACTTAACTATATAGTAATACTAAGGAAAACTTCTATATTATATAGTAAACCACAACCGCTTGAGGGTATATTTTAGAGTTAATTTTAGACGCTTTTTACAGTAATATTTAACTATATTAAGATAGTAGAGTATCTAATGAAGCGTAAACTTACTAAGAGTAAGTAAACGGGTGCTGTTAGGTTACATAATAGTCGCAGCTTTAAGTAGCTATTTATACTTAATTTTAGGCGAATGGTGTACTTAGCGAAAGATAATCTTCTTCTAGTAGCTTAAAAGTATCTATAGCCAGCCGCTATAAGGTTTATCTACTATTATTAAGATAGTGTTGAACTTTTAGTAGAGGCGGGTTATTAGAGATATAAGCTACTTAGCTAATCTCTAATAAGATCGATCTATTAATCGACTAGATTGCTATACTCTAGCGATCCATACTATTATACTACTAGTGTATTATAAGTGTATTAGTAGCGTAAGAGATAAATAAAGATTACGTGTATATAACGTAATTTATCGCTACTAGCTAGTATAAATACTAGTAATAGGAATACTAGATAGAAAGTAGAGTAGATAGCATAGAGTAGATTATAAGAACAGATTAGTGTTATAAGTAATAAGAAGGATCCTCTCCTTGATAAATGACGAGATGGCTGAAGGCTTATGAACGTCCACGTTAGAAGGTAATGATTATCGCGGGGCCTAGGGTTACGTGATGTGCTATCCCGCTAAGATAAGATATCCCGCTAAGCATGGGATGGTAATGGGATTAGAGATGGCATGCTATTATAGACATCCCGCTAAGGAGTAAGAAAATGGGATGGACGGGATGGCAGGACTAAAAGCAATGAGGATATAAGGATAGATGGATTTTATTATTACTCTCGTTGTGGTTAACTTAAATTGTACTTTCTTACTAGTATCTTTACTTAATAAGATTGTTATAAGTTAGTCTATTAAATAGATTAGTCTTGTTAAACCCTTCTTAAGCATACTAACTCTACTGTATTACTAGATAAGCCTTATAGAACACTAACGTAATACTTACCTGCCTTAGTACGGACTAGGATAGAGAAGTATAGACCCTTACCCCGTGTAATACTTTAACTTCCTACGGATCTAGTAGAAGGAGAATTAACTAGCAGCGTCTGAATAAGATTAAACTATATTAGGAAATTTAAGCGAATATGTTTATATTCTAAGCTCGGCGCCTAAGGGAGATGTTAATATAACTAGTAGTACCTAAGGGGGAAATAACGAGCCGGCGGCAGGGAGCTCTAAGTACGAACTTGTTAATCTTAGACGTGAGAGCTAAGCCTAAGTAAGGTAGATAGCTAAGTTATAGAATACGATTAACTAACTTATAGGTTAACTAATAGCTACCTTAAATAAGAAACTACTTAAGAAGCTGAACATAGTAACCTTAGAAAAGTATGATGGAAGTCGCACTAAGTTGCGGACATTCCTTACTAATATTAACTTATATTATAAATTTAACAAAGTACCTAACAACTAAGAAAAGATTCTTATAGCTAGCACCTATATAAAGAGACGAGCGTTAAGCTAGATGCAGCTATACGTAGAGGACTACCTATTAGATATTAAAAAAAGAGGAATAAAGAACGAGACGCGTACTTTATTTACTAGTTAGGCTGAGTTTAAGAAAGAGATAGAATATATCTTTAGAGAAGTAGATGCTTAGAACTAGGTAGAGAAAGCGATAACTCGCCTAAAGTAGACTAGTTTAGTATTAGCGTATATAGCTGAGTTTAAGTAGCTATAGGCATAAATCAACTAGAACGACGCAGTACTTTAACCGGTATTTAAAGTAAGTCTAAAGAAAAATATTATAGACGGACATATACATTATAATAAACTAAATATGCTTTATACGCTAATTAAGTTAGTAATACGTATTAATAACAGACTATAGGAAAGAAACTAATAAAGAAAATAATTTTAGCTAGTAATAGCTAATATAAGGAAATAGTGTAGCCAGTTTAATAAGAATAGTAATACTATTATAACTAGTAAGGTATAAGATAAGTCTAAGAATAAGAATAGAAAACTTTAAGAATAGTATATTAACAGACTCTCTACGGAAGAACGTAAGAAGTATTATAATAGTAAGATATATCTCTAATACAGTAAAGTAGGATACTTCCGTAGAAATTACCTAAAAAACAAAGGTAGATAAGGAGTAGTTAAGATTAGAATAATTCGGATACTAATACTATACCTAACTAAGAAGCTAGATAAAACTCTTAGCGACCTAGACCTATATAAAGAAGTAAGATAAGCTATTAATAAGGCCTTTAAGCTAGTATAAGAGGTAATAAGACTCTAAGACTTTAAGTAGAACGCACTACTACTAACAGATTAGCAGATTAAAGGGGTCAAAGTACTACGCCGCCTAAGAAACTAATAGTGCTAGATTTGCGGAACTAATATATATTAAGCTAATAATTATAATATTAATAGACGAGTTATAATCTCAGAACTCTAAGTAGATAAGATTATCTATAGGGCTACCCAGGAACAACCTAGGTTTAAGAAACCTAATAATAAGGAGACACCTCAGACGTTTAAGGAACGGATAGAGCAATACAAGCGCCTATATTAGGTTAACTACTTAAGATAGTATAATTATTACTTAAGAAAGCGAGAAGAAACTAGAGATAATAAGAATAATTACTACTATACTAATTTATAGTATAATAAGTGTTACGTACAGTATTACTATATACACTAGCCTAGAGAAAAGGAAGCTCACAAAGAGTTATACTAGATTAAGTACATAATTAATTACTAATTCTATAAGGAATAGCGACAAAAAGCTAGAAGAGTAGACGACTACTACTATAGTACGATTTCCGCCAAAGAATACATAGTAAAAAACTATAGAATGTATAGGGCCTAAGTATAGAAAACGCTAGTAGAGCATAATAAACTCCTATAGACGCATTATAAGAAAGAATACGCTATATACTAATAATAGTTTAAGAATACTTAATAGGTAGGTAACTACTACTATAGTACTCTATTAGCGAATAATTATAAAGTAAAGGATTACCTAATTTATAAAAGTAGGAGGCTAGAACTAAGAAAGAGGACTACACAATAGAAGACACCTTATAAGAATATCTATTAAAACTTCTACTACAACAACTAGTATATAATATACTATTCCACTAAGATAGGCAAAAGCTACTTTCTAAGAAAGAAGGGAAGTAGGTAGTTAAAAAACTAGAATGCTACTAGAGATAGAGTTACGCTAGTAAAGGTAGTCCTAAAATAACTCTTAGATAAGTATAGGAAGTGGGAGTAAAAGAATTATAATTAAAAGCTATAGTACTTATAGATAGATATAAAGTGCTAGCACTTATAGATAGTAGGGCCGCACGAACTATTATATCTCTACAAGTAGTAGAAGAAAATAATATACCCTATTAGAATAAGAAGGTACTAATATAAGTAGTATTAGCTAACGATAGTCCTATAATATATAAGAATAGTTAGATCTAACTTAAGATTAAAGTAGTAACGTTACGCCTAGCTAGTTAAGAAAGCTAAGAAAAGATTAGTATTATAGATCTTAGAGAGACTAAGATAATAATTAGCTATAATTAGTTATTAAAGTATAACTCTGCTATTAATTAGTAAAAAAAGATATTACTTAGCTAAGAGCCTATATATAAGGTTACTAGAGTACGATATAAGATACGCCTAATAAATTAGCGCGTAACCTAGAATAGGAGATTTAGTATAATCTTACTATATAAGATCGCGAGAATCTATACGAAGAGCTCTTAGAATATAAAAGTTATTTAGATATAGCAGATCGCGACTACAAAAGAAGGATTAGTACTATAGTTAGTAATTCTAATAGAATACTAAACGGACAAGTTTAGAGAACTATGTAAGGAAAATAAGATAACAGACCTAGTAGACTATTAAGATTAGGATTACAAGATTATTCTTAATAAAGGAGCTAAGTTAAGCTTAAGACTAATATACTCTATAGCGCCTAAGTATATTACTAAGCTGCGGGATTATATCTAAAAGAACTTAAAAAAGAGATTTATCCGACTAGAATTAGGCCTAATAGCTTCACCTATCTTATTTATAAAGAAATCTAATACGAAGTAGTAACTATATATTAACTTTAGAAGGTTAAATAGCGTAACTTAGAAGAATTAATATCTCTTACTACTTATTATAGAGCTTATAGATTAACTCTAGAGAGCTAAGTAGTTTACGAAGTTTAATATTTAGGAAGAATTTTACTAAATTAGAATTAAAGAAGGTCACGAATAGATAATAGCGTTTAAAACGAAGTATAGACTCTTTAAGTATATAGTTATACCGTTTGGATTGATAAATACGCTAGTAACCTTTTAATTAGTTATTAATAACGTACTCTATAAATACCTTAGAATCTTTATTACCACGTATCTAGATAATATACTAGTATACTCTAGCGGCACACGCGAAGAATATATTAAGTATGTTAAGAAGGTCCTACGAAAGCTTAAGGAATATAAGCTATACCTTTAACTAGGAAAGTATAAATTTTATATATAGGAAATAGAATTCTTTAGATTTATTATAGTAACAAAAGGAGTAAAAATAAACCTAAAGAAGATATAGACTATATAGGAATAGCTAATACCTAAAATAGTTATGGATATTTAATCCTTCTTAGGATTTGTAAACTATTATTAGAAGTTTATTAGAGATTACTTAAAGATTACAGCACTCTTTATAGAAATAATAAAAAAGGAAATAAGTTTTAAATAAGAATAGAAATATTAAGAGGCTTTCGATCAAATTAAGCAGATATACCTAGAGGCGCTAATACTTAAGATGTACAGCCCTTAACAACCTACTAGAGTTAAGACTAACGCGTCTAACTATACACTCAGAGCTGTATTATTATAGCAGTACCTAGATAGAAAATAGAGACTAGTATTCTACTATTCACGAAAGTTCTCTAGAGTAGAACTTAACTATAATGTTTACGATAAGGAACTACTTAGAGTAGTTAATACCTTTAAATAATAGGAAGTGTACTTACTAGAACTCTCTAAATAGATTAAGGTTTTTACTAATTACTAGAACTTAATAAGTTTTATAATGATAAAAAAACTTAACTAATAATAAGTATAATAAGTAGAGATACTAGCCTAGTTTAACTTTAAGATTACGCACTGCGTAGGGACGCTTAATAGAGTAGTAGACGCTTTAAGTAGAAGGTCTAATTTACGCAAAGAGGGTTATAAAGAACCATATAACGCCTTACTTAAGATAATGCTTAATAGCAGTCTAAAGTACAACTAGCTAAAACTAGCTAAGGTAGCTAAGGTAGCCGAGTAGGTAGAAACACTATAGAAATAATAGCAGGAAAAAGTAACGTTATAGGCGTTAGAAACGGACCCCTACCCGCTAGAAGTAATAAATAATAAGAAAGAGCTTAAAGCTCTAAGAGAATGTATAAGCACGTACATACCCCTATATATAAGAACTAAACTTATTAAGACCCTATATAAGTCTTTAGAATATAGATACGCAGAGGTAAACGAAATAGTTAGACGACTAGCTAAGGTGTTTATAATACTACGCTTATAAGTGAAGGTGTAGGAAATACTAGGTAACTATTTAGCATATTACTAGAATAAGCCTAAGAGATATAAGCCCTACAGCCTATTATAACTTCTATAGCTACTATCTAGACTATAGATAAGCATAATAATAGACTTTATAGTAAAGCTCCCAAGATTATTAGAACTAGAATTAGCTTAATTTTACGATATAATTCTAGTAATTATAGACTAACTAACTAAGATAGCGAAATTTATACCTATAGAAGAGACTATTATAGTAGATAAATACGCGTACAAGGTTATAAAGGTACTAGTATTAGAGTATAGATTACCTAATGAGTTTATTACTAATCGTAATAAACTATTTACGTCTAAATACTAAAGCATATTTTTAGTAAAGTTAAGTATTAAAAAGAAGCTTTTAATAAGCTTTTACCTAGAAACAGACGGCTAGATGGAACGAATAAACTAGATATTAGAATAGTATCTATAGATATACACTAATAAGTTATAGAATAACTAGATAGAACTACTACTAATAGCGTAATTAGCCTATAATAGTACGAAATTAGTAATAATAAAGCATTCGCCGTACTACGCGAACTACAGATATAAGCTAACTACTTATTAGAATCTAAAGGACATTAAAAGTATCGCAGTAAGAGCAGATAATAAAGCGAAGCTTATACGAGAATTACACGAAGAAATAAGTAAGAATATAGCTTAACGAAACCTTATAACATCTAAAGCAGTAAATAAATAAAGGATTAAGAGACTAACCTTTAAGAAAGGGGACAAAGTTTTCCTATTAAGATAAAATCTAAAAACTAAACGACTATACAGAAAATTAGACAACCTCTAAATAAGACTATTTAAAATTCTAGAGAAAATAAGAAAAGTAAACTATAAGTTAAAACTCCTATAAGGTATACAAATCCACTCTATCTTTTATAAGAAACTCTTAGAACTAGCATCTCTAGATACTAAGCTAGTAATAGATATAGAGCTTAAAGACGACGAGTATAAGATCGAAGAAATTAAGGACCTATGGAAAATTAGTAGTTAGTAGAAGTACTTAGTTAAGTAGTAAGAATAGCTTAAAAGCTATAACACTTAGAAATTTAAAGGAAACCTAACGAACTATAAGTCACTAGTACGTAAATACTACTAGAAGCACCTAGAGAAGCGAGAGAAAGCCCCTTAAAGAGGAAGGAATAGTTAAAAGAAGAATTATAGTAATTAGCCTATAACCCGCCCAGATTAGCTAACAGTTCAGATAGTAATAGTTTAATAACAGGAAGGCCTATACTACTAGAGGCTAAGCTCCTCTCAGCCTACCCTTTCACACGATCCTAAAACTTAAGGAGAGTAAGATCGCGGCGAGCGAAAGAACGCTCGCGGGACTTCACCTCCAAAAGCTCCACCTCTTATTAGGACAATTAAGCGTCCAGCTAAGCACGCTAAGCCTTTAAACGAGCGACCTAAATCTCTTTCTACTCACGCTCTTACTAATCTTTCTCTCACTCCTCTTCGGAAATAAACAAACTATACTCAGCTTTTACAGTAATACAACTAGCGCAGCGCCTAGTAGCAGTATCCATAAAATAACGAAGACCCTTTTCCTCACAACGCTTACAACGGTAAACCGTCATTTCGTTCCTCTACTCCATCACACGGTTAGCACGGGAATAACGCTTCTTATTAGACTTTTAAGCACGAACGCAACGGGACGACAGGATCTTAGGTATAGTTAGAAAGGCTACGAGGCAGAGACGGCTATAACAAGTAGGCGGGCTCTAACCTTATATGCAGCCAGCGTCTTAACACGCAGTACGGGAAAACAATACTCTAAGGTATTAAGATAATAGCCCTAAGAGGGGAGGTAATATTATAAGTAATAAGAAGGATCCTCTTCTTAATAAATAACGAGATAGCTAAAGGCTTATAGACGTCCACGTTAGAAGGTAATAATTATCGCGGGGCCTAGGGTCACGTAATATACTATCCCGCTAAGATAAGACATCCCGCCAAGTATAGGATAGCAATAGGATTAGGGATAGTATGCTATCACAGACATCCCGCCAAGGAGCAAGAAAATAGGATAGATGGGATGGCAGAACTAGAAGTAATAAGGATATAAGGATAGATAGATTTTATTATTACTCTCGTTGTGGTCAACTTAAATTGTACTTTCTTACTAGTATCTTTACTTAATAAGATTGTTATAAGTTAGTCTATTAAATAGATTAGTCTTATTAAACCCTCCTTAAGCACGCCAACTCCACTGCATCGCCAGATAAGCCTCACGGAACACTAACGTAATACTCACCTACCTTAGTGCGGACTAGGATAGAGAAGTATAGACCCTTACCCCGTGTAACAATTAGACTACTAGATTAGATTAATCTAATCTTTATCTCTCTCCCTTAGTATTTCTCTCTTTTTTATCCTAGAACCTATTGATTCGCTACCTCTAAGTCTATCGCTAGATAAGTAGACGACTCTACCTCTAAGCTAGCTATAGAATAAGTAGTACTCTCCTTATTTTAATAGGTTATAAGCCCGGATTACGCGTTTAATTAAAGGTTCTAGTAAAGTCTACTACAAAAGGCTTAGCGTTCACGTAAGAACTAGTACTATTAAGGCTAGATTCTTAGCAAGAGCTAGGGTAATAATAAGGGTTAAGAGAAAACTACGGCTAAAGAAGCTGAAAAACTCTAGATACTAGCAAAAACTCTATTAGTTAAGAGTCTCCGAGCTTCTCACGAAGCTAAATACTCTAGTTAAGAGTTCATCCGAAGCTAGATTAGCTAATTGCAATATATCGATCTATATTAATTAGCAGCTAGAGTTCTTTATAGAAAGAACAGTAACTATAATAGTATTAGCATATATATAAGCTTATCAGCCGATCTAATAGATTAGAATAGCTGATAGTATCTTTAAAGTACTAAAGCTTAAAGGGAGCTCAAATTTTAACATATAGGCACTACGGATTCGATCTATTCTTACTTAGTAAGATTATACTAATGTAATGGATATAGATCTATTTAATCTTATATTAGATTAATATCTAGATACGTTCGATAAATTGAAAGAAAAGGAATTAAGGGCGCTAGCTACGATCAGACTTAGTCTCGAAGACGGACTACTACTTTAGACAAAGAAGTATACTAGTCTAGTAGAGCTATAGAATAATCTCGAAACTCTATACTCTTAGAAAGGGTATAGCTCTAATTTCTTAATCTATAAAGATCTAATTAATACTATACTCGTAAGCTGCTAAAATAACGTTAAAATTTATCTTTAAAAGCTATTAAGAGTTACTCTGAGCTTAAAAGCTCGCAAAATTAAACTACCTGATCAATTCATTACTGCGCTAATACTTAATAATTTAAGTTTAGAATTTAATTATCTCACTACCGCGATTACGCAAGACTTTAGATTAAATAAAGAAATTAATCTTAAAATGATACATAGCTAGATTATTAACAAATCTAGACGTCTTAGATTTATTAAGAATAGCTCTAGCAGCTTAAACAGCTCGATCTAAAGGAGCTATATTAAATCTTATTAATTCAATCCATCCTACTAATCTAATCCATTCCATTAATCTCATCCATCCTATCAATCTAATCTATACCATCAATCTAATTGTAGTTTTAATTAATCTTGTTAATCTTATTAATCTAAGGATATAGAAATGTTCTTATTAACTTAGAAATCTAATAGAAGCTCGAAGTACTATAGCTACTGCAGAAGAAATAGGCATCTAGTTAATTAATATTAGCAAAAAGATCCATCTAAGCGCACTAACCAGAGCTTATTTAAAATAGAAGAAGCTCTATCTATGATTATATTAGTAGACTAAAATATCGCTAATATTAATACCACTAGATCCATCCAATCTACTAAATCCATTATGTGGATACTAGATAGTAGAGCTAGTACGTATATCTACTGCGATTAAACTCTATTCCAGAATCTCACTAGTGTATCTAACACCTATATTAAATAGAGTAATATAGGAATACTACTACTAGTAATAGCTAAAGGAGAAGTACTAATTACGTTTACTAGTACTAGTAGATTAGTAGTGCTAAAAAAAGTACTCCTTATACTTGACTTTTATATTAATCTATTAAGTCTCTATTAAGCAGTCCAAAAAGAAGCAGAATTCTAATTTACTAAGAACTATAGTCTAATTACTTATTCTAGTGAGACACTAGCTAAGAGATTATACGCTTAAAAGATCGCGATCTTTACTACGATTAGCAATATCTATTAAACTAATTAGATTTATACAGAGATTAATAATTAAGTATAACTAATCGATTAGTTAGATTACCCGAATCCATCTAATTAATTAAATCCATTAAATTAGATATATCTAATATCTAATCTATCTAATCTATCTAAATAATTAGATCTATCAGAGCTATTAGAACAGCTTAATTAATTAAAATCTATTAACTAGAATAATTAGATATCTCTACTACACTAACGTTTCGGCCATATTAGAAAGACAAGCTTAAATAAGCTTCGTAAAAATACTAATAGTATTAAATTAAATATTAAAACTAGTAACTTATTTAGTAATTGCGAGATTTGCTTAAAAAGCAAATTTACTAGTAAAATAAGTAAAGATCTAATCTTAACTCTAGTTAATAATTTTAGCGATCTTATCTACTGCAATCTAGAAGGGCCTATTAAGCTAATAACAAATAAGGGCTATAGGTACTACATAACCTTTCTTAACTACTATACTAAGTATCTAGAGGTTAATCTTCTTACATCTAGATTAGAGCTTATAACACTAGTTAAAGCTTTTATTAAACGAGTTAAAGTACAGAATTTAAAGTAGGTTAGCTCATCTAATTAGATAATAAGCTAAATCCGAAGGATCTACAGAAGCTCTTAAATAGAAAAGGTTTTAAACTTTAATTTACCCCTCGATTTAATCTAGAAGGTAAAGGTGGAGCTAAATAGATTAATCAAATACTATTTAATAAGATTAGAGCTCTATTATTCAAATCTAAAATGCTAAATAAGCTATATGTAGAAGCTTTACTCTCAGCAGTATATCTATATAATAGAACGCCATATAGTTCTATTAGCTTTTAAACACTATTTAAAGCTAAAAATAGATATAAGCTAAATATTAGTAATATTAAAATCTAGGGATCTCTAGCATATTAAAAAGAGCCAAAAGAATTCGTTAGCAAACTTAATCCTTAAGTCTAGCTATACTATCTCACTAGCTATCTTAGTAGTAATCTATATCAACTAATTAATTTAAAGTTAAATAAGATCGTAACTGCGAGAGATATAAGAATACTCAAAGAAGTATTTAACGATTAAGCTTATAATTACGAATCTCCACTCGAAATCAATCGAGAAACTAAGTAAGAAACTAATTAACATCTCTATCTGAAGAGAGATTAGATAAAGATATTAAAAATTAATTAAAATATCGATTAATCCACTAATTGATCTACGAATTAATAGAGTATAGTTAGAAAGAATATAATCGTTTTAATTCAAAACAGAGCTAGAACAGCTGTATTAGCTCTATTCACTAAAGTTTCTATAGAGGACATTATTCTAGAGGAGATCTTATTTACCTCTAAGGATATTACTATTCTAAAAAACTACGCTTAAGTTCTTAAACACGCTAATAAAGATTAATATCTATTAGCAATGCAGAAAGAGCTAGATTAACTATAGAAGAACAACACCTAGACGCTCGTGCTAAGGCCTACTAGCTATCTAGTTATTAAAGATTATTAGGTACTTACTTAAAAATACTAATAAAATAACGACTATCTTTTTAAAGCTCATTAGGTAGCTAAAGGTTTTTAATAAGAATTTAGCGTTAACTATTAAGAAACGTTCGCTAATACTACTAGGCCTAAACTTATTAGATTGCTACTAGTGATAGCTACAGCCTAAGACTAGATTATTTAAAGCTGGGATATTAAATAAGCTTTCCTAAATACTCTTATCGATACCACGATATTCATTAAATAACTAGAAGGATTTTTAGATCTATAATACTCTTAGCACGTCTACCTACTTAATAAGGCACTGTACGGATTAAAATAAGCTAGTAGAAAATAGCAGAAGCTACTAGTAAGCCTACTAGGCTAACTAGAATTTCAATCTCTATCTATTAATACAGCTATATATATTAATTGTGATCAGAAGATTATAATCGCTACTTACGTAGATAATCTACTTATATTTAGAGAAAAAGAGTAAAAGATTAAGAATCTATTCCGCGATCTATTAGATATATTAGATCTAGAGATTAAAGATCTAGGTAATATATCTGAGTTTCTTAGTATCTAAATTATTAGATTAGATAGACTGATCTATATTACCTAAGAGAGCTATCTTTAAAGGCTACTTATCTGTTTTAATAAAGAGAACGTTAAACTAAGGTAAATGCCTCTTTGAATATAGCACAAAGCTTAGCAAAAACGATTAGACAGCAATAGTAAAAGATACTAATCTATTGTAATAATAAATTGGCTCTCTAATCTACTTATCTACTTTTACTTAGCTAGATATTACTTACGTAGTTAATCTTCTATCTAGATTTATAGCTAATCTAAGTTTAGAGTATTTCAGCAGTCTCGATTACCTCTGGGGATATCTATCTTAATTAAAGCAGATCGGACTACTCTACCAACTTAATGCTAACTTCTAAGCTAGATCTATTAAGTTAGATTAATCTATATTAGTTAGATTAGATTAGATTAAGCTGATTAGATCTACGGATGCAGATTAGGGCGGTAATCTTAATAGTCGAAGATCTATAATAGGATATATATTTTTGCTTTAACTAAATAAGAACTACTACACGATTTTATAGCTATTAAAGCTATAACTAATAGTGGCTCTATTGAGCGCAGAAGCCGAATTTATAGCATACCGCGAATTAACTAAAGAGTGTATCTATCTAATCTAATTTATTAAAGAGATTAAATAACTATTTGATATACTATTAGATGGAACTGTTATGATATACTCTGACAGCTAGAGTGCGATCTAGCTATCTAAAAATCCTACCGACTACGCTAGAACTAAACATATCGATATTTAATACTATTTCGTGCGTGAGAAGGTAGAGACTAAACAGATCTAGCTATAATATTAAAATACTAGCTGCCTACTAGCTATTTGTCTTATAAAGGCAACAAATGCTAAGAAGATTCGAGATTTTCTATTATAAGCAAATCTAATAGATATATCTTAGATCTTAGCTGCCTAGCTTAAAGGGGCGTGTTAGAGATATAAGCTACTTAGCTAATCTCTAATAAGATCGATCTATTAATCGACTAGATCGCTATACCCTAGCGATCTATACTACTATACTACTAGTGTATTATAAGTGTATTAGTAGCGTAAGAGATAAATAAAGATTACGTGTATATAACGTAATCTATCGCTACTAGCTAGTATAAATACTAGTGATAGGAATACTAGATAGAAAGCAGAGTAGATAGCATAGAGCAGATTATAAGAATAGATTAGACTACTAGATTAGATTAATCCAATCCTTATCTCTCTTCTCTAGTATTTCTCTCTTTTTTATTCTAGAACCTATCGATTCGCTATCTCTGAGTCTATCGCTAGACAAGTAGACGACTCTACCTCTGAGCTAGCTATAGAATAAGTAGCACCCTCCTTATTCTAACACGGGTAATAGTAGAGAGCGTATATAAAAAAATAGCTGCAACCTTAGTTACAGTGTAAATACTACGTAATATACTAATTATAATACTTCGCTTCTCTATTATTATATTTTAGCAATAGAGAGTATTTTACAACATTCTATAATTAAATTAGTATGCTATAGCGTTAGTATGAGGTATTAAAAATATGGATAGTAGAGAGTAGAGTTTTAGTAGGGTAGCCTAACTTATAACACTTTTAACGCATAGCTATAGAAAGACGTTAAGAATATATTAGGCAGCCCTTTAATTAGGCGAGTAATTACTAGTATAGAATATCGTATTTACGCTTAAGCTGCTTAAAATTTGGCTTCGAGATATCTTTAATAGACTCTATGATCTCTATAATACGATTATTCATTAAAGCTTAAGATTAAGCTATTATAGAGGCTATAAGTAGAGATTTAAGTAATAGAGTTACGAAAAAATATTATATTAATAGTAATATCGTATTAAGCGTCGGCAATCGCCTGCGGCGAGTGTCAGCGCAGCTAACTTAGCTAAATAAGCTAAGCCTTAGCACGGATAACTAACTAACTTATTAGTTCTACGATAATAACTAAATAGCTAACTTAAGAAGAACTAGCGTAAAAAGCTCTAGCTACTTAAGAAGTAGAAGGTTAGGTAGACCTCTTAGAACTACTTACCCACGCAGGCTATCACTATTTAAGCTACTTAATATACGCCCAAAAGCAGACGTTATATAACTACTAGAATTATATAAGATATTTTAATAAGCGCTATATTTTTACTAGATATAATAAGAGTAATCTCTTCTCTACTTACTTAGAATTAATATATAGCATATAAATGCTATTAGCTATTTCTTACTTTTAATAATAGTAGCGTAGTTTTTCACATAGAACTACACGTTAAAACTAATAAAGTTCTTGAGATATGATAGACGACTAATATAGATATAATATATGGTTTTTATTTTATACGCTATAATAAGAGAATAATTGCGTAGACTAGTACTACGAATCGTATTATAAAAACTATTAATATAGAGGAGGTAGAAGAAATTAAAAATATACTAAATATTCTTCTAAACTTAATCAACCCACGAGCTATATAGAAAGAGAAGAAAGAGACTTATAAAGATGGTAGTAAAGATATAATAAAGCTTATTAGTAATAGTTACGGTGGAGATATACTAGATAGAATACTTATTAATATTACTTATAACTAACTACTAGTAATATTAATAGCTAGCTCAACTATACTAGTAAAGGTACGTTATAGCTAAGTAATAATATAGCTATTTAAACTATAAATAAATACGTAAACTACTAAGTAGTCGTACATAGTATAGAGCGGGGGTATTATAGTAGGCTACGCCTATAGAGTAAAAGTATATAATCATATTATATGCCTATATTACGTGCCTATATTATTCTACTTAGTTAGAACTTACTTATATGAAGAGTAGAGAAGTAGGGTATAAAGAGAGAGGTTTTATACGATAACTTAACTCTTCTTATCTTTCTTCCTCTATACTATAGGCTAATATAAACTTATTTAAAGGCCTCTTCGCCTATAAAAATACCTCTAGCGTTAATATTAAGTAGTACCTCACTAGTACTATAGGTAGATAAAGGTCGTAATTAGGCTAGTAAATAGGTAGAGGTTAGGTTAATGTCAGGTTGCTAAAACTTTAGGTAGAGGTTAGGTTAGTGTTATTACTATAGCTAATAAAAAACTATTATTATATCTTGTTAACATAGTTATATATTCTAACTATAGTGTTTAGTAGAGAGTGCCTATCTGCTAGCCTAGTCGCGATTGATATATAGTACAGATTTTACTACACACTAGCCTACACTTATAGTTTTAGTTCCGCTATCTATAACTTAACAGCTAGTTATATAGATGGATATACTACATATATTCTGCTTATATGCTTAATATAGGGCTAATTATTATTAATAAGAGACTTTAACTATTAAAGTTATTAAAGATAGTATGTAACTAGAATAGTATAGTAAAGGTCCACGACCTATAAGCGCTTATAACCTAGGCGTAGTAAGAGCTCTTATTATTACTACGGTGTATATAGACTACCTAGCTACTATCTTTGTTTCTAAGGTTAAATAGTTAACAGCGAAGATTAAAAAGGTACTATTTAAAAGTAGAATATCTCTACTCTACTATAACTTTATTATGTTTTACTATAGGAGTAAGGTTCTTATATAAGATCTTAAAACTTTAGACAGATTTATATTAAGAGTATAGCTTAAGTAGAAGTAATATTAGACTTCTAGTGTTAAGCTTCTTATTAGTAAGTTTTCACAGATAGAGAGATAGTATATACTAGAAAGTAACTTAAGTAAGTATAATATAGTATTATACTTATACTTAGAACTTAAGTTAAATTAGAATAATCACATACGAAGAAGCGGCACGGCAGACTACTATCGATCTATGCCTCGTCACTATCAGCCTCGTCGACAGGATGATTAGAAGTGAGGTAGACTGCGACCTTGACCACGACTCTGACTACCTACCGATAAGCACAGTGCTCGATATGGCGGTGTAATCTATGCAAGAGACGATAAAGAGGAACTGGAAGCGCATGAACGAGAAGACGTACCTAGAAGACCTAAAAGCGACTCTGCCGCCACTACGCAGGCCAACGACTAAACTAGCACTCGATAACTACGTCCGCGACGTGACTACTGCTATTAAGATAGTAGTAGAGAAGGCGACTCCGTAGGTATGCATCTCAGCTCGGGCAAGAGAAGGATGGACGGCGGAATGTAAGATAGTACTAGCGGAGGCGAAGAGGCTTAAAAGGCGGCACGGCTAACACGGCACAGAAGAGACGTGGCAAGCGTATCGAGAAGCGAGAAACCACAAAGCTAGAGTAATTCGCAAAGCAATGACTTAGATGCATAGAGATAGAGTAGAAGAGGCAGCGCAGTCGCCAGAGAAGCTGTGGAAGCTCGCAACCTGGGCTAAGACAAGAGGTAGTGTGGCT
The DNA here is from genome assembly GCF_000338995.1 of Bipolaris sorokiniana ND90Pr. NCBI lineage: Eukaryota > Fungi > Ascomycota > Dothideomycetes > Pleosporales > Pleosporaceae > Bipolaris > Bipolaris sorokiniana. The sequence goes on along the minus strand of NW_006911896.1, from coordinate 2,531,959 downwards.
TCTAGGGTCACACCTGCCATACGACACCCAACGATAGAACACGAAGTTATAGAGCCAGCTGATAAAGTAACTCTGTTCCGAGATGTCTTCTTCCCCGCCCTACTAGCAGCAGACCTGACAGACATACAGGACGCTGAGTACAGCAGCTAGATTGAGTTCCCCGTAGTAATGGAAAAGGAAGTAAGAGACGCGATCCGTGTAGCAGCACCTTTTAAGGCCTCTAGGCTAGACAGTATAGCAAATCGAGCGCTACAGGTAGGAGAGAGGCTGATTACTGAGCACCTCATAAGAATAGTCAACTGCAGCCTGCGCCTAGGATACTACTCTTCTTACTTTCGCGAGTCGACTACGGTCGTCCTGCGTAAGCTAGGCAAAGACAACTACACCGTACCTAAAGCATACCGGCTAATCGCGCTACTTAACATAGTCGGCAAAGTTATGGATGCTGTTATTGCCCGACGACTTAGCCACTTAGTTGAAATAAAGCACGTGCTGCCCGACACATATATGGGCGGCAGGAGAATGCGCTCTACTGAACACGCACTGCATGCTGTCACAAGCAGGATCTACTAGGCGTGGAATAAAGGCGACGGCTAGGTAGCTAGTCTTCTACTGCTTAATGTCTCGGGCGCCTTCGACAACGTTTCGCACCTACGACTGCTCTATAATTTATAGAAGCGAAGAGTGGATAAGAAGATAGTTAAGTGGATTGCAAGCTTTCTCAGCAACAGATATACTAGGATCGCAGTAGATGGCTTCACATTATAAGAGTACGCAATCAACACGGGCATACTATAGGGCTCGCCGCTCTCACCTATTCTTTATCTCTTCTATAACGCCGATCTTATAGACGAGTGTAACAGAGAAGCTAACACAACGTCTATAGGATATATAGACGACGTGGCTATCCTCACATAGGGCAATATAGTAGCAGAGATATGCAGCACACTAAGTCGCGTGCTCGAGAAAGCACAGTGGTGGGCCATCACTCACGCCTTAGTCTTCGCACTAGATAAGTTCTAGCTGACTCACTTCACACGCTCACGTACACGCATTAATAGAAGTAGAACAGTGCAGACCAGCTGGGGCGAGGTGACGCCTAAGCTAACGTGTAAGTATCTAGGCCTAACTATGGACTCGAAGCTGCAGTGGAAAGAATATGTGGAAGAGACTAGACGCAAGGCGACAAAGACGGTTAGCGCGCTTAGCTGCCTCGGAGGCTCGACGTAGGGTATTACGCTTACAGACATGCGGAGACTGTACGAGGCCACAGCGCTGCCATAGATGATGTATACCTGCTCCATCTAGTCGAATGCCAGCGTTAAGGGCAAAATATACATAAAGAAGACACTCAACATCCTGTAAAGTATATAGGTAAGAGCAGTAAGAGCTATATGCGGAGCATATAAAGCCACGTCCAAAGCAGCACTTAACGTCGAAGCACACCTCCTGCTAATTAAGTAGTAGATATGGAAGTATAACGCCGACGTTATTATTCGGCTTCTCTCGAGCAAGCACATAGTATATATTTTAAACCTTAAGGTGAGTAGAACACAACCCGCTAGCGTAAACATACGCCGCATTAGACACGTCGACTCCTGGCAGAAGATATATAATGATATGAAGGGTTAGCGCAGACAAGATCTCAAGATGCAGGAGCTAATTCTACCCTTTATTACTCCGCCTTGGCGATACGGCCTAAAGACCCATATAGATAAGAGCGCCGACAAAGCACGTAGTCGACACGACAGAGAATATGAGAAGGACCAGAGCCTTAGTATCTACACTGACGGTAGCGGCATAGATGGCGAGATTGGGGCTGCAGCAGTATGCCCACTCATACAGCAGACCCGCACAGTACACATAGGGCCAGACACGGACTCGACAGTCTACGCTGCCGAGCTACAAGGCATCAGCCTCGCACTGCAAATAGCACAAGAGTACGCAGAGCGAGGAGGTAAGAGACGGAAGGTAGCCATCTACACAGACAACCAGGCGGCCATATGGTTAGTAGCTAAGGCTGAAGGCCGATTAGGAGCATATATTCTCGCAGATATTGCAGAACAGGTCAAGATACTTTAGGACATGGACCGGCCAGTGACAATAAGGTGGATCCCAGCTCACACCGGCATCCTAGGAAACGAAGCTGTCGACAGGGCCGCTAAAGAGGCTATAGGATGGAGAGAGGACGGCCGCAGACACCCGCTAGTAGACGCACCGCCTAGGCTCTACTTAATTAGATCGACCGTCAGACGCTGGTGCAGGACTTAAATAGAGCGAGCGTGGGCAGCTAAGTGGCGAGCAGAGGCGAAAGGTCGAGTAACCTATAGACACACACTATAGCCTTCCAAGAAAGTACTTTAGATCCACGAAGGCCTTACTAAACAACAGAGCGCGCTGCTAGTGCAGCTGCGCACTGAGAAGATAGGCCTGCGCGACTTTCTCTTTACCTAAAGAGTGCTAGAGGTTACTAGCCCCCGCTGCTAGTGCGGGGAGAGGCGATAGACTATCGCCTATATCCTGCTCTACTGCAGGACGCTTAAGGACCTCCGGAACTAGGTATTTGGTAACCTCCGTGGACGAAATAACCTCCGGGCTATCCTAAGTAAGCTACAGCTAGCCACTAAAGCTATCTAGTTTGTAGAATAAGCGCAGATTCTTGGGCATGTTGGGATCGAAGACGCGTAGACGACAGCCGAGCGCTGGGGGGAGACTGTAGGTATCGCGGCCGCAAAATATGAGGCAGCACGCCTCTACGAACCTATAAGCACAGCATATTGTTAGTAGAGCTATTATCTAGATGAGGTGGCAGCCAGATTGTAGATAGTGGTGGAGGGGAAACGGCAGGCCTCTAGGAATAGCTGGCTCCCATAAGGGAGTGACGTGGGGCGGCGCGGATTAACGTCTGCGCGGCGTCGGCTGTTGGCTACGCTAGCTATGCCGGGCATAGCTGCGGTGAAAACGCGGCTGAAACCGAGTAGGACTAAATCAATCAATCAATCAACTTAAGTTAAATATATTAAGCTATAAGGGCCTAAAACCTAGTACTATATACTAAAGCTATATACAGGATACTTAGTTACTTAGTACTACTAAGATATACTAATTACTAAGCATTCTATAGATTACGTGATGCGCTAGTTCTACATAAGTGTCTCTATTTCTTACTACGGATTCGCCGTCTTATAAATTACTCGTTAAATAAATGTAATAGCGAAATGTTCTCTATATTCTAAGACTAATCGTAACAGTTTATCACAGAAGAAGAGAGGGCGAAAATAAAGATACCTACTTTAAGAGATTTGTCAGCGGGTATAGAAGAAGATAGAAAGCTAATAGGTGTCAGCTATCTATATCTATATTAGAAGTATTTAGATTAATAATTTCGTATTACCTTATAGATCTACTATCACTACTCTTAACAGTAAGAGTAAGTAATTATTTCTTAACTTTATAAAGTCTATGTTGTAGTAGCTGCCTAAGAAGAGAAGAACTACGCTCTAGTTACTTAAGAACCTTTAGTGTAACGGCGCAGGCAAGACTACTCGGATTAGTATTAGTATTAGTGTTACTTAGAGGCATATAGGAGTGCGTGGGACATTAAACGAGCTTTGATTCGAATAGACACCTATAGGCCTTGTACGAAAGGATATTAAAAGTCTATAGAGCTAGCTGTAGGGGGTGTCTCCTTATATACTTATCTTAGTTGGATCCGAATCGGATCCGACCTCGCAATGAGTGGTAATAAAGAGAGCGGCGAATACTACCTCCGATCCGGCTCTGGGATTGGTCCGATACTTAGCGAAGTTGTAACATCGTTACACTTAGCTTAACAAAGCAACGTTCTAGCTAAGCGTTGATAGTACGCGCCTGTAAATCCTATTCACAAGCTACCTGTGCAAGCAATCTTAGGACTAGATTCTCTAAGTGTTTATTCTAGAAGCTTAGTACTCTACTAAAACAACAGCACTTCACCATATATTAGACACACTGCTTTTCTTCTGTACACTTCCTCTCATAAAGCTAGCACCATCCTTCTTGTTTAGTGTATCTACACTGCCCCTTTGACTCGCACCATTCTTTCTCCTGCTTCTCTTGTCCAGCAGTGAATGACATATAGTCTGGCTTGTGGGTCTGTGCAGTGCGGTTTCCGAGGGCGTGAAGACAGCGGGCGCTGCACAACGCAGTCGAGGTGGTTGGCTTTGCGTGGTAGTGGGCATGAGGTCTTCTTCCGATTGCATGTGCTGTGAAGAGTACTGTATAACCAGAGTTGATGTCGAGAAATTAGCGTGTTCGGGCGAGAAAGCGATGTTGCATGTCCATCTTCGAAAAGTTTTCCCAAAGCCCATTTTCAATGGTTCTGTCCACACGGGAAAGTGGGCAGATTGTTCTGAGTTGAAGGTGTACTGGCGGAAGGGTAGATATGCAGGAAGCAAGTAGAGGTGTTGCGAGGGCCGGGGAGGGCCGACATATGTACAAGAAAGCGATGAAGCATATAATGGGCCCAGATGCTGACGGGGACAAGAGAAAAAGGAAATGACTATCTACCTACAATAAAGGAAGTTCCCTGGATACGTCTCTTCGGGTTCATCATCGTTTGTCTAGATTTTCCCTTCTTCATGGGGATGACACAACAGATAGTAAATCGCTGAATTTGACATGGTATGATACCCACAGCAGTGTCTATGTACCCTCGGTATGTTTGGTCCTACATATTCATAGCAGTGCAAGTGGAAACATAGAAGAGTAAAAAACGCAAAACATGAACAGATATCACGCAACCAGATGGTACTTATGCCAATCAAACCCACCCGTTCGCAGCTAGACGGGCGGAGCGAAATTGAGCGCACGGGCCGGAACTAAGTAAGTAGTGGTGAGTAGTAACACAATGCCTGTCGTGTTTATGCAGTCACTTGCACAAGCTTGCCCCTCATGTGGGGTCATCTTCTGTGCTCAAAACGCGCTACATTGGTGGCGCTGTAAATACAAGCCGCCGCGATGCGAGTGGCATAGTGGTGGTTTATTTTTCTGGGATAGTAAGGGTTGGTACTCAGGAACCGGAGTCTACCTTTCTGTACCCGAGTGCGGGTGTTTCTGAGGGGCACCCGAAAACAAAGAGGGTGAGATTACATTGTACTCTAGAAGTGGAGAGAACCGCTTAAGACTATTGAATGTTGACTCTGTGATTCGTATGCTGCTTCGAGAGAGATTAGGTAGGCAGCATCTTTCGAGGAGGTCAATTGTGATGTTGCGCTTTACTACATCTTCAAGCGTACGAAAGAGGCAATGTGATGCGAGACATTATTGGGGGAGCCAAGGCGCGATTGTTGGATTCTAGACTTGATCGCCTTTTCCGTCTGATAACGATAATAGACCCTAGTACATGTACTTACAGTACTTGAGTATTCTAGGTCAAGACAATGTACGGTATGCAGGAATAACAACATCCAACATATCCCAACGCATCGAATGACATGTTCACTCGCCATCTTGCGCTTCAGACAGTGTGTGCAAAACTTCAGTCCCAGATGAATGCGCTACCATGCGCGGATTCTCCCCACGGGAAACCAGCATATTCATTCTTTAGCTGATCAACCGCATCGTCACCTCAACCGTTGCAAACGTCCCTGCGGAAACAGGCATGGCACGGAACAGAGTTGGTCCAATGCCCCTCCAGAAGCCGCCCAAGCCCTCGCCCCTGTACGTCTTCACAAAACAGTCTCTCATGCTCTTGTACTTTTGCTCCGCTCCAAACCCATCACTCTGCATTTTGCTCTTGATAACATCAAATGGATAACTGCTGATCCAAAGTACTTCACCCGCGAGTCCCCCGTACGCCGCCACCTTTAGTGTTGAAATCTCCGACCGGTCAATGTTGTTGCGTGCAGCGTCAGAATTCATAAGATACTCGAATGCAGTAAACCAACACCCATACGCCTGAGCTTCACGCATAAAGGTCACAGCAGTACCGCGGTAGACGCCGCCAAGTACACCCTGATGTGCCGAGAGTTTGCGTACGCAGTCGATGGGCCCGGTGTAGAGCCGATTCACGCCGTGCGGCTGGGTTTGCAGTCTTATACGAATGTGCTCGATCGGACTCGAGAGAGCCGTGTTGGCGATACCTGCAAAAGCGCCGGCGGCGTAGTACTGCGGGTAAGACAGTTGGGCGGTGCCCGACTTGGCTGTATTGCTGGCCTCGAAAGCGCGGCGCGCATAGTGGAAGCCCCCGAATTGGATAGACACACAGGCTCCGATACCAATTAGGGGCGTTAATGTTCCTTTGTAGAAGGCAAGCGCTCCTTCATTTTGATAAATTTTGGTCGCTGCATCCAAGGCGCCCGAGTATTGGGATGTCGTCTGTAGACGGACTTTGACAATGTCGAATGGTTGCCCAATGAGGACTTGAGCAACTCCGCCTACAGCACCAGCAAAAAGGTCCTTAAGTGTGCGGGACAAGCCGTCCTGAGATAAGTCCTCGTGCTCAATATGAGGTTTCGACATTTTGCTTTCTGCTCTTTCTTGACTCTGCCCTGCAGTCTTACAGTCCCCAATTCTTATTGTCGTGCGCACGAGCCCTGTGGAGGGGCAGTTGTGAACTGACCAGCCTGCAGGTGCCTGTTACTTGCTCTTCACCCAGTTACGAGACCAGAGCGCCTCCCGTGGTCGTGTAATTTGTTAGATGACTTTGAGAACAGTGATGGTGTTCAAAGATCTCGAGAAGATCCAAATCCTAATTGCGTGCTTGTGCACGGACGCACGAATAATGTCCTTCGATAGCCGATGGTTAGCTGCATCTGATGCCTCGAACCGGTCATCTTTCGCATAGCATTAAGCTACCATGCTGATCTCACTTCACAAGTGAGCATGGACAGTCATCAGGTCAGAACAAAAAAGAATCAGATTGCCAACTGGTATCAGTATATCCCATGGACCCCTTTCATCCTGCTAATCAACAGATCCATGGAATTCGTATGTCAATGCGACTCCGGTCCAACGATAAGAGAAACCAATGACAATAGACATGACGAAATGCAGGAAAAGCAGGGACGCGCACATCAACCAAAAGCTTGTCGATGCTGCAAAAAGAGGATGGTCCTTCAAGGGGCGACTACCACCAACGCAGCTATAATACAAAAGACAGGAAAAGACAAAGGGAAAACCAGACAAATGGCCGTTGAGCGAACGTCATGAATGTAGTTCCAGGTGAAGCATACGCACGAGGACTTGCGTAGCGTGTTTCCCTGGCAAAAAGTCCGTAATCTTACACCATCACTTACCCCTCTAAAGCGGTGTGGTTTCGCAAGGGAAAACGCAAACACGCAGTAAGTGCGGTAGTTGAAATTGGAGAAAGCAACTACCAGCATTTCAGTTTACTCCAGAAGCTTTGTCTTGACTCGTCGGAATCGTGCTTCTCGCTGTAGGTATGTGCTCCAGAAAGATTTGCATTTGAGATGGGTAGGGCGGCAGTACGGTTTGCGGCGTTCTCGTTTGCAGTAAGTCTGCGAGCTTCTACAACACGGCGTACAAGGACTATTGAAGGGGTACACACGTTAGCAGATTGGTCTCTGGTCAATTTTCTCTCCCTCTCTCCCTCTCGTTCTGGGAGAAATGGAGTAGGGAAGGGCTTACGAGCAAATGTCTCCTCGATGTTGACCATCTCTCTCGCACTCGTCTCCATGAAGCCGCATTTTCGATTTCGCGCCCACTCCAACCCCTTCTTTGCCTCAATCACCCGTTGACCCTGCAAATCGCACTTGTTACCCACCACACACTTGATAGGTGGTATCTTGCCATTGTCTAACCGGTTGTCCGTCTCCATATCGATCATCTCCATGAAGTAATCCAGTGCATCGAGCGAGTTCGCGGCGGTGATGTCGTAGACGAGAAGAAAGGCATCAGATTGCAAGTTGGATGCCGCCCAGAGACCACGGTATTCTTCTTGACCAGCCGTGTCGGTGAGCATCAGGTAGTAGGGGACGCCATCTATGGTACGTGTCACCGAGTATGAGTCTTCTGTAGCGGATGTCAGAGCAGTGTTGCTGTAAAATGGCTGCACGGATGCCCGTCGCAGACGCGAGTGATATATGTTGTACCTATTGTAGGATCATATCTAAAGACTGCATGTCAGCCGAATGTTGCCTTGCTCAACTGAGAGCGCGCGCGTAGCGTCGCAATGTGTGCGGAAACTTACTCGGACGTCCATTCACTTCTCACGAGCCGTAATGTGATTGAGCTCTTTCCTGCGCGCACATCAGCCTGCATCCCTTGACGTCTCCTTGATCGTTGCGCATACCGCATCCTCCGTCACCGCACACGGTAATCGTTATTCTGTTATTCTCGTCCATGCTGTCCACCTCTTGCGCAGTTTCGATGCCAGTACTCTGCGCTTTTCTTTGGCGGGTTGCAGAATGTGTGATGGTTGTCGCAATCGCGTTTCGCCTCTGTCAGCCCCAAGGTTCTGGCTTGCTTGCGCGTCGCCCCAAAAGACGCCCTTGCTTCTTCCTCCCTGTCACAGCGCAAACCAAAAAGCAACCCCAATAGACTACCGTCCAATAATCGAGTCCAGGTATATCGCAGATGATTCGCGGGATAGGCACGTGCAGGCCAGGAAACACAGAAGAAAAAAAGAAAAGAGTATGAGTGTTTCTTCAAAGGTCAAGTCTTGTTATCGCAAGAGTAAGCAAACCAAGCGTGTTCAGATGACAGAGTGTGCAGGGAACCCCCAAAAATAAGAAAGAAAAAGTGGCAGGTCACCGTCGCACCAGCAGGATGGAGCTAGTACAGTATGGTAAAGGGTAGGACAAGAGTAAGAGCGAGAGTGAGACACGGATAAGAAGGAGTCCAAGGTGGCGGACAGTGCGCAAACTTTGTGTCCTCTACAAATCGAGAAAAAAAGTTGGAATAAAAAGAGGGAAAGCAAGAGAGCAAAAAGAGAGCGTCTAATAATACCTAGGCCATAAGCATCATTCCGGTCGGGCATTAACCGCAACGAAATGAGCTGGGTACGAAGATCCCCTCTTTCCAACCGCGCACACACGCACCCGTCGTATCTTTCTCTTTCATGCCCATGTCAGAAAGAGAAGAAAAACACGAGACTTGGCCGAAAACCGTCGCAAGACCCTGGTCGCGTCTTGGGTGGTTCCAAGAACCAAGAACCAACATGTAAAGTTGGCATCAAGTAAGGCAGTGCATTTACTTCCCTTGACCACTTCAAGCAGAAAAGAGATCATTTGTTGATTAGCACTCCCTATTTCTCATTTCTCGGTCTCAGCCCCTCTAGTTGTCTCCTTATAACATCTACATCAACACATACACACGCTTTCTCACGCGCACCCTACACTCACAGCACCGTCTCCCCTCCCTCCCTAACCCCCCCAAAAGCAAATTGCTCGGGCCGCATGGGGACATGCAGCGGGCCTGGAGGAATCCAGGGGAGGTGACATGCCGGAGTAGGATCCTGGCTAGTTTGATTGGGTGGCTTGACGAGCCGCCGGGGGACGGGGAAAACAACTAGTGCACGTTGCTGTTAAGTGGCGTTGCCTTGTCCAAGTCCCTTCCCTCCCCCAAGTCCTCTGCTCATGGTAAGCTGAAAGTTTATTCTGCACATCTTTGCACCAATCTAGTAGACCACATACATACACAATGCGCCATAATCTCCAGGTGCTGGAGGGACATATCCGAACTTACGCTGCCTGCATTGCGTGTGGGTTACCAGGCCAGGATGTTGCAAAGTGCGCTACGCATGTAGATGAAGAAGATTAAAGTGTTTGCTCGTATATGGGAACCTATCCAATATTCCACTTTTCCTCTTTTCGCGCATTCCCATTCCATGAGAAACACGCCTTGATTCCTAGAGTTAACCATTCAGCCAGCCAGCCAGTCAGTCAGTCAGTCAGTCAGTCAGCTTCCTTACACCATCTTGTTCATTTCATCTCTTCTCACCACACCCTGGCATCCGTACGTCCCGGAAATTCCCAAAGAGCAACGCCATGGGCCAGATCCCGTATCCACATCGCCGCGACCAAAAAAAGCCCCGTAGTTCCCGTCCCGATTACGTCAAGTTTCTCTTTAGTGCCTCCTCACTATTACTCGGGAAATTCTCAATGTAAGCAGCAGCATTTCTTAGGCCGACGTAAGACATGTATGCCAAACAGGCGTCTCCAACCAAAAGTCGCCACCAAGTCTTGTCGAGATTTTGTGCCAAACTATTTTCTATTCTATATGCATACCTGGTACATACTTGTCTGCTTGTTTCCCACGGCGCGCGCAGATGCGTGTTACATTTGCACATGTTTTTTTGCTCCTCTTAGCTAAGCCCAGCATCACCACGCAAGCGAGCCTTTCCAGGCTGGTTACCCATCCGCTTCACTTTTAAGCCAACGGCACACATGGGCTGAAAATCAAGGAAAGAGTAGACCTAGACTCGGCTGGGTTCGGTAGACCCTGCGAGCCCGTGTCAGCTTCCTTGTTTGTTGCGTGTGACATTGTGGCGTGGTTTTGGTGATCTCGCTCGGGGAGGCAACGCAAACACTACAATCAAACCCACAAAACCGCATGATAGTATATTCACAAAGGAAAAATTATGAAAAAAAAGAAACCATCCGCAACAAAGTAATGTTTCCATATCGCACATGCCCGACTTTTGCACTGCCACGTTGCGACGTACTGCACAAGTGTCGCAATTCAACCCCTTCTGCATTCCTTTCCAATTGCAACCCAAAACTTCCATAGAGTTCACAATTTTGGGCACAAAGGAAGTTTTCTTTCGCCAAAGTTCTTAGTTTCAATAGAACTTTACGTAAAGCAAAGAGATAGTCATCCAAGAAATCGTAGTATAGCTTGCCTTCTATAAGTCGGTTGTAAGAAAAACATGTCACACATGTCCATACCCTTTACGCCCAAAACTTGAAACACTCATAGTAGTCAGGATGAAGAGTGAGGCCAAGATACAAATGCCTCTTATCTACGCGTATTCAGGGAATGCGGGGTAGGCTGGATCGGTCCTCATTTACCATGCTAGTGGTAAACGGGACATGCACATATGTTTATGCAGGTGGGAAAAAATGGGCCAGGGGGTACAAAGGGGTCGAGGTTAGTGGATGGGATGGTCCCTGAATCACAATCATCCTTACATCATGTCCTGCCCTTGCAGCCCTAACAAATACACACAGGAGCCTAGATTGCATGACTGGGATAGATTGACTTATAAATTGACCGATATCATGCGTATACACGCCCATGTGATTGCTTCCGCCTTGATATCCACACCCATTCGTTGTATGTTCTGTCATCGCCTCTAACGAGTGCACGATACCTCCTGAGCACAAGAGAAGTGGAGAGACGAGGAAAATAAAAATGTAACAGCCGGTGTCCTTACACACCCATTCCTCTCCGACGTCATGGAAAACCATCCAATATCTACAACAAGACTAATTTTGCGCCGCAATACCCAGTCATTGACAAGAGCAAGCACAGGCATTCAAATACATGAGATGATCGTGTGAAATGTACTCCAGTATTCAACCCGCGAATCATAAAGCAGAAAAGATGACGCAGAAGAAAAAGAACAAAATGAGGCGGGGAAAAAAGAACATGAGAGAGTCTAAAGCGTCTCGAGTATCACGTATACAATCGCCACAGGATTGCAAAGGCCGTTAAAAAATAGAACTGTGTACTGGGGTATCGTTTGACCAAAGACGAAAATGACACGAAACACAAGAGGAGGCGCGGGAATGAGAAAATATCGTCCGTCTTCAGGAATCCGGCTCAGTTACCTCGTCGATCACCGGTGGTGGAATGAAGCCTTGCGCAGAAGCTATTTCCGTACGTGCCGCTTTGGGGGCATGAGATTCGCTAATACTGCCATGTTGCGGCGATCGTTTACTGGGTGTGGCCATTGATGTGGAGGGACTAAATGCTTGCTGTCCGGCCTCGGACTTTGTTTGGTGGTGACGCGGTGAAGCGCTCTTCTTGCTCTTGTCGCTTGCGGCTGAGGATGTTCTCGGCGATACTCGCCCTTGCTATGAGAACACTGACATTAGTACGGGTTCATCTATACAGCTGTGGCACAAGACGCATGGCTTACCTGCTTTGCCCATCGTAATCCACACGAATTGCACAGGTCACGATTCCCAGAAGGTCCTCTCCGCCACTCAGGCGTTTGTCTCGTATGGCAATTCGCGCAATCCTTTTGCATCTGTCCAGCACCCTTTCTCCTCTTTCGTTTCTTCTTGGCTGCCAGCAGCGTCTGTACCTCCTCTGCAAGATACCGATTCCGCTTTTCCATTTGACGTAACTCATACTGCCAGCTGGTACTTCTTGTCGTCTTGAGTTCATCAAAAACGTTGTCGTCCGAAGCAAGACTTTGATCTTGGTGTCCGATCTGCAGACCGTTGTGGCCGGCAAATGTGGCCGGTGACTCTTCGGTCGTCACATAGAGGGGATTTGTAGCAGTTGTCGATGGGGTGGTGTTTCCAGTGTTGCCAGAGTTTCCGTTATTTCTAGCCACAGATCCCGGCATAGGTGAGGTTCCCCCTAACATATATGAATCTCGCTCCTGCTTGGTGTTTGTATACATGGAAGGGCGACCAGAGGTGCTGTTGCGTGAGTACTTGAGGAGTCGCGTTTGTCCGACGACAAAGGTGGGCTTTTGGCCTTCGACAGCATCTCCGGGATAGATTGTGGTGAAAGCTTGAAGTACTTGGCCACGCTTGTTGATCATCTCGTGTTTCACTTCGCCCTTTCTGCCGCCTCTTGCAAACTCGAGTATCCGCCCAAAATTGACCTTGGACTCCTGGCGCATCAGAGACTGAATGCTGGTGCCAACCAGATCTTCTGGTTGTTTGTCCAGGAGCTGCCGTACATTTGACGAAACGTATAGGAACATACCCGACGTCGACATCTTGGTCCACAGCTCATTGTCGCCGACACCGCCAGACTCGCGCACAATGGTCTTGCTCAGCGTGTAGACTGGGCGCTCACGCCCAACGAGGATGATGCATTTCCGGCCCTTGCCCTGCTCGGTATGCAACGAACCATGGCCTTCGAACCACATGTAACCACTCTTCTTCCGCCGTATCCTGAAAACGACATTTACAGAGGCGCCGCTTGTCGTCTCTTTCAACTCTCTGGTTACTGGGACAATGTCGCTCGGGTGGCAAACGGAGGATAACGCCGTTCCAACAAGCTCGCTTGGGTCGTATTCTAATATCCGGTTACTAGCAGGCGACAAGTACAAGAAGAGACCCTTGAGTGATAACACGTGCACCACGTCATCGCAGTTTTCGAGGAGAACCTTGTCCCAGATGCGTCTCGTCATTTCCGAATCCCCACCTCCACTATACGCGGCAAGGACGTTGGACACTTCATCTTTTGATATTGTTTGGCCTTGTTCGGCTTGTTGTGGTTTAAGGTGGTCACTAAAAACGTAACTTGGTATAGACACTCCGCGCTGGTAATTGACTCTGTAGGAACCGTCTGTACCACTGTTAGCACAAATCTGGGGTTACAAGATAAAAATGCAAAGCCTACCCGAGTTCTTATTCGTCATTGCACCCGGCTGTTCTACAAGGTCGACCTGGAAACCAATGAAGAATTTGATCTTGCCACCGGGCTCCCAAGCGATAGGAATCATGGTCAAAAGGTTCATAAAGGGCTGTCCACCCCTTCGATAGTTGATCAGACTGATTTGTGCCTCTGCACGATTCTCAATCATATTCTTCAAATAATAAACTGAGTCGTCGTCGACGTAGTTGCGCTTGATGCCGGATTCGACCTTGCCATCAGGGGCTTGCAGAAAACGACAATTTCGCCCAAGAATCATATGTCGTGTGTAGCCGGTAAGTCTTTCAAAGTTTTCCGAGCAATATACGATGGGGATATCGTCCAGCTCTGCGTCGCACACGACAAAAGCACAGGAAAGGTCAACGGAGCCGATATCGATCTGGGGGTCAGGTCTGGTGGCAACTCGCATCTAGTCGGTGGTTAGCTTTGACTAGCCATGTACAATGGCTGAGTGGTGAACGTACCAATACGGCAAGCATGTCAAATCCGGTTGACGAATACGCGTTCTTGAACTGTGTCTTCATGTGAGGATTCTGGTGCATGGTTGAGGGAAATCCGCCAGCGGGTGTCGGCCAGGGAACGTTGGATTCGCGCAACTGCTTGTTGATGACGTCTTTGGGCAAATCCTGTGCAGGGTCTTGTGCTATAGGCTGTTGATTGCGCAGGGAAGCCAGTGTCATGCGTGTGGGGACGCTGTTGGACGAGTGGCGGTCGCTCTGAGGCCTGGAATGGGAACGTATGCTGGTCTGGTCTTGACTGAGTGCTCGACTGAGATAACTAGATCTGCCTGACTTTGGGTCGGGTGTGTTGTTTAATGAAGGGTGTTTAAAATGGTCCTGGGCTTGTGTGGAAGGTGTATTGTTGCTGCCATTGTTAGTGTTGGTGTTGGCATTGCTATTGTTGTTGGGAGTGGCGTTGTCCTGTGAAGCAGTGGGAATGGGACCGACAAAGTCTTGGTTGAGGGGAGAGCCGAGCAGGGGAGAGTTGAACTGGTTGCCAGGAAACATGTTCATGTCCGAGGGCATCATGTTGAGCGAGTCGTTCATGTCGAGCGACATGTTGATGCCATTTTGATACGACGACATTTCTAGGTCGAGAGAGGTTTTCTGGTGCATGGGCGAGGCATAGGCCGAGCTCGGGGCGGTCATTTGGGGAAAGGGCGATGCCTGGCCTTGGTACTGGTTGCCGATGCTAAGGTCAGTAGCGGGAAGCTGGTCGTTCTGCATGGCGGCTGTGGAGCGTGGGAACGAGGTCGTGTTGGAGTGCATGAGGTTGTCCATGGTGGTTGAGGACATGTCGAAACGAAAATCCTCCATGTCTCCGCCATTGGGGTCGCCAAAGTTCATCATGCTCAGGCGGCGCGTCTCAGGGCTTCCCAGGTTCATCTGCTGTGAGCCTCGCGCGAAGGGCGGCATGCTCCGCCTGCGGTTTTCTTTGTCGTTCTGGGTGACCATTGAGTCGAGCGACTGGCCATCGGACATGTCGAAGCCGTTCATGGCACCGGCCTCGAGCCCCATCATTATGGACCCGCTGTTGGCCTGGCCGTAGGGCCGCGGAGGGTATGGGTAGCCGTTCATGGCGGGCAGTGGGGTGGGCGTGAGACTGGGGCGGCGGGAAACAGCGTCAAGCACCGGGTTGTGGGCATCCAAGAGAGCGGCAGGCGCCCGTGGGCGGTGTTGTGCGCTATCGCTTCTGTGGCCCAGCGGTGCGTTGTGGCAGTGGTGGCGGCGGCGGCGGCGAGGGAGAGGAGGGTGAAAGCAGCGGAAGCGGCAGAAGCAGGCGTGGCGGCGGGGGATGCAGGCAGCAGCGACAGGAACGAGCAGGGCGAGGCAAGTGGCATGCGAGGGCGAAGGGCGGAGGGCCAGCTAGGCGCAGGCCATTTGGAGAGGCCGCGGGATGTGGTCGGGCAGGTCTGGGGGTGGGAGGGGGGGTGTGGAGGTTGGATGTGCAGGCTGAGATGTGCAGGCTGAGTCGAATGCGCTAGCGGCCAAGAAGGACCGGGAGCGGGATAGTTGCAGAAGAGCACGGAAAGATGTCAGTGGCTTTGGCGCGCAATGCTCGGGGGCCTCAGCACGGGCGGTGCGGCCGTAGCAATAGCATGCGCACTCGCACGCATACATACACTACTGGATGTGGACACAGACGCAGACACAGACGCACATACATACATACATACATACACATGTATACTACACCACCCACACAGGGCCCGTCGCAGCACCAGACGGACCAAAAGCAAGGCCGCCATTAGCGCAGCCAGCCAGTAGCCAGCAGCCAGCAGCCAGCGGCCATGAGCAGCCAGCAGCCAGCAGCAGCAGCAGGGACCACACTGCGGCCGTCATGGGATTCTGGGAATGCCATGCCTGCTGCTGTCATGAGCTGCCCTGCTTGTTCTTCCGAGTGGGACCGATGCACGCTCAACCGGCGACCCCCTCGCAGGTCGCGGTGCCCTCGCAGCCCCTCTGACGCGGCCCACGGCGGGCAATTGGGCGGCCTCGCATGCCCGTCGCCCATCCCGCCAGAGTGGAGAGGCTGGTGCTGAGGCTGAGGCTGAGGCTGCCGCCTTTCCTGGAATCGCCTAGCGCGGGACGGGACTTGGCGCGCCGCCCCCGGCTGCGAGATTTTGGCACGCCTGCGACTGCACGACGTGCGCGCACACAGCATGATTGTGAGGAGCATTGCCGCCCGCACTGGTATGTATACACGCCTGTCCCGACTCTGCCCACTGCTGACTGTCCATCGCTAGGCTCCTGGGCACTCGCCCGTTGCCAGTCCCGCCCGTTGCGCCGCTTCCTCTCTACCGACATCGCCGCCATCGAGGCTTCGACCGACAACAGCCTGAAGCAGGTCCAGTCGCTCGAGGCCCAGCTCAACACCCACCTCCACCAGCCGCTGCGCTCAATTGACCCCGAGTCCCCGCCCCGCGACCATGTGGCCGCGCAGTACCACCTGTACAAGCAGCAAGGTACGCCATACCCCACCTCCACCATACCCGCATCGCAACCCTACTAACATAACATGCTCCAGCCAAGATGCTGGGAAAGCTGGGATCCGACATTGCCCCGCACTACCGCCCACACACGCTGCTCAACCACCCGCCCTCGCCTGCCGACGTCACCCTCGAGCTGCTGCTCGCCTCCGAAGCCCATCAAGGTCATGTCACGTCGCTCTGGAACCCCGCAAATGCCCGCTACATACACGGCATCAGGCAGGGCGTCCACATCATCTCGCTTGAAGTCACCGCCGCCCATCTGCGTCGATCCGCAAAGGTTGTCCAGGAAGTCGCCCGCCGGGGAGGCATGATACTGTTTGTGGGAACCCGTGATGGCCAAGACAGGGCCGTTGCCAGGGCCGCCGAGCTGGCCAAGGGCTATCATTTGTTCGAGCGCTGGATCCCTGGTAGCATCACAAACGGCCAGCAGATCCTCGGCAGGTGCAAGACAAAGGTCGTCAACGAGCTGGATGAGGAGGTCAAGGGCTTTGACGAGCAACTCTACGACCGGCCCGCCCTTCGCCCGGATCTTGTCGTGTGCTTGAACCCATTGGAAAACTATGTCCTGCTCCACGAATGCGCCCTGAACAACATCCCAACCATTGGCGTCATTGACACCAATGCCGACCCCACTTGGGTTACCTACCCCATCCCGGCCAACGACGACAGGTAAGAGTGCTGTGACGAACCATTGTTCCTGCTGTTGACACTGCCATAGTCTGCGCTGCATCCAAGTTATCGCCGGTGTGCTAGGTCGGGCCGGAGAGGCTGGCCAAAAGCAACGTCTCGCCGCCGCTGCCGAGGGCAAAATTACCTACCGTCCCGCACAGGGACTCACGCTAGCCGGAGCAGACGCCGACAGCGACAAGTCAGGTGCCTCGACTTTGCGAATGGGCGAAGCCGCTCCCGGAGGGGATGTCGCCGAAGCAGTCCAGAGCGGACTCGACAACGCAAATGAAATGGCTGTGCAAATGGACGAGGTCAGCAGCCATGAAAGCCACCGAACAAGGGGTGGCCGGGACATCAAAGTCGTTTCGTAGAAGGGAAACCGTTGCCATGGGCAAAGAGACCAATGCAAGATGTGGTTTGGGGCATGAGAAGAAACGTGTACACAAAACAATGGGCACCTGCTACCTCAATTGAGACAACGCTGCAACAGCCCTGCTCTCTGCGTTGGAAAACAAATCCTTCAAACAGAACCGCACAACGCTGTCGCCATGGCACTACTAGCGTTGACACGCCTTACGCACCCCCTGTCCACTCTTCTTTGCAACCATGACACCTTCCTCTTCCATTAGAACAAACTGTATTATTAGTTGGCAAAATAGGAGAACCCAAAGCAAAATGCTGAAAAAGGATATTGAGCCCTCAAGACGAGTCGGCGTGGAGGGACGTTTGTTTCTGGTGTAGCGTCGACCCACTCAGATGACGGAGTTTGCTCTAGCGTCTCCAGGCCCCATTAAGTAAACTCATACCCATGCATCTATTTCCATGTGCCCACATGCCCCCCTCCTGACAAGCGATAAACGAATCAAAAAAACCCCAACGGGCAAAACTAGGCACGAGGTGGGCATATTTGGGAAAGGGAAAGGAAAGGGTAAAAGTAAAACAAGGGGTTGGGCGGCTGGCGCGCCGAGGACGGTGATACAGAGTTCAAAAAGGTTAAGAAGCAAAAAGAAAGCGAGGAAGAAGAAAGGCAAAAGCGAAGACGGACAGGGGTATGACGTAATCCCGCTGACTAGCCGCACGGTGCATTTGGGGAAAAAGCCCCCAGGGTGCCACATGTGACGAGTAAAAATGTCCGATTGAGACTGTGGGTTTCGATCTCAGCCGGCCTTGTTCACAGCATAATACACTTTGGTCTAGCCACGCTCTTTTTTTTATTTGGGTACTCGACATGCATGCATATACCAAAGTCGCGCGCACACACACACACACACACACACAAACAGATATTTATACGAACACGCGCGCGCCCCAACAGCCGCGCTTGACCGGTCAATATGGGCAAATGGAGCCAAGTTTCAAACACACCGCTGTTCATGCTGCTCGTGTTCCTCTCTTGTTGTTCTTGTATGCGTGTCTGTCTGCCTCTGGCCAAGGTGGTGGTGGTTTTGTTGTTGTTGTTATTGGAAATTAACCACGTGACAGGTCAATCTCAAAACAAGGTCGGTTTGCGAGAACGAAAAAAAGGGGGGGGGGCCGCGAGGTATCAAACTATCTCGAGTCACGGCAGCAAAGGTTAAAACGCCAACCAAACAGCCAGACCTGGGAAAGAGTGAAGAAGGAAAAGTGTGAGAATATTATTACGATAACTAGAGTGCTGTACATGTGAGTCCATATGTATACTTGTGTATGCATCTGTCTCTCTGTCCGTTTTCCCCCGCCTTTGCCCGTCTAATTTCCGTTTCTTTTTGGTCCTTGTCTTTGTTGCAATGCGTGATAGAACGAGGAGGGCAAAAAGCAAAAAAAAAAGGAGAGAAGAAGAAAGTAACGACAAAACAAAGGGCATGAGACAAGAGCCACCTCATTAGCTAGGGTACCAGCAATGAGAATATCTAGAGGCTGCGTGCGCGTGCAGAAAAATAACGGTTCGTTTATTCTACTGCCTCGAACCGTTGGCCTGGGTGTTGAGAGTTCAAAGTACCACCGTCACCCAAGCACCAGAGCCTTCAAGTCCTAGTCAACGTCGTCGGCGCTCGTCTCGCCAGCTTTAGTGGGTGTGCTGACAGCAGGCTCGGCCGCCTTGCTGTAAAAGTCGAGTTTGCCTCCGTCTTGTATCACTTTCAGGCGGTCGTACAGTGAACGCGCTCGAACATACGGATCCAACTTCCAGTAGTTCTGCCTCAGCTGCTCTGCCAGCACGTCTCTTTCTTTTCTCTTCTCTTCCAGCGACGCGCCGTCACCTACACGAACCCATTCAACTATTGTAGCCTCGTACTTGTTTACAATGTCCTGCCTCTCCTTTTGCAGTTCTTGCTTCGGTCCTTCCTCCTTCATCTTGTCATTCTCACCAGGTACAGGCTCTGGGTATTTGTACTCCCACTTTTCGTCTCCGCCCAACTCGGTCGGAATCTGCGACTTGGGCACAAAGGTGCTGAAGTCTTGTACATTCTTTACAAAGTGTACTTTGCCGGCAACAACAGGGTCTAACCATCCCTTGAGCACAGCCCAGACTGCGTTGAACACCCAGGGTGCGCGATAGACCAAGACCGTTCCAAGAGATTCAGGGTAGTTTGCTTCAAAACATTTGATCATAAACTTGACAGGTGTGTAGTCCATGTTGGCCATGGAAAAGTCGGTCATGTCGAAAACGATAGTCTGTAGGCGTCAGTCTAAACACTTTACTGTCTCATCATCACTTCAACATACAGCTGTATCAATCGGCGGCCTCAGCAGCATGCGCGCCGTCTCGATCAAGTAGACGGTGAACCTTTCCAGACTTTCTTCAGTCTGCTCCCCAGCCTTGTGTAATCTTGCGCGAACAAAGCACATTGGCCGTCCCTCACCATCCAGCCCGTGCAAATAGCTCTTACCCATGCGCAGTTGCGCCAGGAAATCGTCTGCATTCTTCTTCTCCTTTGCGTCGACCGTCGTGGTTTCGAGAGCGGCGAGCTCACCGTTCTTCATGATGTCGTCGTCGACATGCATTTCATTCAGCCTCCACTGCATTGTTGAGATCATCATGACCAGCGCCTTCTCGACGTCCCATTTCCTGGCGCGCAAGAAGCGAAGGAGGAGCGCATCGGGATGGTCATGTTTGACCATGCTCCAAAAGGTTTTCCGGAGCTCCTCTGGGGGAATGTTTGCTATGGCGGCCTTGAACTCTGCAGTCTGGCCAAACTTGTCATCGTCGGCAGATATGGATAATTTGCTTAGGTCTGTAGTAGTAGGAGTCGACGCTTCCGAGACAGTCGACGATTTGTCGTCTGCATTTTTGTCGCCCTTGCCTCTCTTGAAGACATGCAAACGGCTCTTCTTTTTGTCCTTCTTCCCGTCTGCTGTAGGCGACAGCACTTCCTCGTCGGCCGGTGCGGCTGTCCCGTTTGTTTCGTCCGACCCCACCTCGACGCCAAAAATCTTTAACACGATCCTCCAAAGCTCGCGCAGCTTCTTTTCCTGGTCGGGTGTTAGGGTGCCCGGTCGGCCGGCTGGGGTGTTTGGCGCCATGACTAGATACGAGTCTGCAAAGTCGTAGGCAGCGGACTGGGTCGAGCGAGGGGCTTTTGCGGTCTCTGCCCCTGAGGAGCTTGGTACAAAAGGCACAAGAAGAGCGCCGCCAATGGCGAGACCTGCGACTACTGCTACTGTCCAGAGGTCGAACCCGCTGTTCTTGTGTGGTGTATGTGCCGTGTAGTGCCGGCGATGATGTGTTGTTATATATGCCCGTGTGACTGGGCGGGCGGGGCTATAGGAGGCGAAGAAGGGGGCGTGGTGGTGGTGGAGAGGATTGGCAGAGGGTCGAAGCTTTATGAAAGAGGTCTGCAATAGTCGTCGCTGGGGCTGTGCGCGACGCAACATGAATGTCACTTTGCTGAGGCTCAAGGTGAGCGGGACTTGTGCCCACTAGGGTGACGTCGGGCGGTGTTGCCGGGTCGGGCAGCGCAGCAGTGCCCTCGCGCCTTATGGCGGAGCAGACACGGACAAGCAATGCGGGGGGAAGACAGGCGAGACGGCGGGCCGCCTGAAAGGAGCGTCTCTGGCTAGATGGTTGACCTCTGCGCGTGCGAGGGGCATATGTAGGGAAGTACGCATGTGCGTACATACACAGGATGGGATGGGATAGGCATACGGCGAGAATGCACATTATCAGTACTATCGACTCGGGCAATGCCATCATCGATGCATGTGTCCTAGTGCGTGGGGGCGGGCGGCCCTGGGTATCTTGTACACACAGAGATATGTAGGCACATAGGCATGTGGGTATACAAGTGAATACAGCCAGTCTGCACTCCATGAGCGCACCCTTGGCCTCCAGAGCTGAGCAGAAGCAGCCCCTCGCATTCGTGTGCCATTAAGTAGTACTCCAGCGCCCTGCCCCTCAGCCAGCAGCCACAACAAGAACAACAAAACCAATACCAACACGACCGACACCACCCAACCTTCCATGGCGTCCACAACACCCACAACAACCCCCTCCTACCGGCGCACCCGTAGCAAGTCCCCTCGCTCCCGCCCCACGACGCCCCTTCGCCCTTCTTCGCGCTCCTCCCTACGCGACTCTTCCCAGCGCGGCCGCGCCGCCTCTGCTTCCGACAATGCGCTAGAAGGCCTCCAGGATGGCTTTGCAGAGCTGAGCGACGCCATGGCAGACCTCGAGCAAAACTTCGTGCAGCTGCAATTGATGCACGAGAGCTTGGCCCGCTTCTCCGAGAGCTTTGCCGCTTTTCTCTACGGCATGAACATGAACGCCTTCTGCGTCGATTTCC
Organism: Bipolaris sorokiniana ND90Pr; assembly: GCF_000338995.1. Classification (NCBI taxonomy): domain Eukaryota; kingdom Fungi; phylum Ascomycota; class Dothideomycetes; order Pleosporales; family Pleosporaceae; genus Bipolaris; species Bipolaris sorokiniana. The sequence continues at coordinate 2,509,975 of NW_006911896.1, read as the reverse complement.
CAGAGGTGCGTCAGACCGCGTCTTAAAGCAGAAGCATGGTACCACGGCTACTAACAACCATCTCCAGGCCCCAATCCACGAGTCCTTCAAGCGGCCACAGAACCAGCCCGATGGCGGGGCTGCCAACTTGAGCCGCTCGCAGGGGCCAGAGGACATGGAGGCGACTTTTTTGACCACCGACACATCCTTCGTTGACAACCCTCCAAACAGCAAGACTCCATTCAAGCCTCAAACGCCTACGCCGGCAGCCAAAACATCAGGCCTACCAAGAGGCAGGGGAGGCATACCACGCGCTGGCGGGCGCGGCGGTATCCCTACCCGCGGCGGCACCACAAGGGGCACAAGAGGCGGTACAGCCATCGCAAGAGGCATTGCCGGGCGGGGGCGAGGAGTTCGGTAAAGAACGTGCAAGGTTCTTGCAATTTGACGGCTTTACATTTGATACCCAGATGAGTACTACACAGTCCATGAAAATCGATGAGATAAACCAAGCTTAATTGTTCGTAATTACTCTACCCCATGTGCCTCCCAGAGCACTCGCCGTCATCAGTACCAAGAACATGTGTCAGTTATCCAATATTGATGATCATTATGAACCACTTGCTGCCGAAGGAACCCGTCCCTCCACGGCCTTCCCATTACCACTGCCATCATTGCAACAAACAAGGGTTTGATTGCAGCTGTTCAGGCTGTCGCCATCCTTGGGCGAAGGGAGTATACTGCAGCAATATCATGAAACCAAAAAAAGAAACATCCGGGTCGTGAACAAGGGAACAAGTGGGGTATCAAAAGAAAAGTACAGCTTCCAAGATGCGTGTCTATCAGAGTAAGCCAGCGTGCTCGAGGCTGATACTAGCTGGCTAGCAAGCAAGCAATCAAGCCAAGGCACCAGTATGGCCCTTGGACCATTGACTGCTGCTCTCCTTGCGCAGGGCCCAGCCCTTGATGGCTATGACAACTGTGGTCCAAGCCATGAGAAGCGCGGTCAGTCCCATGACGATTGTGAAGATGAACATGGCATCCAGGTTGTATGATTCGAGAGCTGCAACGGTATCCTTGTTGCTGACCATAAAAGTGATGCCGCCTGAGATGAGACAGAATGCAGTCACAATCTCGGTTGGTGGCCGGGATGGAAGGAAAGATGTTGGCGGCGAAATGTACAGAGTGATGTAGGTGAGCGTACGTGCAAGTGCGAAGCCCATAAACATGGACCCCCATTGGCTGTGTATCATGGTCGAAATCATCGAGTCCTGGTGGTGAGAGCTCATCATCTTGCCGAGCAGCATGATGATCAATGCCGGCAGAGGGTTCATAGAGAAGCGGTACTGGCGTGGCTGCTGCCATGCCTCGTGCTCTACAGAGGCAGCCTGCGAGGCCGCAACGCCGCTGTTGAGGAGATCGCGCATCTTGCTCGACTCGATGCACATTCCCAACTAGGAAGGAGATTAGCTAATGCCGCGCTAGAGTGAAGGAGCCGTGGCAAGCCACTTACCAAACCACCACCAAAGAACATGACCGAGATGGAGACGTGCTCTAAATCCTGCGCAGTCCATGCGTCGCCCCACGCAGCCAGATGCTCGAGGAAAACATTGGTACAACCGTAGAGAAAGATGACGAAGGATTCGGTAAACTCCGCCGACGGTAGCACGGCTCGCCAACGACCAACAACCTCCTTGGGCGGCTTGACGTTCCACGCCCATCCAAAGTCTGCGAATGCGCCCATCCACCGGCCAAGTGTGAGGAAACCGTACACGAAGAAGATTCCTCCTTTGACCGTGTGCGCAAGAACGTTGAAGACGGCACCTCCTCGTCCGATGCCTCCATAAACGACAGCACCACTGACAATCGCCACGAAACCTTGGATCAAGATGGTACGCTCAACCAGGACATAGAAGAATCGGATCGCTTTCAGTGTACGGCCTACAGCAAAGCGGGCCACATTGCGAGCCAAGAAGCGGTCTACGGGCGTGTCGTGTAGGAGACCGTGTTTTTCATTATCATTTTCACCAGAGTCGTCGCCATGCGCATCATTGTGGGTTTGGCCGATAAACTGCTGGACTTCGGACTCGACGCTGGGTGATGGGGATGGGTCGTATAGCGAAGCCGAGTTTCGTTCGGTACCTTGGCCAGAATCGCCCGACCATCTTGATGAATCCGAGAGCTCCTCGTCCTGCACACGCTGGTATCTGAGCATATTTGCAGCCGTTATGGAGTGTTTGAATTGATCCTCGGCCGACTCCTTGTTGTGCATGCCAGCATAGACCTGGACCAGAGCCAAAAACACCCATGCCGAAGCAATCCACATAATGGCCCATCCCGCCTTGCTGTGCGCGTTTCCTGCATACATTTCTGGTGTCTTGTGGTTGTAGACGAGGCCAAGCACAAGCGCAAGTGCATTGGTAGCAAGGAAGATTAATTGCGATGGCAGAGTAAAGCGCGAATGCGCGATACTGAACATGACGGCTATTGGCAAGACGACGACCCAGGCCAACACTTCGAGCCCAATGTGCCAATACATGAGCGAAGCATGTTCAGAAAGACTCCAGTAGCCTCCGAAGCCGGCTTGTTGAGGTTGCGCTTTGGGCATATCATGCGCATTCATATCCATTGCTTTGTCGACACCATGGGCGACTGCCAGCGGCACAAGCTCTAGTAGCAATGCCGCAGTAGCTATCGCGATGACCCCGCGGCCCCTCATGATGAGTGTATTCAGTAGGAATGGTGTACTCTTGAGAAGAATCCGCTGCGAAAGCGCGAGTGGAAAGGAATAGTGGAAACTATGCGATTCGGTTATACAGCGAGATTGTAGCCCGTAGGCATGCGCAGCCAAAGAAGCAAGAGGATGCAAGGTGAATCCAAGGGAAAAAGCAAACGGAAAAGGTAGTATCAAGTACTGGTGTGCGGCCAACTGGCTAGCACCACTGGAAGGGGTACGCCTTGCATGTATGTATACTATTTGGGCCGGAAGTTGCGGAACTGCGAATTGGAGCAGGTCATGGCTACGTAAGTTTGTCAGCGTCGAGAATATTCCGATCGCATTGCATCGCGTCTTTTGCCAGTTGTGACGTCCACATGGCCGAGTGCAGTTGTCTTGCCCAAGGTGGGTCTGGACACGCACAGACCAGCCGTGCTCCCCACCCGCCTCCCACCACCGTCCCATCGCTCATCAGCCATCAGCCACCGCTAACGACTATGTAAGGCCAAGGGCCCTTCTCTTTATGCTGTACGCCACCCAATCCAATCCTACGGCCGAGTCTTTGCCCTGCCAGACGCTCAAATGGCGAGTCCTAAGACGCAGCGCTATCCTTTGCTGCACCAGCACTTGGTGCATCATGCCATGGCGTGGCTGCGACAACAGGCAGGTCAGAAGGGTGGTCCAGCCACTTGGGTTGGCTTGGGTCCCTCTCACCATCCGTATCGATCATCCGCTCTTTGCCTGGCATTCTTTGCATCGGATGTTCATCTATGTACACTACACATGTGCAGTACCGTGATGCTCGGCCCGTGCAGGGTACGTCGGAAGCTAATACGTTTTATCCGCCTGGACCACCTGTGAGATCATGGCTACTAATTTTTTTCTCTTAGTACCCGCGGTGGTGTGTAAATTTCAAATCACCATCTACTAACTCCAGACTTTGTCCGAGCCTCAGGCGTTCAAGAAACCATTGGTGCTGGCATGGATTAGCATCACGTGTCACACCTCTATTCCTCATAAGCTTTGCTCGCACTTGGCAAGGCGCGGTCAGGCGACCAGGCACTGTACATACGCGCTGGCTTCGGTGCTCGTGGAGTTGTCGCCATCCGCCCGCTTCCGCCCTGACGGACGCTGAAGCTCACCGTGATGTAACTTAGCCGACTTGCACCCAGATGTAAATGTCATCGGTTTCTACCATATATAGTCCATGGTCTATATACACAACCCAGACCTGTTTTGGTAGTAGGTGTAGAGCTAGGGTTCTGGCTTTTGGCCATCTTGTCCACGCGGTTGACGGTTGCATGCTTTGGTCGACATAGGCATTACTAATATCAGACACCAAGCGTGAGCAGCCACCCTATCCATCCATCCATCCATCCATCCACTCAGCCACTCAGCCCCTCAGCCCTGCAGCTTGGCTTTGACTCATCAGAGCAGAACGAATGGGCCTGCGTTTTGCTGCCTAGTGCTCGCCGTGTTGGTTAGTGGTTGTAGCGCAGACGGCTACCGATCGCTCGATGCGACATGTGCAATATGTGAAGTGAGGTGGTGCCAGACTCCACCTGAAATACTCGCATATCGACTTTACCTACTTTGTCCACAATCCGGACATTGTCTGACCTCCAGTCTCCATGATAGCCGACGCCTAGTCCTCAACCTCTCTTCGCACATGTATGTACTACATAGTAGTATGGCCTAAGCACCCTCGTCTTTCGGGACCGGCAATTACGGACATCCGAGTTCCTTTGCCAACCCTCCGTAATGTCACGAATCCCCGCGCTCCCCTCCTCGTCCATATCATGCCATCTGCTTTGCGACTTTTATGAAAGTGCTTAGTTTTGCAACCAACATCTGTAAGGATTATACGCTTCTCCCAACAGATGACACATGCGAGGCTCACATTAATCCATGCCATTACGTCATGCACATCTGACCGCTATGTGCTGGGGTCTGGCCTCCACATGCTCCGCGTAGACGGTGAGCAAATATTTGTTTTGTTTATGAGTCTGGGCTGCTCATCACTAACGGACGAAAATCGGATAGCGGATTCAAAATCCTGCAACACCAAGCAATGTCAGATATTATGCCCATTCGATCGATCGCGACTAGTTTTGCAATCTTCTTGAGCCAAAGATGCTGCAGGACAATCTCAAGATTCAACTCGTATTTCTGTGGAGCTTTCCTCATTCTTCCGACGCATGGATACAATGTCGTATTTTATTGTTGTATGCATATTCTTCGCTTTCGAACTTTTGCATCTCCCTCATCGTGTAAAGCCTCTTAGTGCATTCTTCCCCTTTACGTCGCGGCGAACATATCATCCGCTTGTCGGATATACTGTTCCTTTAGCTTTTTGATTTTCATACCATCACTTCACTAGCGGCTTCCACCAGGATCTTGCTCTTTGCTCTCAAGGTCGGTCCATATGCTCGGAAAACTATCGGGATTGGTATCATGATCGTGGCGAGACAGGCGAGAAGCATCCCTGCCCACTGGATTCCGAGATTTTCAAACATCTGAGTAGAGAACAAAGGGAAACCAGCTGCAACAGCTGAACGGAGCATAATGTTGGCTGCAACTGCGGAAGCTGCTCTAGTTTGAGTTGACATATTAGCCAACGTGATTGGCAAGGGCGCGCTCGAGGACTGGAACATTACTTACAGAGGCAGAAAAGCATCAACGAGATAATTGAAGCAAGGCAAAAAGATGCAGAGCACTCCAAACCCAATAAATACCCCGGCTGCAGTTGGCGCCATCCAATGGACAGCATTCGTAAAGCCTGTCCAAGCAAACCTGGAGCAGAACCATCAGCCTTTTTTTCATGTCAACGGTTACGCACAAGACTTACGAGAATAGACCAACGGTGAACACAACAGCTCCCAGGATAGCAGGTCCAAGCCGCCACTCTGGTATTGTCTTTCCATTGTTTGCCTCCAGCTTGCGACAATACGACCTGTGTTGACCAAGGATAAAGATAAGAGCTAAAACCACACCCATGAGTAATCCGAGAAATGGCAAAGTTCGTACTCCGGTCTGCATCCCATGGACATGCTGAAATACATATGGATATGCCCCTAGAAGCGCATAAACCAATCCATATATGAACGACATATACGTGGATACCAAGAGGATGATGGGCTCTGTCGCTAGCATGCAAAGCGGCCGAGTAAGGTATTTTTTCACCACGGCGTGGACATCTAGCTTCAGTCTCTCTTGTTCAGCATATATCTTCCAGTCACCAGTCTGCCACCGCAATAGCTGCGCCTTCTGCACCAGTACCAATGGGGCAAAAGTCTCTCGGAACAATAGCAATAGGAACAAGGAATTTGCAAGCCCCAGAATAGCAGGAAGATATAGCGTCCAGCGCCACCCTAAGTGACTTGCAACGATGAAATCGCCAACGATGGGTGCAAGAAACGGACCCCCAAACACCGTCAGCGCATACATCGATATCGCCACACCCCGATACGTGTTGTTATACAAATCTGCCAGCACAGCAGGAACAACGCACAGAGGGCTTGCACCAAACAAGCCCGCAAAGAACCGGCACACAATGAGCGTCTGCACATTCTCTGCCATGCCGCTTCCAAACGTAAACACGCAGGATCCGAACACGCCGAGTACAAGTGGCCAGCGACGCCCAAGCATCTCAGACCCTGGAGCCCAGATCACGGGGCCTGATGCGAAGCCTAGTACAAAGAGGCTGGTTCCTAGTGCTGTGACTCTATTTCCCACATTGAACTCAGTGCTGCTGGATGCGGCAGCTGCGTTGTAAATTGCGCTGTTGAAACTTGCGATCAAGGTTCCCGTGCATGCGGTTGTGGAGATGACGAGTCTGTTCAGCTGGCCATCTTGTTAGCTGAAATATTTCCGGTATTCTTTGGGGTTTTTCTTTTCTATTTTCTTGTCCTTTGATCTTCTGACTACAGGCTGATTGGGTGCGGATACGTAACTTTTTCCATGACGCCCAGTCCTGTGGGTTCTGGTCATCGTGCGGCGAGTCGAATGTGACTGCATGATTCGGAATCTGTGCACCACCCGAAATCTCTTGTTCCGCTTGTGGCTTTTCCTCGTTGCGGGCGTGATATATCTCGTTGGGGTCGCAGGGTGTCATGCTGGGATGTTGATGCATCTCTGCGAGCGGTGGTTGTCCTTGATCGAGAAGTGAAGCTATTGTTTTTTTGTTTGGAGTGTGATAGCAGACGAGACAAGAGGGTTCTTTAATCCCTTTATTCTTCCAAACTATGTATGCAAAGTGATGTTCAGGCAAGAGTGAGGACAAAAGTACGGTTTTCTCATCACTGGTAGTTCCGCACTGCCCGCAATAGCCGCACTTTGTATATCTTATTCCGCCTTTTTTTATTTTTATCAAACAGATTCTCTTCAGTTTCAAGGAGATTTGAACAAAGTCTATTTGGTGATGGATTAATACGTGGTATTGGCAAAATTCCCAATCAAGTGTTAATCGAAGGTAGGACTGTACATGGAGCAGATACCAATAGGATATCCATTCAGGAAACATTGCAAATTTCATAATGGAGCTAGGCGTTTTTGATAGGAGAGTCTGTAAGATAAGCTTGTAGAAATATTACAGTGACATCCCTGCACATGCTCCCCTGCATGTTGGATTTCACAGTTGTGGATCGTAAGGCAAAGCGGGTATTGCGGATATGGAGGATAGTTGGCGGGAACCGCACAAAGACTATTTCCGCCGCGGATCGAATGAGCATAATTCTTGGTGTTGAACGAGAAACTAACCTTGAATCGGTCCGCTAAGATTTAGAAATGTGATATAGAATCTCTGAACCGTACTTTTTTGAGTTCACGATCGCTATAGTGCTTATATGAACGGATCAAGACCTGATGCTAGATCCGAATTAGCTAAAAACTCATTGAACCAAGAAAATTCTTGCAGAGAGTCGCTGCTCAGAGGATCGCCATGGTTCTCCTGCAAGACAAAATCTACAGAAGGGTATAGGCCCAGCATGTCAGAATGCTTCTTGATCTCTGCTTCCCTTCGCCTTCGGTGCAGCCGGAGCAGGGTACATGCAGTAACAGAAGCTTCTCGCGTCGCTTCAGTTGGATATGCTTCATTCACGGCGATGACGCAAGCCAAAGCTTCAGACAAGAGTGCAAAAGACTGTGCTGTATCGATAACGAGAAGTGTGCACACTGCCTGAAACGGGATGTTGGCTACGTGGTGCCAAGGAAGGTGTGCTGCAATATTGGATCGAACGGCCTGGATACTTTTTTGAATCAAACCAAGAACCTTGGCCATGAGGTTCTCGGATATCTCGAGCTTCGAGGCATGAAGCCTACGATGGATGCATAGCATCAAGTTGCACTGTGCCAGCACAGATGGTGGTTCGGTATGTGTTCGCTCCAAGACGTTCACCAATGCTTTAACAAGCTGGTCCACACTTAGTTCGTTAGTTGGGTCCAGATCCTGTGAGTATGGCAGGAGATCCAGCAACTCCACTGTGTATTCTCCAGCTTGCGGACTCGGTGGGGTATTGTCAGAGTTAGGCAGAGACACACGACTCCGACCTAGGTCATATGACATCCATATGTTCAGGTGTTGTGCTACACCAATCACCCTTTTCCGAAGATGGATACTGACTGGGTCTTGAGATGTGATGAAGGCACTACTCCTGCTAGTACGGTTCATCAGTCCTGCAGCATCAATGATGTGGAGAGCGCTACAGCTTGCTAACCATGCCTCTTCTGGCTTTGCTGTAACCCGTAAGTATGCAGTGCGAAGCACCCACGCAGTAGCACTATATAGTGATGGAGGATCAGCACATGATGGGTCCAGCAGACGTTTAGCAAGTGAAGCGAGTCTCGATTCAGTTTCCACGTCTTGAGTGTTCGAAAACAGAAGTGCGAGGGCGCCGACACCACTCAAAAGGGCTTCCAGCGCATTGTGTGGTTTTTGCTGGCTCCAATTGTTGGATATACTCTGGAGCAGCATGTCCTTGTCAATGAAGCTATAACATGGGTGAAACTTTTCAAAGTAGATGCTAGCTAGATGCCGCATCTCTAGTTCTGATAGTATGTCTGTAAGTGCCTCTTGCTGTACCGGCATCGCTCCTTGTCTTTCTCCGAGAAACAAGTTCCATGCGAGCATTCGTATTGGAGAAGCACTCTGATCAGATGATTCGAGTGTCATCGTAAGCAGGCTTGCAAAAGCCGCTCCAGAGTTGCTCTCGACCGATCGCAGGTATACGGGTGAGTGCTGGTGGTCATTGCCTAATTCTTGCTGTTCATGATTCCCTAAGACTTGTTGTTGAAGTTGCTGGGTCGGCTGGACTGGCTGGTGACCATCTAAGTGTAATGATGACGTCCCTGCAGCAGGTGTTGGGCTTGCTTCCTGTACCACTATGCTCCGGGGCCGGACTGCGCGTCTTTGAGATTGCCGGCCGTGCGGTGTTGAACGATAGGAGCAGTCGTAACCATAACCGAGGCACATATTACAAGGTCGTCCTCCATCACATTTTCTTTTGCGCTCTCGACACGAATCACATGCGATACGCAGTCGCTGGCGATGTCGCGGTCTATCCTCGACGTTCATTGCGTGTGTCGATTTGAAAGTCGCGTATCATATCGTGCTACAATTTTTTTGGTGTGCCAAGTGATGGAATGATTCCATGATCAGAATAGATGATGTCTGAAGATACAGTGGTGTGCACTGGCTGGTATTCGTGCTCTGGACGCCAAGGCAACATTCACGTGACAACGCGTGCCCTGGACCTTGTGTGCGCCGACGACAACACGTCCACCACCAACCCCGGCGCGAAGCAAACCTGCCCGGACTCTAGCCCAACCGCAGAAATGCTTGACGTTGAAGATTTTGACGCTGTCTATCGTGGCCTCAACTACAATGAGGGCCTCGTACAAGAGATTCAGTCATATCGAACTGCCCTTGGCGGGCGCACATACTTCGAGCGGTTGCTAGTCCTCCTCCAGATCAAAGGTAAAGCTCGACACAAACTTACGCTGAGTAAAAGCTGACCAGATAATATAGGAAGCAAGCTGTACCCGCCCAAATCCCCGCAACAACTCCAGGATCTCCATCAACGCATCGTCTCCGCCGAGACAACACTACATAACAAACATTGCCTCGTCTTCTATTTGCTCAAAGACTTGTCGCCGCAACATCATGACACAACAGAACTTTCTGAAGCATTCGCTAAGGAAGTGCATCTCGAAAAACGGTTCTGGACGTTTGTTGAAGGGCTGTGGTTTCTCGATCACCTCCAGTTCTCAACCGCGGTTGGGCACTTGACGCATCCGAGCATAATACCGACATTTCCAGACGAGATTATGCACACTCTGTTAACTGGGGGAGATAAGTTGAGCAGTCTGGGTATGGGAGGTGGTCCCAAAGACGACGTACTGGCACTTGCATATTACAACTGTGTCAAGCCACCGCTGGAGGATGAAAAGACACGAGTCGAATTTGCAAAGTATCTTGCTGGTCGTAATGTCACCGATATGTACGATTGGATCCACAACAGACCCGAATTCGAGCAGAAGCCACTTCTCGAGATCCTTATCGAGGAGACGCTGGACCACAATGCGTGGGCAGATCGTTCAGAACATGATGTGTACACACGAGACGCCAAGGCCTACGAGCTGGTCAGTCTGCCTTTTAGTGAGGAAGAAGAGGAGTTCATTGAGAGATTTCTCACTGAGGGCAGGGGGCGGACATTTCCGAACGCCCAAGATTTAGTGATGATGCGCAGAATCTCTACAGGCAAGCTGGCAGATGTCGCTTCTGATGTAGCTACTCGTGGACGGAGATTGGATGGTGTGAATTGGGACCTATTGAAAGATGGTGTAAAGAGAGGTTTGGGGCCAAGGAAAGACGAAAAAGACTTCATTGTCTGATATGGTCAACCTCCTGGGACATCTCAAACAGGCCACTTGCATAGCGACCGGCGTTTAGGTATTTGCTCTTCGAAATAGAGCTAAATCTATCTTTGGTCATGCGTATGCCTCGATCCGACTCTCCATGGACGAGCATGGCAGCTTCACGACACCTATGTCTCTCCTTCGTTTTTGTGGGTTGAACTCCATTCCTCGCCTTTGTGTGCCCAAGTGCCCAGGAGTGAATATCGTGTCTTCGGCAAGAGTGTGAGCAATACACACGAAAGGTGAACAACTCTTCAGCCCTGTTTTGCAAGCCATGACGGCTCCAAAAAAAACTAGTGATAGCGTGTGTTGTCTAGTTGTATACTTGGAACGAGGTAGTTGGGAAGCTCAGTCTCGCTTCAGCAAAGTTACTGGCGTGAACAATATGATTTTGGACACATCCGATCTAATTCTCAAAACTAGGAAAGGAGCAGACTTGTATTTTTTTATTGTGAGACTGATGTATTAGAGTTGGTGGAAACTGACACAATGGTGTCTCTCTCCAAACCGTGGCTATCTATCGGGGGTCCTTGTAGGATGATGTTCACATGTTAGTAACGCGTTCACGTGATACGGCGCCCGACACCTTCTTCCACCGCAACCTTGGCCTCCTTTAAAACAATGTCTCCGCACTCACACCTATTTGGTTTTCCAACACAAAGTTGTGCATGTTTCTACTACCAAAAAGAGTGAACTTTGTGATTCCTCCAATAACCCTGACCTGCAAACAGCGACGGCTTGCATGCGCTCCCTTGGTGCACCTCCACATCTACGCGCACCCTCTCACAGCCATGACCACTCAATCCCAAGACTCTGAATTCCCTACACAGGCCTTCGCTACATCAGCTGACTTCAATGTATTTCTCGACCGCGAGCATACGACCGCTTCAGGCATTTTCGTAAAACTTGCCAAAAAGAGCTCTGGCATACCCTCTATTACCGCAGCTGAAGCTGTCGAGGTTGCGCTATGCTATGGCTGGATCGATGGCCGTGCAAACTCCATCGACGATACTTGGTGGAAGATTCGCTATACACCTCGTCGCGCAAAGAGTATCTGGTCCAAGAAGAATGTAGGCACGGTAGCGCGCCTCATCGAAGAGGGCCGCATGCGACCTGCAGGGCTGGCTGCGGTCGATGCTGCAAAGGCCGACGGGAGATGGGACCGCGCATATGCAGGCCCCGCCACAATTGTGGTACCTGAGGGTTTCAAGATTGCGCTCGCAAAGGTGCCAGCTGCTAAAACAGTTTGGGAGAGCATGAGCAAGAGCGAGCAATTCCCAACCCTGTTAAGAATAGAGACAGGGACGCAGACGGGGCGGTCAAAACGAATAGATGCTGTAGTCCAAACACTCGCCACTGGCCGTCGCCCAGGTAGTAGCACCACAGCCAAAGCGAATCGGAAAACTACGCCCGGCAAAAGTGATCGGGTGAAAAAACCAAGCACCGACCGGGGGCCGAGAAGAGAAGGGCTCCGTAAACGAAAGGCCTAAAAGGGATGGATATATGAATGAGAATGCGGAAGACTTTATACTTGGAGCCGCCAGATCATTTGCCGCGCAGTTTCATAACTCTCGCTGTCGATGCACTTTTATTTGCAGATTCTGGCCACCATCAATTCAATATCGACATATTTCTTGGTAATCCCAGGCATGGACGGACATGTACGTAAGAAATTTTCAAAGATTTTCCACGACAGCACCTCTCTGGCTAGGAAACATCACATCCATAGTACCTTACCCATCTGGCATGCAATACCAGTAAGGGTCAACTCAACTTGCCAATTGAAAAGTAAACGACCACGGGGAGGTTTCTAGTTCTCACGACATGAAGTCGCGGTGCTGAATGGTGGATGATTAGAATGGAATGATTGGCTAGATTGTCCACCCATCGTGTTAATGGTCGTTTTCAAGGAATCGAATTCGAATGATACTGATACTTCTTGTTTAGAAGGTCTAAGTGTACTTGTCCACTCCTCTCACGTGTCTGCTAGTTTCAGTTTCGAGGGTTTGTCGTAGAATGACGGTGCATTCTTTATGTCATTCTGCGTAGTGCGTGTTGTGGTCGGATGGTTGAGACTCAATGTATTATAATAAGCTTTCTTCCAACTTAAATACTATCAGTATAATGTATGTGTCAAATTTACGGTAAAGAGATCTTTCATTCCAGTAAGTAGGCTCATGAAATGAAATAGTCTATCCAGCATTGTACTTAGAATATAAGGCAACTTCACCGCACACACGCATATGTTAAGATTTCAAGGCAGAGTCCACCAAGATTCTGGTCATCACGAACACATGAAGTCGATATCATGTTCTACATGGTTTCTTCATTCTTGTTATGTTATACACAATACATGTTTCATGGTCCCTTGGCTATGCACTATCGATGCATCATTTTGTGCATGGAAACCGCATCTCCATCTAAATTTTCTTCCCCAAAGAAAAAAATTCCCTTAGTCGACTGGCTCGAGAGTAACAGTAATGTTGCCATCCTGGATTTGGTAAACAGGAATGGCGCCAGTGAACTGAATGGTAGCATCGCCGCAGTATGTTACACTAGACAAAGACCAGAGTCACTACACAAAGCAAGCTGTGAGAGTTGGGCTGAGGGGGAGTATCTTACCCGTCTACGATGTGGTTGATCTTGATAGAAACCCCCTGCTTGTCGTTAATCTGGAGAGACCAGGACGCGTCGGAGCAGGGGAACCAGTCGCCGATGGCCCATTCTTTGGCAGCGCAGCTGACGACGGTGGGTTGGTCGATGCTGATTTGGTACAATGCTTGGTCGTTGATCACGCTATAAAGAGCATTGAAGAGGGTGATGACTTGCTAGGCAGAGGCAAGGCCGGCAGAGAGAGTGACAGTAATGAGCTTCATGTTGATAGTTTGGGTTTGGCGAACGAAAGTATTGAACCTGGCCGGACTTCGATGATTAGATGGTCGGAGATGCTGCAGTGTGGTGACTTTCTCGGAGGACGATGGACTGCTCTTCTTATAGATTCTGCTTCCCATACCCTCCCATGACAAGTGGAATAAGCAATCATTTATTCTCGGCGTTTGCACGGCAAAGTCTTGTACTCCCGGTAGCCTCACGTAAGGTTGCATTTGGTGGTACCTGCCGATGCCGAGATTTATCTACGTAGCTGACATGTATTGAGCTATACCTAGTTTCCGGCACAGGTAAGTACCGCGCAAGCTACTTCCGTACGTTTCGCCCCTGCGTGCCTCGCTCAACAGGAAACGGTATAGTAATCGAAGCTAACCAGTCTTGAGAGTATGTTTGTTAGGTGTAGTACTTTTATGCAACGTGGATTATCATGCCAGGCAACTTGGTCGCAGTCGACAACATTCGTGGCCACCTCCCGCGAATATTTTAGGGTTGCTTTTCCATCTCGTGTCATGATAAACGGGCCATCTCTTCCTTAAGTACTATCGGTCAGAAAATAGGAACTATGACGAGACCGTTACTTTGACTTTCTGCCACCAACGACTCTGTTGCTGGAAAGGCTTAATATATCATTCCGCCCTTATCCAGATCCCTACAATGAAGAGAGTCAATATAGGGTTCCTAAAATTTGACCCCGGACTGATCGCAGTCCTTGGTAGTGACGTTCTGTTGGTCATACCGAGAAAGCTTGTTTTGCGGTGACTAAATTTAGACCAGCCCTTTCACTCTTACATGCGCGTTTTCCAGGATCATACGGAAGACCAGGCACGTCCTCTGGTATGTGAAGGACCCATAGTTGAGCTCCACGCGCGTAGAAGTCTACCTTCTCCATACAGCCCCTTCATACACGACAGATATCGCGCGTAGCATTGAATTATGCCTGTTGTGGCGAGTAACCAGCCAAAATTATGCTGTGAAGCTGTCTCTCCGATAAACTAGAAGTCATGGATGACCACACCGCGATTTTGACAGTGAATGTTGTTGCTCCACCCAGGCTCCCAGACAAAACCTTGTACACTGTATGTGTTCGTATGTATATTCGTGTATGTTGTTTCATCAATCCTCTTCGGCTGTTCGCCCACCCTTGATTTACGTTTACGATACTGACAACCCGCTTCCTTGACTGCCTTTTTGCTAGTCTTTTCAACCCTCGAGCTTTCATCACATGTTCCAAAAGGTCGCAAAATCAGATGTCGTTCCATAGCTTAGAAATGATACCTACGATAATTTTGATAACAGACAATGTATCAGCTTATGGACACTACTACTAACGAAAAACATAAAGTCAAAACATCATCACTGTAATGTCCATGCCTCCAAAAGTTCAACTCGCTCCCGCTACATAAAGTCAGTTGTTCGAACAAGCATGACGCTCTTCACAACTATCTAATCCTTCGCCCAATGATGCTCACCCCACCGAGGGTAGCACTGATCCCAGTCCAAATGACCAGACTTCCATACTGTGTCCCATACAGGCCAAACCCACCAACGTTGCCTACTTTCATCAACGCCTCACTAACTGGGCCGCTGACCATATTCCCGATACCTCGCCCTAGCGACAGGAATGAAAACACCATGGAGCTTTCCATTTGTCCAGTATTTTGCTGCACAGTCCTCATGATTCCCGGCCAAGTATTGGTGAAACTCCCCGCAAACAGTCCATACATGAAGCAGAAGATGAGTAAAGGCGGCAACGAAGTGCTAAACCCCCAAATCAGGAATACAGATACGACGGCACCGACAGTGGAGATGAGAATGGCGGTTGTGACATGTGTGCGATCTACAATTGTTCCCATAGTGATTGAACCGATAACAGCAGCGACATTGATAAGAATGACAGGTACTGTAGACACGGTATTGTCGAATCCCAGAGCCTTGGTGTAAGTCGGTAGGTAGATGGAAGGTATGAAGAAGCCGAGAGCTTGCATAACGTTGCCAGACTGAAGGATCCAGAAGGACTTGCTTGACAAGAACGTAAGGGTGATCTTTGTGCGGCTGTTTGTGGGAACAGGGAGACGCGGTTTGAGGAAGTATGTCAAAGGAAGGGTAATTGTAAAGAGCGCAATTGCCCATACACGTAGTGCAGTCCGAAAGCCGTATCGATTTAGGAGCCATTGTAATAGCAGAGGAACAACTACGCCCCCCAGTCCTGTACCGGACCACATTATACCGAATGCCAGGCCTTTCCTCCTTACGAACCATTCGTCGAGAAAGGTAATGGTGGGGCTGTATGCTACTGCTCCGCCGATACCGTAAAGGATGCCTTGGGTGACGATGAGTTGCGGTATGGTGGTGCACAATGAGCTTAATCCGAGTGAGATGCACATGAGAAATAGTCCACAAATCATTATTATTCTCTTGTAGTGTGGCCACCGTATCAAGGATCCAAAGGTGAAGGGCAAAGACATGTAAAGGATACCCATCGCGGAAGTGCCGACAGCCGGGATACCGGAAGCACCAGAGAAGTTTTTAGATGTGCTATAGTATTCTTGAAAGATGCCATATGACCAGGGAAAGCCTAGATAGTGTTACTGAGATTCCATGTTAAACTATGACTACCAGTGCACGACAGACGGTGGTATCCTTGTCTTCAAGATAACTTACCCCAGACCATAATTTCGATTGCAAATGCCGCTGCTAAGAACAGCCAAGCGTCTTTACCACCATCAGCTTGTGGCAGCACATGCTCGTTTCCTGACAATTCGTTCCATCGTGAACTTGGCTCGAGCTCTATCCCAGACGAGTCATCCGCGGTCGCAGCTGGAGGCACAGATGCCGTTTCGGATCTTGTGGCCATATTAAGGCGTGTTAGTCTAGTGTGTTAGAAGTTGTGATACAAAAAGCTTTTGTCAGGAAGAAGAGTCCTCTAAATACTATCCAGTGGCATATTACAAATCTTCCCAATATTGTTGCATTAAGTAGATTTCTACAATGAGCTTCGTCGGAACTTGCAATCACGCTCTTTGCAAGATAGCTAGTGGACTGGCTGAGCTTAGTACCGAAAGAGTAATTTGTTCCCGTACTCAAGAAGCGGGGTGACGTTGATGTGACCGGTATGTCAGCGTGGAAAGCCAATACGTTCTCATGGTCTGGGACCGGTGTCGGAATAAGATATGCAGGCCGAGTACTCCGAAGCGGTGTCGAACACCGATTGTTCAGTATTAATAATAAAGGTTCCCATGCTGAGACGCATGCGATATGCGCAGCTACAGGATATCAGAACTTGGCACCTCATTCGGATCGCCACACAAATCCTGAGGCTGGTTGATGATGAATGCGGATCGGAAGATAGGGTTGATAGTGGCGCAAGTACTTTACTATCGGCCCGCTTACTACAGGTGTTCAACAAACCGAATTGTCTGCCACACAGCATCATGAAAGCGATGACTAATACAAAATATCACTAACTAGCTGTTGTGTCATAGTACCCTCGTAACTGCATTATTACAAACCATAAGCCATGTTTCCTAATATGCAGGAATTGAACATCGGAAAGTTTGAGACAATTGGGCATAACATGTGGTAAATGACGCACAAATTTTGGAGGCGAAGATAATCGCCATGTAAAGATCAATTCGTGGGCAAGTTCGTAGATGCGCTACACGTGTACCCAACACTGATGCGCATCTGCCCGTCTATATACTCGGATAGAGGAAGAGAAGAAGAAGTGTGGCCTGAAGAACGAACAGTAGCCAGTCTCCTAGAAGAAGACCACCGGGTCGGCTTGAAGTTGGCTGAGCCCGGGTAATGAATCGTGTATGACAGTACAGAAGACATCGTGTGATGCCGGTGGGTCATCTTGCTTATCCGTCAAAGGTGTGAGTCGCACGTTGCGCACCTGGTTCTTTGCCTCGGGACTCAGATGGCGTATAAAGTCCAAAACAGGCAAATAGTTGAATGCATAAAAATGGAATTGGTTCTCGGAATAGAGTACTGAGAGGCATTCGTGGTAAATAAGTCGGTTTGTTCGTAAGACGTCGAGAGTCAGGTGTGGGTCGGGATGGGGACGGCAGATCTTATTCCATTTCCGGCTTATGGACCTCGAGTCGCAATCGGTGTACAAGATGAAACGTTTGTTTGACGATGGCAAGACATATCTGAAAATCTCTCTCCGGATTTCGGATGGAATGCGGAGCAATGGAGGATAGTTATCCAAAGGCGAAATGGTCTCTGGTATAGATAATTGCTTTTCTACAGACTCTTTTGAAGGACGTGCCATGCGCCGTAGGCGGATATCGTCTGTGGATGTCGGTGTAGGCGCCATCTGTACACCGCGTTAGTACGACTAAAATGTGCATCTACAACACGATCAGACCTTTTTGGCAGATGTCTTGGATGGCATATTGGTACTACTGATGCTCACAAACAATGCTCCCAGGAGCAGGGGAGACAAAGGCAGTTCAGATCGCACTCATCAATCGAAATAGCGGTCACGAGGTCACGAGGGGCCGTTGATAATGTCACTATGGATCAGGGCAGCAAGAGTGCGTACACTGTAACGACGATACAACACGGTAGCGGGGGCCTTGGAGACAGGTGACGGCGTAATTGTGGTACAATGCATGGAAGGGCAGTAGAAGGCTGGAGGTAGGCAGTGGAAGCCAGGCTACGCACGGTCCGGTTGTCTTGGCAAAAAGAGACGTGCCCTGGGAAAATTCATGGGACGCGTCTGCGGGGAACAAGATACAGGTGCGCATAGCTTGACCGTACCCCTCACATTCTACCGCCAGCTTTGTTCCCCTTGCAAAGTCTTCTACAAATCCCCTTTGAGTTTTTGTGTTTTTCGCTTCCGTCAACATGTCTTTTGGCGGCCAGACACCCACTATTGTGGTGCTGCGGGAGGGTGGGTGCCTGTAAACTTTTCATACATGTGTCGCTAACAATTGCAGGTACCGATCAATCGCAGGGCCGGGGGCAGGTTATTTCAAACATCAATGCCTGTCTTGCTGTACAGGCAACAATCAAGGGCACTTTGGGTCCCTATGGTGGTGACCTGCTCATGGTTGACGAGAATGGCCGGCAAACAATCACCAACGATGGTGCCACAGTCATGAAGGTAGACAAGCAATGTAAGCCCAATGCTAGAGCCTGACCTAACAGTATACAGCTCCTCGACATCGTTCACCCCGCTGCCCGCGTCCTCACCGACATTGCACGATCGCAAGACGCCGAAGTTGGCGATGGTACCACATCAGTCGTTGTGCTGGCAGGAGAAATTATGAAGGAGATCAAGGACTTTGTTGAGCAGGGAGTCAGCAGCCAGATTATCATGAAGGGTCTGCGGAGAGCGTCACATCTCGCTGTCAACAAAATCATGGAAATCGCCGTGGACACAGCCGAGGGCAACCAACGGGATACACTCCAGAAGCTTGCTGCTACCGCCATGAGCAGCAAGCTCATCCACAGGAACGCCGACTTCTTCACAAAGATGGTCGTGGACGCAGTGCTCTCGCTCGACCAAGAGGAGCTAAATGAGAAGCTCATTGGAATCAAGAAGATTACTGGTGGTGCTCTCCAGGATTCCCTCTTTGTCAACGGTGTCGCATTCAAGAAGACCTTCTCGTATGCCGGCTTCGAGCAGCAACCGAAGAAATTCACGCAACCCAAGATCGTATGTCTGAACGTCGAACTCGAGCTGAAGAGCGAAAAGGACAACGCAGAGGTACGGGTGGAGCAGGTCTCGGAATACCAGGCGATTGTGGATGCGGAATGGCAAATTATCTACAACAAGATGGAGGCACTTTACAAGACGGGCGCCAAGGTCGTTCTGAGCAAGCTGCCAATTGGTGATTTGGCAACACAGTATTTTGCGGACCGCGACATCTTCTGTGCTGGACGAGTATCGGCCGACGACCTTGACCGTGTATGCAGAGCAACAGGCGCCAGCATCCAGTCGACTTGCTCCGACATCCAGAGCAAGCACCTTGGAAGCTGTGAACTGTTTGAAGAGCGACAAATTGGTGGTGAGCGCTTCAACTTCTTTGAAGGCTGTCCCGAGGCCAAGACTTGCACACTGGTGCTCCGTGGTGGAGCAGAACAATTCATCGCCGAGGTTGAGCGAAGTTTGCACGATGCCATCATGATTGTCAAACGTGCAATCAAGAACCACAACATTGTTGCTGGAGGAGGTGCAGTCGAGATGGAGATTTCTTCCTACCTCCACAACTATGCCGACAGCAATATTCCCCACAAGCAGCAACCGATTATCAAGGCATTCGCAAAGGCTCTGGAAGTTATTCCCCGACAACTGTGCGACAATGCCGGTGTGGATGCGACTGATATTCTCAACCGACTACGTGTGGAGCACAAGAAGGGTAACCTCTGGGCCGGTGTTGACTTCACTACTGAGAGCATAGCGAACAACATGGAGAGATTTGTGTGGGAGCCGAGCCTGGTCAAGATCAATGCTCTACAGGCAGCGACGGAGGCAGCCTGCCTGATTCTGAGCGTTGACGAGACAATTAGTAAGATATTCGAGTATTGAGTTAGAGAGAAGCGGACACTAACGGGTATACAGAGAACCAAGAATCACAGCAGGCACAAGCACCCAACAAGCCACTTCCGCCCGGTGCGGCACAAAGGGCGCTCGGTGGGGGTGGTCGCGGCCGTGGCCGTGGCATGCCCCGACGGTAAAGAGTTGAAGGGGACAGGGAGACAATGTATACCAGGATAGAGGAATGCTGAAGGTGTGCGATTTGTGAAGCCCGGCTGTCTATGAATAATGCCCAAAGACGACGACGACAAGATGACAAAATCTACATGATGAAATCCACCAAGAGCTTGTTCTAATGCGAGATGCCCGCTGGTGTTATTACACTCCTTGTCTATTATATCCCATGCAGTGCAATGCAAAAAGAGGCAGCCAGTGTCTACTAATGGAGCTTGATGCCCCTTTCATCCCAGCTCATGCCATAGCTCTTGACTCTACTGAAATAATAGGCGCGATCATTCTTCAGGCCAAACTCTGCCCAATCATCCGTCAAGCGGTTGTAGCTCCAGTAGCCCTGCCAGACAAGTCTGTTGATCTTTGCGTTCTTGCCCGCACTACCGACGGTGAGGGCCTTTCTATATATGTATTTGGGTGTTGCACCTGGTGTCTCAATATGCAAAGTTCCTTCCTTTTCCGTCTCCACGTCTAGACCCTCTTCGCCAGGCGGCAAAGAGATTTCCGGGCCGCTGAGGCGCCAGCGGCCGAGGACGGCGTCTTTCATCGGGGCGGTGGGGAGATTATGATGGCTTTTGTGCAGGTGCTCAATGTACAGGTAGGGTACTACATCTGGGGGTTCCGAGGTAGTCAGCAGGGAGATGCAAGTTCCGTCGCGGAGGAAGCGTAGGTAGCGGAAGTAGGTGACGATGTGGATGGGCGAGTTCCAGGTTGAGGTTGTGGGTTGGGCTTGGCCGGGGCGTGCGTAGTTCACTGTGCTGATGTAGCACCCGTTGAAACGGATGCGGGGTCGCTGGCGGAACAACGTGCGGTAACTGGGGTAGGGTGAGGGAACCAGGAGTTGGGTTAGCGCTGCAGGAGAGGGGGCTGGTTCCGAAGTTAATTGGTCTGGGTCGTCGGAGTCTGAGAGACTAAGGTTTGCGGTGCCCAAGATGATGCCTTCCTCGTCTTCGAGCGGTTTGCCGTCAATGCCACAGGTATAGGTGTAGTGCATGCCTCCGAAGCCGTACTCGTCACCTAGGGCTAGACGTTTCCAGACTCGGTCTTCGGTCAGTACCAAGTAGGCGAGCCGTTTGCATACTTGGGATAGGCGGACAAATGAGGCGAGATCCTGCACGGCGAGCTGCTCGAGAATCTCGACGACTATTTCCTCGGGAATGCTGATGATGGGACACGGTGGTGCAGGACTGAGATCTGTTGGTGGAGGCTCGCCGAGAATAGAAGTTTGTGAGTATCCGCTGATTAGGGTCTGCAGAGAAGAGGAAAGGCCATGGAGGGAATGGTGGGCGGTGTTTGGTACCGTGACCGATGCATTGGAGGGGTTTGGGTCCTGTGGTTTCGATGCCGGTACCGGTGCTGGAGCTGTTGATGAAGATGAAGCAGTAGGTATATGTTGTGCTTGAAGCTTCTTGAAGTAGGATGGTGGATAATGTTTTGCTTTGTATGCATCCTGTACTCTAGAGTCGAGCTGCACAGAGTCAGCTGAGAACTTGAAACGCAACAATAAAAGTGCAACCCACCTTAAAAGCCTTTCTATACAAATCTACGCTTTCACCCAGATTGCCCTGACTCTCCTTTTCTACAGCCTTCTCATAATGCTCCAGGGCAGAGGTAGGTTCTTTGCCTTTTGCAAGAGCGGCAGCGGTCTCAGCGGGGGTTTCATCCAGTCTCCGGCCATGCTGCTTGTCGTCAAGATTACGGTATATGTAAGATTGAACCTCGTCGCCGCCCTCTAGACTCAATTTACGAGCGTGGGAGTGGGCGTGAGACTGAGCCTGTGTTGGATTGGCCTTGGTTGGACGGGGCTTGCTCGAGGATGCAGCGGGCGCCTGGGCCTTTGAGCGGGCGGTGACCTCTTCCCTCCATTTCCGACGGAAAGATTCCAACTCGGCCTCGGTGTTTGTAGGTACGTTATTAGGATCCATGTTGTACTTAGTTGGCCGCCAGGGCGTGGTGGGTAGCGGTTAGATACGGGATATCCGAAGTCGCACGTGGTCACGGGACTTGAGGTTACGGTGGATACGGCGGGCGGGTGTGTGCGGTAGCAGTACAGGATGTACGCAGTGGCTTACATAAGTAGTGTATGTATGTCGGGAACCTAGCAGCACGAGTGTACCAAGGGCCTGTATTTCAGCACGGCGCGGATCAAATGAAATAGTCTGGGCACACAGCCGTGCAAGGGCGTTTGATGGGCGAAGGGCGTTCGCAGACGTCGACGATATGATGATGGGCGCCACCCGGTAGGTAGTGTGCACGACGGTAGGCTGGCCATCTGCATCTGATAAGCTCCGCGCCCTTTCGGCCTGTCTCCTGCGCCGGTTCGGCCTGCGGACCAATGAGCGGGCGAGCGCGGGGCTGGCCCATGACGCGCCAAAAGCTTCCAGGTCCGATAATTCACTTTTGTTGCGTCAAAGCGTCCCCTCGCCATCGTCACCACTCGTAGGCCGCCATCACTGCACAAGACGATGCCCTCCACGCCCCTCGCCTGCTTCTGGCATCTCCAATCCTCCCCCAGTGCGGCTTCCGGCTAACACGTCCCCTCTGCTGGGACAAGCACGCACTCCGCCACTCGCCTACCTTTCCATTTGATCAACAATTACTTGCTTATCAATCTCCATACTCAACACCAATCCGCCACCTTCACAACCACCACCACCACCATAATGGCTGCGGCCACAGCGCGAGCCCACGAGGCCGACGCCAACCCGGCCACTGAAGTTTCGCTGGGCCAGAAGATGCTGTCCGCTGTATCCGGCAGTCTGCTCACTTCGTTGCTGGGTATGTTCTCTTTGCCCGCCTGCACATTCGGGTACTCGTCTCGCAAACATCCCTTCTGACTGTGACAGTAACACCCCTCGATGTCGTCCGCGTGCGATTACAATCACAAGAGGCCGCCCCGAGCGCTGCCTTCTCACGACCCAGCGGAGCCACTGGCCCGTCACTAACACAGTTTCGCGATCTGCCCCCCAACCTCGGCATATCGGCATGTTGTCGAGAAGTCTTTTGGGTCAACAACAAAGCACCCTTCTGTGTAGCTGGACCCACAATGGCACCTATCAACCCCGCCGACTTGCACTGCGCTGTAGAAGAGGTGGAGCGGAGAACCATCAACAGCACATGGGACGGCTTGCGCAAGATTGCGCAGAACGAGGGGCCCCGCACACTCTGGCGGGGGCTGTCTCCAACTCTCGTCATGACAGTTCCAGCAAACGTCATCTACTTTGCTGGTTACGACTGGCTACGCACAGCCAGTGCATCACCGTTGCGCCAGAACATAGCCGATCCCTATATACCTCTCGTCGCTGGAGCCACCGCCCGCGTCCTTGCCGCCATCGCCGTCAGTCCCATTGAAATGTTTCGAACAAGAATGCAGGCCGCAAACCATCCGGCAACCGCTGCTGGACACTTTCGTGAGACATTGGACGGTCTCAGGAACATGGTCGCCAGCCAAGGTGTCTTCAGCCTCTGGAGAGGTCTCACTTTGACCCTTTGGCGTGACGTGCCCTTTTCAGCCATTTACTGGTGGGGTTATGAGACTACGAGGAACACCCTGACAGACCAAAGAGGAAGAAGAGTTGCAAGAGACGAAGGGTTCGAATTCCGCATGGGCCGAGGTGAAGAAAGAGTACGAAGAAGAAGCCGATCAAGAAGCCAGGAAAACCACCGCGATACCCTGGTGGATAGCTTCGTCGCGGGTGCTACCTCAGGAGCAGTGGCCGCCTTTGTCACAACGCCTTTTGACGTAGGAAAGACACGGCAGCAAGTCGTGCGCCATATGGGAGACAATGCGCGCGACGTCGCCAGAGCACGCCCAGAGGACCAGTCCATACCACGCTTCCTGATGCACATCTATCGCGAACAAGGTATGCCTGGCCTGTTTAAGGGCTGGGCTGCTCGTTGTCTGAAAATCGCCCCGGCCTGTGCCATCATGATTAGCTGCTACGAGTTCAGCAAGAAGATCGCCCTCGACATGAATGAACGACGAGAACAGGAATCCCGACACGCTTGAGCCTCAGGGCATGTCATTGTCTATATTCTTTTCTGGCTCGTGTAATTACTTGTACGCATTGTATATCATATTTTTTTCTTGTAGCGGGGCATTGGGGATGGCGAAAAAAACCCACTCACGGTTGCATAATCGGCGTTGACTGCAAAGGTGGGCGACTTTGATTGTGAAAGGACTGAAAAAGTTCTTCCTCAGCCTGTCTTGGACATGCTTATTGTATTATGAAATAGTCAATTAGTAATCAAAACTCATGTTAACTCAGCTTAGCAGTGTCAGTTTTCTTCTTCAACCCTTCCAAGAATCCCAGAAACGCTTGCTGACATTCCTCTGCTTGTGTAACATATATTTCGTGCCCAGGTCCATCTATCGGTACCAACTGACTTCCCGGAATTCTATCTCTGAGAGCCTCCATATCCTCAACCTTGACAGCCACACTCTGGGTCGGACTCAATATCAGCGTCGGCACCTTAATCTTCTCTAGCCACGGCCTCGCATCCAGCGTAGACAAAAACTCCGCATACTGCGCCAGCCCTTCACCATCGCCAACCTCAACTTGCCCCAAATACCACGGCAAATACCCACTGTCTGAAATGGGAATCGTGCCCGGTACCCGGGCCAACGCTTCCGTCCACCCACGCGCCCCCAGCTGCCGACACGCAGTAGGCCAATCTTTGTGGCCGAAAGCAAACATCTGCAGCGCAGGCGGCGGCAAATGCGTAGGCGACGAGCATATGGTCAGACTGAGCAGCCGCTCTGGATGCCTTGCTGCGAGTATCTCACCTAGCATCCCTGACGTTGATTCTCCCAGAAAATGCACCTTTTGCAATCCAAGTTGATCTAGCGTATCTATTATCTCTCCGATGATCGTGTCGACATTGTATTCGTAGTCCCTATCTTCTTCTCTTTTATCATTTTCAGCAATTCCGTCTTCAGTTGATGAGACGGTTTGTTTCTGGTCAGGATAACCAGAGTACCCGTGTCCTCGCAGATCTCGTCTTGCAACGCGGTAGTGGCGGGATAGCGCTGGGATCCAGTGGTACCAGAATGCGGAGTGGCGGCCGAATCCGTGTTGAATTAGTATTGTTTCATGTGGCTTCCAGGGATCAGTAAAGTCGTTAAGGACGTAGTGGGACCTTTGGCCGTTGGGATGGAGGACGTAGGTTCGGCCTGAGGAGGAATGCTCAAGTGGCATTTTATGTTGCTGATGTTGTTGATATTTTATCAACACGGAGTTGGAGCCAGGATAGTTAAATAGGGAGAATAGGTAGCTTGATATTGTTGAATCAATGTTCCACTGGATATCTAAACTAATCAGCTGAAGCCCAGAAGGACTTTGAAATGAACATGTTTAGAGCATTTCACAAGCAGCTGCTCGCGCAATCGCATAATTGCCGTATACACAATGGGTCAGATTAGAGGATCCCTGCGTCCCTGCTGCAACTTTGTGGGGCTGGGGCAGTGCGGGGAAAAGCCAGGAGAATGGGGATCATGCACGTCCACCCCATGCGGGGATCGATGCAGCATCGCGATTTACTTGCAGAGGGGAAACAAGTGGCTCTGGTGAAGCCGAGTGACCGAGAAATTAATATGAATAAGTGATGTTTGGCTTTGGAAAAAAAGGACAATCTTTCAGTTTGAATAGTCAAAATCGTTAATAGTACATATCTTCTACCATGACTATTTTGGGTATTTTTGGAAGTGTTTGGGCAAGTCCCTTGTATCTGAAAGTTACTTTGGGCATTGCTATACCGATACTCACCCTCTTAGCTATATACTTCATTATCGTCCCAAATTCCATCAAGGTACAAATATGCCCACGTTACACACTTGACCGAGAAAGATTAACCAGTGACAACAATAGGACCCACGACGCCGTCATCTCCCCCCAGGGCCCAAAGGCCTCCCCTTTATTGGATCCCTTCTCGATCTCGCAGACAACGATGCCATACGCCACACAGTCAACGCATGGCGCGCGCAGTATGGCGACATCTACTACACGAAAATCGGAGGCACAGATTACATCTGGCTGTCCTCACCCAAAGTAGTAAAAGACCTTATGGACCGAAAATCCGGCATCTACTCCTCACGCTCTCCCTCCCCTCTAGCCCAGGACGTTGCATCCGCAGGCCGCCGTCAACTCTTTATGCCCTACGGCCCACGCTGGCGCAGTGTCCGCAAGCACAGCCATGCCCTACTCAATCTATCCACCAGCACAAACTACCAGATGATACAGGACTTTGAAAGCAAAGTTCTACTTAAAGAACTGCTGCAAGATCCTAACGATTTCATGGATATCAACCGCCGCTATTCCGCCAGCGTCATCATGCGAGTCACATACGGGTACCGGATCCCCAGCTGGGACGATCCCTTAATCAAGCGCATCTACAGCGTACTCGACCGCTTCACTGAGATGACTTCGCCTGGCGCATGGGCTATCGAGTCTTTTCCATCCCTAACATGGGTCCCGCAGGCACTCATGGGAAATTGGCGATCCTACGGCCAGCGCGTCTTCGAACAAGACAGCGCTGTATACGTTGACCTCTGGAACAGACTCAAACAAGAAACTGATGCCGGCATAGCCAAGGACTGCTTCACAAAGACGTTCTATCTCAATGATCCGGCCAAAGCGGGTATCGATGATCTTGCTGCTGCATATACCTGCGGCGGCCTCATCGAAGCAGGCTCGGAAACCACGGGAACGACGCTGAATAACTTTATGCTTTGTATGGTGTTGTTCCCTGAGGTGCAGAAACGGGCGCAGGAGGAGTTGGATTGTGTGGTTGGTAGTGAGAGGCTGCCGCAGTGGGAAGACGAAGCGAATCTACCGTACGTGCGGAGTGTAATCAAGGAGGTGATGAGGTGGAGGCCTGTAAATAAGTTTGGGATGCCACATGCGACTAGCGAGGATGATTGGTATGAGGGCATGTTTATTCCCAAGGGGAGTGTTGTTGTGTTGAATTGGTGGTAAGTCATTTTCCCCTTCCAACTACATTTTGAGTTGCCTCTTCTTCTGTATTAACTCCGAAAACTGATGCAAACTGTTCGAACAGGGCTATACACTACAATCCCGACTTATGGTCTAACCCAAGCGCTTTCGATCCTTCTCGCTACCTCAACCACACCGCGTCCGCAGCACACTACATGAACACCGCTGACCCCTCTGAACGCGACCACTTCTCATATGGTGCAGGTAGACGCGCATGCCCTGGTGTTCACGTTGCTGAGCGCTCTCTCTTCATCAACGTATCCCGCGTCCTCTGGGGTTTCCATCTATTGAAGAAAAAATGTAAAGACGGCAGTGAAGTTCCCGTCAATGCGAATATGGAGCCAGGCTTCTTCAGCGTGCCCCAGCAGTTCGAATGCGATATCCGGCCCCGAAGCGAAAAGCATGCTAGTATCATGCGAGAGGAAAGTAAGATGGCAGAGAAAGGGTTGGACTTTTAAACAGAGGAACTGGGTTTTTTTTTGGCTGTTTGATCACGAGAGCTGTTTTTATAGTTTTTGTTCATATCTACAACGAAATCATCAATATTTAATACCCATTTCTCTTTGGTGGCTCCTTGTAACCCTCATTCCAGATCTTATCACTTTCGAGCCCAATCCACTGCTGACTCTCATTCGCATAATCAACAGGCTGTCTGAAATATATATTTTCCTGGGATAACTCTACCGCCTGTCCCGTCAATTTATCGTCATTCAAAAAAGCGTCAATAGCCTTGAGCACAGTCGAAAACGGGGTAATGTGCTCTTTTGGCCAGCGCGCCGCTACTTCTGGGGGACAAAGATTCGTCGGGATGAACGCCGGACAAATGGCATTGACGGTGATGTTTTCGTTGATGAAGTTTGGGGCGGAAGCCCTGACGAAGCCTATGACGCCGTATTTGCTGGCTGTGTACTGGGGGCATTGTGGCATGAAGCTATGGTTCTTCTCGTTAGCCCAACTCTATGACTACGTACCGTCCTTCTTTTCCCTTGAACAAACATTGCGAAACAGAAAGAATAGGTACTTACTACAGCCCCGCCGCACTACTCGTAGCAACAAAATATCCCTTCCCCCCACCCGCCTCCTTACTCCTTCTCACATAATACTTGAACAGCCAAAGCCCCTGTATCACAGCCTCAAGATTCACGTCTATAGTCTTCGTATTCAACTTCTTAACCAGTCCCTCCTCATCCACCTCTTCCTTGTCCATGCTTTCATGAACATTCTGCCGATCATCGATTCCAGCGTTGGCATGGCAGAAATCGAGGCGGTTACCGCCCCATTCATAAGCACGCTTGAAGAGCTGCGCTTGCGATTTGTAGGATGATACGTCTGTTTGGTGAAAGAGGGCGTCTTTGCCCAGGGCGGAGGTGACGCGTTGGCCTGAGGTGGGATTTAGGTCGGCGATGACAACTTTGTAGCCTAAGGAGTACAGGTGGGTTGCTGTTGCTTCGCCGATACCTGAGCCGGCGCCTGTTACGATGGCTACGGGTTTGGACATTGTCGCTTTTGGTGACGGGTTGGACGGGGTTTGTAGAATCTTGCTAGTCGATATGGAGATGCAGTATGCACAAAGTTATTGACTCAATGGAGTCTGTGTCTTGGACTCGGGTAAAGTTCACGCAAGAGAAGATTCTGTACTAATTCTGTTTCCAATAAGTCCTGAGAGTAGGAGAAGGGGTTTGTGGGGTAACAAAGTGCCGCTGCGACAATTGATCCAGAGGGGTCCCGTCAAAGGCCCACATCCGAGGTCGCATCTTTGCCGGGCCCATAAGTTCTCCGGTTGTGCGAGTCGCTGTCGTCGCTGGGCGCGGATATGGCGATGGAGTGACCCCACATGCGATCTGCTGGAATTGTCGTGGGGTAGTTTGAGATTCCCCTCACTCAACTACTTGGAACGTGCGGGGTGAAAGTGGTTGGACGTAATCGTGTGGGACACCTCGCAAAGCATTTCATGCAGTATCATAGGGATGTTTACTTTTTAACACTTAATGATGTCTTTGATATTTTTTTGGAATTGTGCCGCATGATGTTTCTCATTATCTTGCTTTCCTATAGATTTCTCGGCACCTGCCAGGTATTTTCTAGTACTACTATGTGAATGATTAGACCCTAGATCTATTTCAGTAAGTCGAATTCGAGAAGATACACTCAAAACCCTATTTTCCTACTTGATAAGGTGGTTGGTATGCGATTTCCTTGATTTTAGTTTAGCGCCTTCTCGCTATTCCCAAATCTTCGTGTAGCATTCGCTCACCATCAAGCCAATATAATTGGTATGCTAATTCACCTATCAATTCTAATCGGCATCATCGTGACTTTTAATCCATGATCTCCTATTCATTTTCCGGCCAAGAACAGATCCCACGCCCCACTCAACTCATCCAAACCCACATTTTCTTCTTTTGCCAATTTCTCCAATTCATTCCTCTCACAACCGCCTTTGCCGTAATTTCTTTCCATATCATGTTCCCATGTTACACTTGCCTTTCCATTCGCAAATACTACAAAGATTTCTGCAAACCTCCTGGCCGTTTGCTTCGCCTCATCATCCATATGATCATTGAAGTTCTGGAACAAGAATGCCGCATCAAGCAAATGCGTACTCTTTCCCTTGAACATCCCATCCCAAGGATTTCCTTGATTGAATATGTATGTACAAGTTTGGCCCTCGAAAGCCCAAGCATAGTGTTGCCCAGGTACATGATATGCGAAGTCTGTAGCTAGGTCGATGATGAAATCTTTTGCTTCGTCGTCGGGTGTCGAAAAATTGATGCCGTATGGAGAAAGGACGATGTGAGCTGCCGATGCAGAAAGGGAGCGAGACAAGGAGGAAATGATAGCAGACGGGATATTTGAGAAGAGCGAAGATAGACTCATGAAGGAGAAAATGCTTCCATCATGAGCACAAGAGTAGATGAAGAGTTATTCGCAAAACCTGTTGTTCAAAAGTGAGAGGTTATTGTTTCGCAGGTCCGCAAACGTTGGGTTTGAGGAAGGATGTCGTTGTCCTGGAAAAGAATGAGAGGAACGTTCATGGGTATTTTGACAAGCTCTTCCGGGCTGATGTTGAGAAAATGATTGATTCTTTCTTGCGTCGAAGCGCTTCCAAGCCCTGCAGCTTTTATAATGCTGTTATAAGATGCTTCGGCGGTGGAGGCAGACATTGGCTGAAGCATGAGCGGTGTCCCGGACATGCTGATCGCACGCTTGAAGAATGGCTCTTCAGCACTTAGTTGATGCAAAGTCGACACTAAATTCACGCCAGTATGCCCTCCCTCACAAAGCCATTCACTCAGTAGAGAACTGAACGAGTGAACATTGGACTCACCAGCACCAGCACTCTCTCCAAACACCGTCACATTATCCCCGTCCCCTCCAAAACCTCCAATGAATTTATTCACCCATCTCAGCGCACACTGCTGGCCCCTCAAGCTGTTGTTCCCAGAATATCCCGCTTTTCTCAACTCCTCGCTGGTTAGGTTACCCAGTATACCCAGGCAAAAATTGATATTGACCACGACAACAGGCATGTCCATTTCCACAGACATCTTAACCAGCCGACAAGGATCATGTTGCGGCCAGTGTGAACCACCCATGATGAAGCCGCCACCATGAATAAAGATCATGACTGGCAGTACTCCAGACACAGAAGTGTCAGGAGGAACAGTCACATTCAGACTCAAGCACTCCGTGCCTGACATGGAAAGATCCGGATCGCTGCCAATATCACACTGTATCAGCGCGGATTGCTCAAAGGCGCAACCATCCATTGCAGGTGCGCGGGGCCTGTTGAGCCAAAATATTAGCCTTGCAAATACTCAACATACAATCTGTACAAACAGGAGCGTTAAGAAAGGGGAGAAATAAAACCCAACATACTCAAACTACGTCACATCCACCTTTTCAGGCTCATATTCAGTAACCAGCTCAGGAACCGCCATTTGATCCTTTAATAAAGCATACTTGATACCTCGATACTGCACCACGCCATCCCCCCTCCACCCCTCGAACGAACCAAAAGGCGTGTTAGAGCTCAGTTTTGTCGATTACAATCTCACGAAACACACAGCGTTAGAAAAAAGAGAGTAAAGTTCTATTCTCAATCCCACCTTCTCATCTCATCCCTTTATACAACCCCCCTACTCAATCCTAATAACCTCATTCCTCAACTTCCCCAACCCTTTTCGCTTCTACTTGCACCCGCCCCATCCATTCCTCCCCTCCCCCCCCCTTGTCTCCTCCAACCTCCCCTCCAAAGAATAAAAGACCCAACGAAAGCCTTAATCAAGCTCCATCCTGCGTCTGAAGCTCAGACCCTCGTCCTCCAGGATCTAGATCCAAGTGGGTACCAGGCGGTGCTCAGCCTCGCTCGCGTGCTAGGGACCAGAGTACTTGCTTGATTCTGCAAGACAGTATATTTGTTTTTCAGTGGTTGCCTAATTACAGAATGGAGGAAGTCGCTAGAATTGGCAGGTAAAGTGTGGACTCGGGGTTGGTACGCAAGATCCACTCGAGTTGGCTAAGCCACTTTTGGGTTGCGTAAGTTCAGTATTAGCGGTAAGGTATGGGAGAGAAGTGCGTAGCGTGTATATTCCCCTTGGTTCCGTTATATGAGTATCACCGTATCAACTCCCCTGATTTGGTATATAGATTTGGAAAGTGCACTTGTTAAATTCGAACTTCGATACTATTTACAACCCCAGTTCAAAACTTCGCATCAACACTCTTCACTAATTCCCCACCCAACCTCTTAACTTCATGTACGATTGCCTCTTTGTTCACCCTAATTTCAACCTTATCCTTCTTTCCGACAGGCACACTATTCCACCCAACCTTGATCTTCCAACTTCTCTGACCTGTAACAACCGGATTCCACAGTCCTACAATCTTATCCAGACTCTCTGGATCCCAGAACCACAGCACTGCGTCGCCGTAGACTTCTGAGAGTTCTCCGGCAAAGAGCTGGGGAAGTGGAGTTGGTGCGGGCAAGGGGCTTGATGACTTTTGGAGGTCGAGGTTCTTGAATTGGGTGGCGGGTTTGCGGGATTTGGACGATTTGAGGCTGTGTTTTGATGAGATGGAAATGACGATGTCGAATTCTGATATGCTGGGGACGAAGAGGGACTCTGGGCTTAGAGCATCGTATACTTTAGATGCTTCCTTGTTGTTGCTGATCTGCTTTAACAAGCCATCTTCGTCTGTGCGAACAGCCTGCGTGGCTGCTTTGGCCAGAGCTGTCAAACGCGCAGCAACGACCTTTTCTGGCTTTGCTTTGTCTGTCCAAGTCGTGCCTTCCTCATCGAGGTTTGTAGCTGCGAAAAGTACGACACGGTTCATAGCGGGATCGATACGTCGCCATGCCTCGAAGCGTGTTCGTAAGCGGTCAATATCTTCTGACTTCATGCCCTTCAAAGACGTGTCTTCAAGGTTTGCAGGATTAGCGGAGAAGGATGTTGAGAAATCCACGATCAAAGGGAAATGACGCCAGTCCCATCGACTGATCCACGATAATGTTCGTAAGAAACCTGTCGTTGCTGTTGATGGTACAGGCCATGGCTGAGGCTGTAGGAACGTCCGTATAACAAGTAGTTCAATGAGCTCGGGCGAAAAGTGTGGTGCGAGCAGATGTGACGCGAACCATTTCTTTGTCAGTCGTATCGCTGGTGAAAGTGCCAAGAATCTAGTGCAGAGCGTCTGTAGTGCTTGCGAATGTTGAGGCGATTGGATGAATTCGCGTTTGTATAGTGCCAGAGAAGCGGCAGCAGACTCGCGCGATTGAGTGTCCAATGATTTGTCCTTGATTTGACGTTCGAATAACGTAGGCTCACGATCATGGTAGATGCGAATGCGGAACGTGAAGCCCGTAGCAACTGTTACATCCAAGAATGCCTGGTTCTGAGCCGGCTGTGAGGGATTTTCCATACCAACACGGGCGACATAGCCAGACTCCAGTTTATGTAAAAGCTCAGCCATTCGGAGGAGGAAGGCAATCTTAGTCCGCTGAATGGCGCACAAGTCGTCCGGCCAGCGCCCAGAGCCTTCGAATTGCAATACAACTGATGCTGGAGCGTGGCCCACAGTTGGAACATCAACAGACGCATACCGTAGTTGCGGATCGGCAGCTCTTAGATGGCGAAGTTGAAGTGGTAGCTCTTCCAAGTCCCGAATGTCTTTTTCCATGGCACTAAACGCGTTCATAATGGGGAGAAAGGGCGTGATGCCAGACTGTCCCTGCATACGGCCTGCTGTTACAAGGTGGCCAAATGTATCAATCCTGAACCTGGCTTGCTCAGATACCTGTGTACCATGGTGTCTGCTAAGTATGTAGAGAACAAGTTGCTCCATGACAGACGCTGATGTGTCCTTTACCGTCCAAACAACACTTTCCAGGATACTTCCATCTTTGAAGCGCCTGAGTTCAGCTTTCTCGCCCCAGAACTTGCGGAAGACAGCAGCCTCCTGTTTGTTTTCTGCTGGAGGCCCATGATCCACGGTGCGAGTGGCGTTGGCAGGATCTATTTCGAAGTTGATAAGGATGCTCTTGCTTTGCTTTTCCTGAGGGCGCCTTGAGGATGTTGACCAGCTTTCCTCCTCAGGCATGGTGAAGGATATAGCGGTGATACGATCGGTCAGCGCACGGGTCAGGGTGCTGTGTATTTTTCGACAAGTTTCGCCAAGCTGCGAATCGTATTCTTCGCTTCCAGCTTCGAGGCCGAGCGAAGCAAGGGGAATCTCGAGTGTTGCATCGTATCGGTACTTGAGCAGTTCAGTCTTCAGAATGAAGGCTGCATCGAACTGATCGAATACAGAATCGCTCAACATGTCGACGGTAGCCTTTGCTTCTGATTGCAGACGCTTGTACGACCAGGGCGTCATTTTGAACAACACGTTCTGTCCTCGTGGTCCGTCAAAGACGACGGGGGCGGTTTCTGCCTTGGTAATAGTGATGTTGGATGCTTGGAAAATGAATGGCTTCTTCGTTAGATCTCCACGCGACAGAAACTGCAGCGTCGACTTGAATAGTTGATAACTGCTGAAACTTGAAGAGACTGACTGAGCACCTGTTCCAGCATTTGGCTGAAGCAAAATAGCCATGATAGCAGCCCACTCAAAGTTCCCGAACCCTCCTTTGCGAATCTGACTGCCAAATCCGCGTTGCTTCAGCCAAATGCGCCCCAATATGCATGCATCCTTGAAAGCTTCAGCCTTTGAGGCTGTGCCGTGCAAGAGCTTGAGGTATGCTGTGATGTTCGCATCAGATTGCAGGCTGTTGTTGTAGAAAGGCGTCGCTGCGAGCGTTTTGCTGGAAGTTTCGTCTTCGCTACCTTTGGGTCGGACGCAATTGGAGGTTGGGAGAAGCTTATTCTGAGCAAAAGTGTGTTCTGGGAGCGCCACCAGCACGTTGATCTGACATTTTGAGCTAGAAAAATCGTCCGCATCGCCGTTGCCGCTCGGTCGCACGACGAGAACAGACTGAAGCTGGTTCCCATTCAAGCGGTCAAAGAACAAATCAAACTTGTGCTCTTTTGAGGCCTTGATCCCTGCCGCCAAACAAGCCAGATAATATGCGCGCTTGTAGAAGTATCGGTGGTTCAGATAATCTTTGTCTTGGAACAGACTCTTCGGCATGGTCACGACAAGATCAATCGCAAATCTTTCCTCGGCTCGAGTCGCAGTTTTGAGGGGGTAGCTACCGGTTGCGTTTACGCTTGCAGGTCGTTCGTATTGCAGTTTGTACAAAGCATCTTTCGGTGGACGAGGGCTAGGGAAGGGAATCGCGATGCCAGCTGATTGGAGAGCCTTTTCGGCCTTGACAATCTATAGTATGTTAGTATTCGCTGATGATGTATATAACGAACCTGGCTTACTGGAAGTGGGTCGCGGCTAGGAATCTGCTCGATTATAGTCTTAAGGGTTCGCATTGCATTCTCAGCAGGTGCCTCCTTCTTGCCGTACTTGAGTTTGACCTGTTCAAGCAGCTCGTCTACCTGAAGCTTGAAAATGTTCGACTTGAAGGACTCTGCAGTGTAGACGCCGTCCTGGAGACTGGGTGCTGGCCGCTTGGGTGGCTTTGGTGCGCTCGTGGCTTTGGCGGTTGTGGTCTGCTTCTTGCTTTCCTGAACGCTCTCCTCAGCTTCGGGGCTTTCTTCCTCGTCTTCACTCATGTTTTCATCTTCTTCGTCGTCATTGTCGCCATCCTCTATCTCTTGCGCGCCATCCATGGAGAGGTCGTCGCTCTCGTCATGCCCATCTTCAGCGTCGCTTCCATTTAAATCTGCACCGCTGTTGGTTTCGTCAAATTCGGCAAAGCTCCCTTCGCTCTCTGCTTCCGAGTCGCTGTGCTCGAGCTTTCTTCGTTTAATTGCGGGCGGTGCCATTTTTGCGTGGTGAAGGTTGTCGCATGCGACGCGAAATTTCTCTGGAACTTTTCCCGCGGGAGTGCCTTATCGATAAGCAGGGATGTAGCATGTCATGCTTGGGTGCTAGGGTCATGACACCTCATGCGCGTCTCTTTATGTATGACCCCCTCACTCAGACTCAGTGAGGGGAACAGCTTGCCACGATATAAACTTCAGTTGTGTTTTCTTGAGTAATCATCCCGGTACTCTAATACATTCATGTAATACTATTTCTTCTGTACGAATACGCTTGCCTGACCGTACACTCTTCGCTACCTTCCATCTTTGTATCACTACCCACGGTGCCTTTCCCAACAAAACTTACCCGCGCTTGCGGTCCATTCTTCTTCACCAGGTCTACGCGTAGCTATACACCAAGCAGAGCTTTCAGCATGGCCTGGCAAAGCTCTGGTGATACTAATGAGGCTCTCGTCACCAATCTTGCGAGCAACAAGCTTATCAAGTCTGACAGGGTCAAGGATGCAATGTTAAAGGTAGGAAGCCTTAACACCATAGGTAAGGTGGCAACCGATGAAGATGCATAGGTCGATCGCGCGCACTATGCCCCATCCTCGCCCTACGAAGACTCGCCCCAGCCCATCGGCCACCGTGCGACCATCTCTGCCCCGCATATGCATGCCTCGGCCTGCGAATCGCTCCTCGACTATCTCAAGCCTGGATCCAAGGTCTTGGATGTCGGCTCAGGCTCAGGCTACCTAACCGCAGTCCTCGCCAACCTTGTCGCGCCCAACGGAACGGTAACTGGCATTGATCACATTCAGCCCTTGAACGATTTAGCGACAGCCAACATGTCCAAGTCGGACCAAGGCCGGAGGATGTTGGAGTCGGGACAGGTCAAGTTTGTTACTGGAGACGGACGAAAAGGTTGGGCCGAGGGTGCACCATACGACGCTATCCATGTTGGCGCTGCGGCTGCCGAGCACCATCAAATCCTGACCGACCAGCTCAAAGCACCAGGGCGCTTGTTCGTACCTGTCGCGGAGGGCTGGGCGCAACATATCTGGGTAATTGACAAGCGAGCGGACGGAAGCCTCGAGCGCCAAAAGTTATATGGTGTACAGTACGTGCCCTTGACGGATGCGCCTGCGTAAGTTGGTCAAAAAGGAAGTTTCAACAACAAATCCGAGCGGACAAAGGCTTGAGTCTGCACATGCAGGGCGTGCTAGCCACCCTACGATCAATCCATTTGTACCATTACTGTGTCACCAATCCCTCAAACAGTTCGTCTCTTCGCTTTCGCACATCGTCAAGTTTGACCTCTAACTTGCCAACCTCTTTCCTTGCAGCCTCTTTATCAGCAGGCAATCCAGCAAACTCCGCGACCTCCCTTTCTATGCCTTCTACCTTTTCTCGAAGCCCATCCAGGGCTTTTTGTTGCTCCAACATGTCGTTTATAGCTTCTGCAGACGCAATGTTCTTGGAACCTGGTGTAATGCTCCGCGACTGTGATGATTGGAGAGACGACAGCTTGTCCTCGTATTCTCGTATCTTGGCGCGAAGGTGCTTGACTTGACGTGTTTGCTCGGTGGTCTGGCGTTGGAGATTTGCGGGGGTTGTGAAAGCAGGATTCGTCTGGAGCTCGTGCAGTTGCGTCCGAAGCAGGGACTGTTGCTTGTCAACGTAACCTTGCAGCGTCGCGATGTGTGCGAGCTGGTTGGTAAGATTCTGTGAGGTGGTCGTATTGTAGATGAGAGCGTGCGCGATCGACTCAGGGTTCGCAGTGGGTGTGTTGAGAGTGACTGCTGTTGACGCCAACGCATCAAGCGCCTGCTCGCCCTCGGGCGTGAGACTGGCTCTCAGTCTAGACAATATACGCTCGTCTTCGTCGTTTCTTTGGACCTACCGTTGTGAGCAGTGTGCTCGGAGCATGGTAGCTGAAGCGGACCTGTAGCTCTCATACCTCGTCCAGCTCGCGGAGCGCCTCTCTCTCTACTCGTTCGAATACGGCTCTCTCTTCATCGGCCCTCTCGTTGGCTACTGACAGCTCACGCAGCACCTTGAGTGTTTCGTCATTGCGCTCAAATGTCGGCACCGTGCGCCCAGCATACTTGTACGACAGCCACGAGTCGATTTGTGCCCAGTCCTGGGCTTGCGCGCGTTGCTGGCGCGCCTTTGAGGGTGAAAAGAGGTCCGATGGTGTGAGCGAATCCATGACTGTGTACAGAAGGTGGTGCGGCCTGTGTTGGTGGTGCTGAGCGTGTTCAGGTTATGCTAGACTGAAACCCCTGGTGAGCACTCGCAACTCCAGGATGGGGCTAGGATGAGCATGTACTACGTAGCAGTTGAGGTGCACAAAGTGGATGCACCGACACTCCGAAAGGCGGACAGAGACTCGGAGAAACTGACTGTTTGCATTATCGATAACCTTATTTTTCAAGTGCCGAAGTCGGAGCTAATCGGCTTTTGGTATAATCTCTTGGGTGACTGGACTCATTGCCCCATACATATCTGATTTGCCTTCCGTTGTCGAGTTTTACACAACTCTCTCATTGTTCTTGACACACTCAAAAATGTCGCCGATGTTACTCGAAAATGACGTCGAAGTCGGCGAGAGTCTTCCGCCGGCAACCGAGCACGTGCGTGTACCTTTCGTTACCCAACGCTGCTCTTTGGTCTAACACGTGATAGGCAGTGAGCGTTTCGCTGCCAACATGGCGGGCAAATGTAGGTTATGAGGAAGGTGAAGAATGGGTTCTCAGCAAGATGAAGACGGGATATCCGAGGTATGTGGTGGCGAGACACAGCAATCATATAACTGACCGCAGACAGGTTCTTCATTCACAAAAGCATACAAGCATTTGCGACAGCAATTGCTGAGAAATATGGACGTGAGGACGAGAGTGCCATGTTGTTTCCAACACACTCTACCGCATCGAGATGCCAGGAGTTCATTTTTCAACAAGTGCCTGATCTTAATGTATCGCAAGTCCGGATTCTCGACTTCCTACCAACGGGTGAGAAGGCAAGATCAAAAGAATCCGACGTCATATCTCCTAGAGTATCTGCCGTGCTCTTTCCAAAAGATCGCTTCAGCACAGCAAAAGCTTTCTGGCAACATTCTGGTGACGGTGTATCGAGCCGGAGAGCAGAGTTCTGCGCCCAGTTATTTAGGGAAGGCACCCTAGTAGAAGCCTCAACGCTCAACGAGCCACTGAGGGCACCCAAAGGTCCCCGGCGGTACCAAAAGAACACATCAGTCGATCTCGCTCCTTCGGCTGATCCCGCAAATGGCAACGGAGAAGTGCAAGATCCAACTCGTTTTGTAGAAGAGAGATTCGGACGCAACCTAGACCTCTCCAAGACCAAGAAGGCCAAGCTGGCAGTTCGAAGACGTATTGCGGGTTCCCTTACTGCAGATGTCGAACTGGCCGAGGCGATGAGTCTGGATCAAGATGCTGCAAGGACTAGACCAGTTGCAGATTTTTCAGAAGACGATGTCTATCTGTATCCGACCGGAATGAGCGCAATATTCAACTCTCATCGAAACCTATTAAGGGCAAAAGGCTCGAGAAAAGCCATTGTATACGGATTTCCCTATATCGACACACTCAAGATTACTGAAAAGTTCGGCCCGGGCTCTCAATTCTACGGCTTTGGCTCCTCGGAAGAACTAGATGATCTGGAACAGCGATTGGAAGGCGGCGAGAGGTTTCTAGCTCTGTTCACAGAGTTTCCCGGAAACCCTCTTTTGACGTCGCCTGATCTTGAGCGGATACGCAAGTTAGCCGACAAGTATGATTTCTGCGTTGTTGTAGATGAGACGATTGGAAACTTCATCAATGTCAATGTGTTGCAGTTCGCAGACGTTGTAGTCAGTAGTTTGACCAAAGTCTTCAGTGGGGACTGTAATGTCATGGGTGGAGGGTTAGTACAAGCAAACTTCTGTTTGCAACTAATATCAGCTGACATGTCACAGCCTTGTGCTCAACCCAAAAGTGAAAAACTACACTCTCCTCAAACGCACCTGGGAAGAGGACTATGAAGACAACCACTGGGCCGAAGACAGCATTTTCCTGGAGCGCAACAGCCGAGATTTCGTCTCGAGAATCGACCGTATCAATGCCAATGCAGAGGCAATCTGTGACGTGCTGAGCTCGCATCCGCGTGGTAAGTTTTGTCTTGTTCGACTGTGTTTCACCTGAGTCGCTCTAACATCAAGCAACATAGTCAAACAGGTAAACTATCCCAAAACATCGCCTTCACGCCCCTACTACGATAGATGCCGTAATCCCACTGGCGGCTATGGCGGTTTGCTCTCTGCAACATTCCATGCCAGATCCGACGCCATTGCCTTTTTCGACAATCTCGACACTGTCAAGGGACCCAGCCTAGGCACAAACTTTACGCTTAGCTCGCCATATGTGATTCTTGCACATTATGGGGAGTTGGATTGGGTAAGTGTTCCGAGTCTCAGTGAAGTGTGTCGGATTTACTGCTAACAAGTTTGCCATAGTGTGCTAAATGGGGCGTGGAAGCAGATCTTATTCGTTTCAGTGTGGGATTGGAAGAAACAAGTAAGTTGGTGGATACGTTCAAGAGGGCGCTGGCAGCTTTGCCTGCGCAGGCAGCTGGAGAGACGAAACAGTAGGTTGCTAGTCATGGTAAGTGACGAGTAAATATCCAATCAAATTTTGTAGTTTTTTGTGATGTCTTGATTGGTAGAATGATTGGCCATGGGTCCAGCTCGTACTTGGTCTTTGCTTTCCTCGTTTATTCAGAGGTGGAATAAGGAGGCGGAAAAGGAGATTGAGTTGTGATGTTCTTGTGCATACGGGGCCTCTCATGAGAGGG
The DNA here is from genome assembly GCF_000338995.1 of Bipolaris sorokiniana ND90Pr. Classification (NCBI taxonomy): domain Eukaryota; kingdom Fungi; phylum Ascomycota; class Dothideomycetes; order Pleosporales; family Pleosporaceae; genus Bipolaris; species Bipolaris sorokiniana. The sequence goes on along the minus strand of NW_006911896.1, from coordinate 2,469,553 downwards.
GTATGGCTTTGTCAGATGGATACTAGCTCTCTACATACTTGGTATCAAGCTGTAAAGAGATGGTCTGCAGACACGCTGGCGCGGAAAACTAAAACTCGATGAACGTCTGAGTCGGATGCATTTTTCCTGGCAACAAGTAACGCTATGCAAGACATTTGCGGGGACAGGCAGAAAGTGTCGGTACAAGAGTGGGGGTTCGGCGTTCATTTGTAATAACGGCTGGATGCCTTATCGTGGGACTAGTTGCGAAGTGTCAGATACGTACTTAGTTGGGCCGTCTCAGCTGCCATGGGACCGATGACTTCCTCGGCAGCCGCATGGCACTAGGACCGGTAGAACATAATGTAACACGGTGATGATACTGTCGACTCTGCAGCGCGCCTTGGTGTCCGTGAAGCTGGTTGTCAATAAACAGTATAGTATGGGTGTAAGTAGGTAGCGTGGCGCTCGCGCACTCGTCACGGTGATAGCATGTAGTGTTGAACGGGCTTGGTTGTGATGAACTGATGACTTGGGTATGGCGGTACATACATAAGTAAACGAGATGAAGGGGCCATGTAAGTTGGGGGCAAAGGAGCGCGCCTATCGTGGGGTCCTCGTATGCACTACTTGGTATTAGGAACCTGGGAAGCTTGGAGATCGGTGTAAATTGAGCCCGCTGCTGTGGTCCGACTCATGGCCAACTCGGCTCGAGTCGTTGTCCAAGTCAAGTCTGGCGCACTCGCCCCGCTGTTTTGCGGCCTCGACACTGGTGGCTGGCTCGACGTGGTGGTTGTTTTTTGGGGTCATGACGGCCACAACAGGCGCGCCACGGGCATGCAGCGTGTCTTGGCATTGCCATTGGTGCCGCCCGGCAGTCTCCGCGCGGCTGCCGTTGTCCCAGAGTCACAACCGGCCATGCGGCGTCTTCGAACATGTATGTACACTACACTACACTACACATCCACACATCCACACGTCCACACATCCACACATCCACACGTACCCACATGCTCATTCATACACGCATATGCACACATACATATACACATGCCACGCCCAGGCGCCCTGGCGACGTCAGACCCCCGGCCTCAGCTGGATGCGGTGGGGTTGCCAGAAGACGATGGACCCCAAGCATGCGAAACAGGGCATTTGCAGTGCAGCCCAACATCCACGCACCCGGCCATGGTGCGTGCAAAGGACCGCGGGCTGCTGCCCTGGATACATAAGTTCCCATGTACTGGGGCAAGTCCTATGCCCGAAGGCGTGCCGACCGCCTGCCGGTGCTAGCAACGGCACCGCTTCCGAATGACAACGGGCCGCTTGGGCGACGCACGCTCTCGGGCCATAGTTGTAGTAGCGAGCCAAACATAGAAACCCTCTGCGCACAAACACCTGCCGCCTGGGGGGCCACGCTGAGGATAGGCAACAGGCGCCCTTTGTGGCGGTGCCAGACCCCCGTATTCCAAGGCCTCGATGGCACCAGCTCTGTTCTCACATGCCATCCTGTCCAGGCCGTCTATGCCGAGATCACTCGTCCACAGCTACTTTCCGTCTTGTACACCTCCGGCCCACCCGGGCCTGACGCAGAGAGATTGGATAGCCCACGCTGTCCAGAAGGGCCAGACTCGACACGGTATGGCTCTTCGTCTCGAGCGGGAAACCGCAAACGCCACCAACCCTCGACATGGCACCTCAGGGCGTTCGTCAGTGCTCGCATAACTTCCCCTCCCAGTGCCGTATACAGACATGCCAGTCGTCCCCGGTGGGGGGTGGCCTCCGACTCCTCTCAGCGAATGGCTGTCGAAAACAGGTTGACGCTCTGGATCATGACCACAATCTAGTCCTCACTGAGCAGGGCAAGCATGCCTGCCATCACCCCACTTGAGACAATCGCGCAATACTTACTGATGTGTGGATACCCCCGGCCTACACCAGGTATTGCGGGTGCATGTTCTGTGGCTAGTCAACGGCCGGAGGGCTAGCACTGTCAAAGACCGGGTTGCGCATCCTTCGAGGCACCAATCAGTCCCCCCAGCCGCAAAGCCGGGAAAAGCGCTCTGCCTCTGTTGGGTCATGAAGCTCAGATACCGTGTTCCTGTATTTCCAGGCATCCCCCCATGCAACAGAGCACACCAGTCGCCCATGTTCCAACATACATCAGGGTTTTAATGGTAATTCTGCCTTGGTGTAAATTGCCCATAAGGCTCGTATAATCCCACACGACGAGCCCTGTCCACGCACGCAACCGTACGTCTTACCCCCTTCTGGTCCCCTTCACCTCCAATGGTGCCTGTCTGCTGTTGAATATGACCCATTGGTCTTCCAACCCACATCAACCCAAGACGACGACCATCTCACGAAGACTTAGGGACCGTGCCAACCAGCATTTGTCTGTTCAGCCACCAGAAATTCCACAAATAAGGGGGCCTTATTCGTGCCGTGCCGCAACCTTGCCAACGCCCCGCCACAATCCCATTGATTATCAGACGCCCGGTTCGCACCCACCTTCGCTAGCCTGGAATACCTCACACATTCTCGACGACACCTCACACAATCGTTCTTCTCAGTCAACTTCCTCTGCCCAGGATCGATTCTTGGACTCCACGAGCACGCAAATCGCACACTTCTCTCTCCACGAATCTCATCCAGGCTCAGACTCGACAGTCGTGCCTACTGCTAGTAACCAGATAGTCCGCCCTGATCATACCCTGCCAACACAAAGTCAACAAAACCCCACGTCGCCGACATTGTCTACATCTACCGCGCACTCTCTCCAACATCAATCACTAGCAGACTTTGAGCAGCCGCACGAGCCAATCCTCGAGTCACAAGATATGAGGTACGAGATCCCGCCGATTGTTGTGATCGAACAGCATCTCATGTACACAGCACCTTGGGCTTCATGATGCCTTCTTCGCAATATGGTATGGGCCATTACGGTTCTTCCCAAACGTCCTACGCGCCTGGCTACCCGCCACCCCAGCCCTATGGAGAACCAAGGGCTTCGGCGCCAGGCCCATATGGCCCACCTTACTCTTCCAGTCCAGTCCCAAATGAAAGTCAACAAAGAAGAAGCGAACAGCATGCAGTCCAACCGCCCTATCCACCTCAGCACCCTTCACTTCCGCGAAGCCCATATGAGCAACACTCATCGGATCACATGCGAGCCAACACAGCCTCTATGGGTACCACCACGCACACCTACGCTTACTCCACCTCCCATAGTACCATCCCCAATCAGCCGCTGGGGGGTAATGCCTACCCGCCGTAAGTTTGTCGAGCGCATCGAGTATGCTTTCTACTAATAAGAGATAGACCACAGCTTTACCCTCCCAGCTCCTATGCCGTCAGTGACTATCATCCGTTACCAACTATGTATCCACCAAACAACACAGCGCCTGCTACATACTCAACCTATGACTCGCCATCGAGCGCTCCAGTTTCTAATGCATCAGTCCCTGCACTCTCTTCGTCGCCGAGCACGCAAGGCAACCCAGTAATGCCGCGAGTCATCAACTCACGACCGAAACCTCAATGCTGGGAGCATGGATGCAATGGACGACAATTTTCTACATTCAGTAATCTGCTGCGACACCAGCGAGAAAAGTCCGGAACTGCCTCCAAGAGCACCTGCCCCCGATGCGGGGCTGAGTTTACCCGCACTACTGCAAGAAACGGACACATGGCGCATGACAAATGCAAGCCACGCAGACCATCAGAAGCAACCGGATAGACGGAGATCTTTGTTTCGACGTTCGATTTGTCTGGGCATTTTCAGCTTGCTGCAAGCGGCCGTGAGGCGCAAACATAGTCGGCACAAGCCCGACATTATCAGATACCGGGACACGGATTATCAATGTCTCGAAGCGGAGATGTGTGTCAGTACGCTAACGCGCAAGGGAAGCTTCCGACGTTTCGTGGATAAGCCAGCTGGCCGAGTGAGAGACACTCAGGAAGACAAGGCATTGGGCCTTGTAAACTGCAATTCCAGCCTTGCGCGTGCAGTTTTTCTCATTGTGCATCCTCGGGTTGTGGGGGGGATTTATTGATCTAACAGGAGCATCACCAGGCGTTATATATCAAGCGTTCAGCGACCAGCAATGCATACGGGTGTTTATGTTTCTTGTAACCCACAGTTTATCATCATGTTCTTGGTTCTTATGATGTCATGTACATGGAATTTGGAGGGGACACAATTGGGGACAAGGGGACAAGGAAATGTCGAGTCTAGAATGTCTACATTCCCTCGCATAATGGCTCGCACAAGCACTAAGTTGGGTCAAATTTCTGGCATCGCGTGGCGGGGAATACGGCCCTCGGGGAAGCAGAGTGGTGGCCGCATGTCCGTTGAAAGATCGCAGCGGGAGGATTTTTTGTAGGAACCAGCAAAGCAGGAACACGGAACACTTGCTGCTTGGGGATTCTTCCCCTGCCCCCCATGGATCAACCCGGCTATTTGGTTCGTAAAAGAACACATCTACGCTGCTGACACGGTCTACCATCTCAGCTCAGGGTCCGCAAAGGGAGCTTGTGCAAAAAAAAAATGCACCATCGACGCTAAACCGACATAGCAAAGATTTAGGCAATGCCGAGGTAGAGACTTATTCAGCGATTGAAATACCGTCGAATAGACTCCATAGGCGCGAAATCGCTTGGACGTAATTTCAAGGGCATGCGCACCAACAATTTCAGACTCGTTTTCACACTGCATTACATTAGCCAAGGCCAGGCGGGCGAGGCTGTCGACCAAAAGGCTGCACGGCCCCTCTGTCAGATTCGAGTAACGATCAGACGAGCGGGCCGTTGTCGCCACGACTTGAGGGCGGGAGAGGCCTCGTACAGGAGCAGCGCATCCATCGCCCAGGCGAGCGGCCAGCCGTGAAGCGATGACGGCGAGGGTTCCAATCAGACGCAGCACGTTTTTTCTTCTGACTGTATCCGGAGCCTCCCAGAGTCAGCAACCATGGCATGCGCGACTACCGTGCGCCAGTGAACCATGCCGTTGGGACATGAGCGTCTCTGCAGTGCCGCCATCCGTTGGTTGTACATACATACTGTATGCAACATTCCCTGGGCTGGTCATCGCCCTGTTCGTCGCCCTGTTCGTCACCGGGCAGCGGGACAATACTTGGAACTAACTACCTTGAACGTCGTCCTTGTCTCGGAAGCCGTTAGCCGCGTTGGGTGGGTGGCTATCGGGGGTTGCGGGCTGGCAGTTGCAACACCAAATCTACCGCAGCATGGCGTACATAGATGCATGCATAGGTGGATAGCACCGGTGACGCGGGCATTTCCGGTCTGACACACAGCTTGAGTGGTACGTAGTTCAGCGTCGCTCGACGCCAGTTGCGTCGAGAAGGTGATTGAAGCTTCAGCGTGCATGCTGCCAAGACTGTCACTGCAGCTGAAGACAGCGCCTCGCGGTTGAAACTCGAATAGGAATCTGCGAACAGATATGGTCGCTGTAGCGGCGCTCATTGGCTATCAAGCGAGGTTACGAGGGCGGACCGCAGTACTACTACATCCAGGAGCAGACGGCAGCTATCTCGACTGGCGCAAGACTTCATCTCTCATACACAGCAAACCGGACAGCTACCCTGCAGATTCTCAGGGCCTCCATCGGAACCAGAGCCTCGGAATCCACCCCTTGGTTATGCGCGCTTGACTGCTGCGCGCAATAGTAGCTTCCGATTGTTAACTACTCGGGATCTCGGTCCAGGTGGTTCGGGCTTGATATTGAACAGACGCGCCGAGGGAGAAGGGCCTTGGCTGTTTTCCACCCACTCTGGCCCCACCGCGACATGCTGACCCGAGTCCTCTGCTGACGTGTGTGGACTTTAAGGCGAGAAGCGTTGCAAGGGTCAAGCCGGCGGGGGCGCGGCTGCGCGGGAAGGATGACAGTCACTTGATCCCTCGACCCAAATTCTCGCAGGGATACGACAGAGAAAGAGAGAGAGACAGACGTGGCGTAAAGAGAGTTAGTTCCCCGACAGACGACATGTATCATCAGGCGAAGAAAGAGTTCCCACACTCGGATATGAGACCTCTGGCGGGTTGAACAAGCGTGGTAAAATCGCCGGACATTATCCGGTAGCCGGCTATGACGTTAAAATACAGCATGTGATTGACGAGATTGATAGATGGGGGCCCTGGTGATATTGCGACCAAGCTCCGCCGTTGTGCGGAGACCGAGAGTGCCGCGACCCAGGTATCTGACTGCCCACTTTTTTCCTTTCTTGCCCACACCCAGCGAATGGCGCAAAACAATTGTCCGTGGGATGTTTTTTTCTTGTTGCCGGACTATACACCATGTCAGGGTGCAATCGCCGACGGCACAGTTGCAGCCCTTGTCGACTTGGCCCATCTCAAAACGTCTGAGTCGTATGGTCTACTTAAAGCAGTATGGTCGGTTGCCTGAAAGAGGCCCCACATTACGATGGCCTTGATTGTTCGACCCAATACGAAAGAAAATGCACATGGTGTGGCCAAGAAGTGATGGACATTCGCTACGTCTGTATCATACGATCTCGACCGAGCAGCGACATCACAGTAAGTAAGTATGTGCATACATGCGTTAAGTATATCCTAGGGGGGAGTCGGGACGTGTGGGGGCCAGCCTCATCTCGTGTTAAGCGCCTTGACAAGGTGATCCAGACGCGCAAAGGGCGCCGGGAACCTCTCCAGAACCGAACTGGATGTGCATCTCTGGGACTCCGCACCGCAGGTGATATACACTAGGGTAGAAAGGCCTGTGAAGCTCCTTATAGGCGACCCGTTCCCTGGCGGAGACTTGACACGGTCACTGCAGCCAGACCATGACGGCGATTGAATCGCCAGCAACTGACTTGCATACTCGCTCGCGTGGTAACCCATCGCGCGAGGGAGCAATGGCCCGAGTATACAACCCATGTGGTGACCTCGTGGGCGCCGCACGAGGCTTACCTGCATGTTCCCTGGTTACGCCAGACCCCAGAACCATGGATTTAGCTCGCAAATACTTACTCGGTTGTTGGCTATGCCGCTTCAGACAAGCTGCCGTGCTACCTTCGAGAAAGCCGGTTAATATCAGTTGCCATTCGCTGCCTATAAACGGTCAGGGCGCTTGCAAGGAAGTGGCCTTCGCGTGGAGATGGTTGATTGTGAGACGAAACGGCAGCAAGTAGTCGATGGTTGCAAAAGACTGCCTGCTACTGCAGTGCGACCTAGGAGACCCGCAATTAGAGACGTAATGGGGTACGATACGGCCGAAAGCGGTATGCTAGTCGCTGCCTCTTTGGCCATTACTGTTGCCGGCCGCGACTTGAATGTGGTTGCGTCGGCATCGGCATCTTCGATCCGTATGTGCTGTGCTATGCAGTCGGCATGTCTCAGTCATGTGCTCATCGCTGGTAGCTTCAGAACATACTACTAACAGTGGCGCACATGAGTACGAAGAGAAATCTTAGTGAAACAGCGCTGATTTGACCTGCTTCATGCAGAAAAGAGACAACGTCACAGCCAATCAACGTCTGCCTACCAAGTCGTTTGGTCTCTGTTTACTAAACAAGTATCCCCCCAGCCCCTGGAATCGTATATTAGAACTGGTGTTTCTTCGGCTCCTGCAGTGATGCTGATGCATATTAGTGCCACCGAAGCTCAAATGTAGACATGAGTGGCCAATGCGTGCCCATACTTCTGCTTCGGCCTGTTTTGTCCCCCCCTTGGGGTATTACGAGGTGTCCACAACGACGACGGTCTAGAGCATCGTTGACTTGCCGGTTTTCCGGTCAAGAACCCACTGTGACGGGTATACAAGTCAGGCAAGATCTGGGCCTTTGAGTGCATAACATCATCTACTGCGCCGCAATGCTAGGCAACTCCAGCAAGGAGTCACCAGTTGACTCGACAGTACTGTACAATCAGACCTGATGTTCCTACAATAGTTTCAGATGACACTTTAGGGTACAAGAAGGTAGAAAGGCGCTTCAATCCGACGATTACAGGTGATGTGAATGCTTTAGCAGCCCTCTTACTTTGGGAGATGATGACAATGGCATATTCATGGGACCAGCTCATAACAAGTGACCACGAAATTCGTATAGGTTTGAGCACTTAGATGCGCAGCCAAAGGGCGATAGAAGGGCGTTGCGTCTTGCGACGATTCACACGCGAGCCTAGCAACGATGGATGATGGCTTGCCCCACTGAACGGTGACTCCCCGCAGCCCCGAGCTCGGACCAATGGCTAACATCACGACAAGTTGATACTTGTAACCTTTGATGACCGTCTCATACCACCATATCGCTTGCCGTCACCTGCTTCACCATCTTACTGAATCGAATATACAAATGTCTTCCTTCAGTCTGTGAGCGCCTCATTGGCATCTTCACGCGGCTCCCCAACGAGCTGTTTCTAGCTATCGTTTGACGAAGTCTCACCCATTAGTTGTGCTCTACACCCGTCAAAATGCTTCCACTTTTATCGCAATTATTCCGGACGCACTTCTTACACACTAACTCGCGATCATTACCACGTTTATACACCGTCTCTGCTAAAAGGACACCTTAACGCACCATCTGACAAGTTTGGAACATTTCAAATCATCCCAACTAATACATAGAAAATTGGACGTTCCCAGTTTGCACCCAACTACAATCCCAACAACATGGCTTCTATATTTACTTTCGACCCCGACCCGCCCCGCGTTTCGTCGCCATGGGCGGCAACTTCAGTTGGCGACCTGACGGAACCATCGAATACCTACCAAAAAACCAAGTCGCCTCTTTCGAGAATCAGCGGCGATGGCGAGCAGCAGGGACCACACGGAGATTTTCTAGCAAATGCGGTAGACTATACAAATATCACTAGATTGGAAGCGGAGCCTCAGGATGGTCCAACAGAATATAAGCTGCATCTACTTCTGAGGCGGCGACGGTCATTTACTCGAGCCACCACTGGTCGACATATGTCTGGGTCTACGCGTCGAAGTGATATTCCTATACCAGGATCTGTGGGTCGTAGCGTATCGGAGTCAGGCCTCAATCAAACTACTCCCCCACCGTTGGCCTCTACGCAGTCGAAGCAGCATCGTCTTGAGCAGCTGACGACGCAGCTGTTATGGCGGTTGCAACAGTCATGTCCTTATCACATATCCTCATCGACAGCTCCTGTATTTCCCCATTTTCCGGACGATGCGCGCCTCTCAGCCCCTGAAATGCCGCAACGGCTTCTCCCTGGGCTTGAGGAGAGCAAGGGTGCGCTTTACGAGATTGGTGTCGCTGATGACGGAAGCATTGTTGGCTTGGCAGAGGATGAAATGGAAGAAAGCCTGAACAACCTACGCGCCATGGCTGCGAGTTTGGGTTGTGGGGTAGAAGTCTTGCGTAGGGTCCCGGTCGGCGAATGTGAATGGGTTGAAGATGCAGGCACTACACAGCAAAGAGTACAAAGATCACAACTATTGGTCGCTGAGGCTCTAGTGCGCCCGGAACAGCATCTGGTGGACCACACAAAGAGGGATCGTAATGACGCTTATGAGAATACGTCAAATGCAGCAGACAGTAACGCAGCTCTAGCCAAGGCGCCACAGGCTACTAGTGAACAGATGCGGGTATCAGTCACCGGAGCCACCATGTCTGGGAAATCCACTCTACTCGGAACGCTTTCTACCGCCACACTAGACAATGGCCGTGGGAAAAGTCGTCTTAGTTTGCTCAAACATAGACATGAGATTGCATCAGGTATGACCAGCTCCGTCACCCAAGAGTTGATAGGATATCGTGACGCGGACGATCACACACAAGTCATCAGCTACGGGTCTGGAGATATCTCGTCCTGGATAGATATCCATGCCGCAGTCGAGTCTGTAGAAAGCGGCAGGCTTGTCTTTCTCTCTGACTCTGCCGGCCACCCCCGGTTCAGACGCACCACTGTTCGTGGAATTGTTGGCTGGTTAGTTTGCTGTTTTCATATTTTGAGTAGTGCTGACATGATATAGGCAACCACATTGGACGCTTCTGTGCGTCCCTGCGGATAATACAGAAGACTCCTCTGGCAAACTTGGAGCTTCGCCTACATCAGAGGAACTACTTGGGCCAGCTGCGGCAGATCTTGACCTTTCCCATGCACACTTGGAACTCTGCCTTGCTCTGGAGCTACCACTTGTGATTGTCATCACCAAGTATGATCTTGCTACGAAGAACGGTCTGAAAAGCACACTGGTCAAACTCTTCTCTGCCCTGAGAGAGCACAACAGAAAGCCCTGTCTCATCACTGACTCTTCGACAGCAGTGCTAGAGGCCGATTTGCATACAGTCGAAGCAACCGATCTTGAGGAAACGGAAAAGACACTTTGCCTGCTGGAAGACTCCCCTCTCACAGCAGTACCCGTAGTACTCACCAGCGCAGTCAAAGGAACAGGCATACAGAAACTGCATGCGTTCCTGCGCAAGCTTCCTATGCCCAAACAACCAGAACAAGCACCGCCTGAGTCGCCATCGCCGCTTTTCTACATCGAGGATGTCTACAGCGTGGGTATGAGCGTCCCGGACGAGCAATGCGCCATCATCGGCGGTTACATCCGCTACGGCTCATTATCAATCGGAGACGAATTACTACTGGGTCCATACCCCGGTGATGTCAGTTCCGACGACAGCGATAGCGGCAGCGCGCGACCAAGCCGCAAGCCCCTGATAGCGCAATCCCGATCCTTCCCAGGTGCCCTCACCACAAAGTCCAAAAACGTCTCCTTGCGTGAGAGCCACAGCGAATGGCGCCGCGTTCGCATCACATCACTCCGCAATCTTCGACTACCAGTGCGAACGCTGCTTGCAGGTCAAGTAGGCACCATGGGCATCATGCCCGTAGATTCGCCCATGGTTAGTACATCCATAAATCGTATCAGGAAAGGCATGGTACTTGTAGCTCGCGAGCCCAAGGCGCATAAAATCATTCGAGTCCGGTTTGAAGATAAACAAGCACAGGGCGTTAGGGATCTCGGCGTCGGCAGTGCGGTTATCGTGTATATCGCTAGTGTCAGGGCGTCGTCCAAAGTTGTTTCTGTGGCTGCTGAGCCTCCTGCTACGCAGCCAAGCGGTGTAGATCGGAACGCTGATGATGATGACGAAGACGGGTTTGGATTTGGGTTTGATAGCGAGACGGAGAATCAGCTGGACACTGCCAAGAGTGAGCCTCCGTGCGTTATTGTTACGTTCCAGTTTATTGCTTCGCGGGAGTTTGTAGAGGTGGGTGCTAGAGTGCTTGTTATGCCGGGTGGCGGGCCGGGGCTGTCTGGTGGGAATGAGAGGGGTGCAAAGGGTATGGCTGGGCTGGAAGGCTTTGTTGGGAGGGTAATTGAAGATGCGTAGTAGCATGTTGTGAGAAGGTTTCTTAATTGCTGAGTTAATTACTAGTACGGTGTCTTTCGTTTTGTCTAATAAATTGAATTTTCTATTTGATGATTGTTCTCTATCCAGTAGATATGATATAGCCACTTCACTTGCAAATATCACAAGACAAAACACATGACCAACCAGTCAACTTGCACAAGCTCGTACCTCGCTATTCACGACATCACGATTTCAACATACAAAGACGAAAAATGTCGCACCCTACTTCTCCCTCCAAATCGCCCATCTTCCCCTTCTATCTCCCCCACAGCCTCATCACCACCACCGTACCCGTCCTCACCCGACATTGCACTTCCCCTAATGAGGTCGCACAACCGGCTAGAGTACAAAAAAAAGTGGAGGAGACTCGGCGCGAGCAAGACAAAAGGGATTGAAAAAGGAAGAAAGGTGATTGTGATCGGAGGAATTGTGTAGTTCGAGTGCACGCCTCCCACCAGCTATCCAGACGAAACAAGGCTTTACCACGCCATCCTACGAGAGGAAGGGAGGACAAGCGATATATCGTCGGCGACTGGTGTGGGGAGACTTGGGTTAATATCTCGCAAGGGCTATACTGAGCAGCAGGAATGGGTCTGGTCGCTGAGCTCCACCTTAGGCCGCGAGGTTCTTTTGAAGTTTGGAATTTTTGGGAGAAGAGAAGAGTGAAAGAGTGGGAAACGAGGGGGGGAGTGTAGAGATGCTTACGGTAAGAGGTTGGAGGAGCTGATCGTGATAAGAGAATTGCATTGTTTTTTTGGGGATATCACAAACAAGGCTTCAAGTATCCAACGGTTCAACAAGTGGGGACCTTCATGTCGCATGCTGTCTTGGGGTATTCATGTACTGCGGTTAAGCTGCAGAGGACGCAAAAAGGACCTTTCGGGGTCCACCTGCGGTCAAGTTCTTCGACACAGCGGCATTGGTGACGCTGCTTTCCATGCTGTCGAGCATTCTGTCCATACCACCAAGATCTAGCTCACCGTGAGTGAGTAGGGCCTGGTCGGTTCTGGTGGTTGTTTCCTCCTCTAGTTGTTCGCGTGCAAACACGGCGTTCATGTCTCGTCCGAGAGGTTGACTAGTGCTTGCAGCGATGACTAGGCGATGTTCCAATGATATGAGGGTGTCTCTTGCAATGGCCATGCGTGAGGCCTGTGTCGTAGTGTCAAACTGGGAGACGGAGGTGATGGCTTCTCCGCAGAGTGAAACGTCTTGGATTTGGAGACCGGGGCCAGGCAATGAGCTGCCATTGCTAGCAGAGACAGTGCGAGTCCAGAACTTGGCAAGGTCTGCTATCCTGTAAATCTCCGAGCCGTACCAGATGATGACCGAATCTTCTGAGGTGCCATTGGCCGATGGCAATGTGGCGACGGAGATGCCACCACGCGTTACAACAGCCGAGCTCGTCGAGGTTCCTTGGAATAGCACTTCTTCCTTTCTGCGGCGCGTGTTGGGTGTCATGGGGGCTAATGAGTTGCGACTGGCGCGTTTCGGGCTGGATGGGCCACTGCTACTTGTATCTTTTTCTGATGTTCCAACATAGCCTCGTAGAGAGAAGACCGAGGGATCTGCTGGCGGATTTGGGCCAGACCGATCAACATCCCAAACCCCCCATTCGCCGTCTGCCAACAGGGCAATGATATGACGACCATCCGAGGCCCAGGCGGCATCGACGATGGCTTTGCGCGAAGCGAGGACCGGAGGCGTAAGTGTAACATTCTTTACAGGCTCGAATGCTGTCCTCAATGTAGTTACAAAGGCACCTGGTTCAGAGGAAACGCCACTCATTCGTTGCTTGCGATTGGGTGCAGCAAATGGGTCGTATATCCGTGCGGTGCCTGTGGAATCGGTAATGAGCAATTGGGAGTGTCGACGCTTCGGATATTGGGCAGTATTGAAAGCGACTCGGGATGCGGGTTTGCGCAGGGTGAGCGTCTTGCATGGTACGACAGGGTGCGCGACTTTGAGCGCTGCCTCAGACAACTCAAAGCGGAAGATCCTCAGCAGGCCTCCAAGCTCGGCAGAGTGTGAGGCTACAAGTAGGTCGAAGCCTTCCTCGCCACGCGGTTGGGAGCGCGGGTGCGACTGTTGCTTGCGATGTCGGCCGCTGGGTGTCGCACCGGTTTCTCCCTCGCCATCAATGTCCATGTCGTCTTCTGCATCCTCCAATGCAACAGGCTCATCTCTGGCAGTCCAAGTCATGGTGACACCCCTAGGGATGCTCTGGTGGCCTTGAATCTTGATAATTTCCTCGCCAAACTGTGATGTTGAACTGAACGGACTAGCCTTGGCCGCATTCGGAGGGGGACTCAATGGCAGCGTGATTAGGCGCACTGTAGAGTCGGCGCATGCGACGGTGAAGACAATGCTCTTGCTGAATATGGGCGGTGTGGTGTCTCCTGGGCGCAGAGCAGACGCATGGGGTATCTGGGGCACGGCGATGTGACGGACTTGGGTGCTGAGGGACAGCGAGACGTGCTGGACGATTGATGGGTAAGGCTGGTCTGGGTCGAGCTCCTCGTCGTCCACCTCGAACTCAGCTTTGGGTGGGGGTTGAGGGGCAGCTTTTGCAGGCGCATCGTCGTCCGAGTCGATGATCATGATGGCATCGCCGCCGGTGCCGTTGACCTTGGGCGGCTTGGCTGGCTGTTGGGGTTGAGGTGCTGACTGCTTGAGCCGCTTGCCGCCTCTCCAGAGAATGCCGACGCCAGTCTCATGGCCATAGAGAACAATGGTGGAGCCATTGGGAGCTCTCACAGGGTAGACGGCCGAGGTGAGGACGCGATGGCGAAGCTCATACCTAGACAGCGGTGTGGTCAGTGGCAGTACCAAAACGTGGAAGGTAACATAAAATCACCTTAGCTGCGTCAGCTTGCCCTTTGTGGCGACGATGGGCTCCATGGCGACAGAGAGACTGTGTATGGGTGGGAGCGAGTGAAGGAAGGTCGGAGGTGATGCGGAGGTTGAACATTTCGGGCAAGACGCGCTGGAGGCACGGCCATAGCGCGTCACCAACAAAGAGACATATCACCACCACCAGGCCCCGGCAACGAACCACCCCGCCCCCGCACCAGGCCCAGGTGTCGCCCATATGGCAAGACGAGCGTCGCCATGGCCTCTCTCTGCTCCATCGGCGTCCACAAGCCATCCGCCTGGCAGTATCTGGTGCAAGAGGGCATCTTGACCGAAGACAGCACCCACGCCGACTATGCCTGGAACACATACACTGACGACGGCCCGCCCGACGAGCTGGTTACCACCAAACACCATGTCGTCTGGTCATGCGGCGGCCTTGTGCGCAAGGCGTTCAACTTTGAAGTCGAAAAAGAGCCATTGAAGCACGCACTTCTGACTTGGTTTGTCGTCGATGAGCCCGCACATGGACTTGCAGACAGAGCACAGAGCACGCCAGCTCAGAATGCCGCCAACCATTCCCAGAGCTTCCTCACCCAAGGCACCCAGCCGGCTACGGATCCAACAGCTCCAGTCAACAATGTACCCGCCACAGTCGAGGTCCGCTCCCGCGCCCTTGTCGTTTTCCTCAGGTCTCAGGCCCACGTCTTCTTCCTGTCTGGCACTACCCATGTCGTCAACCTCCCCTTTGAGGTAGATAAGGCCTTTCCTGCTGCTCGGGGTGTCCTGGTGCAGAGGAAACTGGCGCCTCTGCATCCCCCACCCCCCAGTCCACCGCTCCCTGCGGCCCCAGTAAATTCCTTCCTCACAACCCACCAGTCTTTTCTCTCCCAGCACCTCTCCTTCACCCAGACTCTATCACAGCCACATCCCCGCAATGTCTCTTCTATTGGAACATCACGCCGTGGCACATCTCGCCTCTCAGGCGCGACCATGTACCTTGACGACTTGATCAACCCTTCTGCGCCTGTTAACCCAGAGGCGATACCCAGGTTGTACTCGTTTACAGATCCGCTGTCAGAGCTAGGATTGGTGGTAACTGTCGTGTCGGGAGGTCTCCGTAGCAGCCTGTTGACCACCAACGGTTCTAGCAATCGAAGACTGGAGGCCATTGATAACGCTGAAGACATCATATACGTATCGCCACAAAATGAGCTTCTCTTTGATCGCAGCGGGAATGACAAGCCCCTTTTGCTAGTAGTAACTGCAAACCATGAGACGAATGTATTGACCATTTGGTCTGCGGCCTACCTTGAGCCAAAATCTATATCCACTTCTCGCAAACAACACATCCCTCTGCCAATCACCAAGTCGCGAAGACGTAGCTCTCACGGTACCACTGTACCGGGCACAGGAGCAACGACTCCCTCACTTCGTGGCGCTGACAGGTTGAGAGAAAGCTTTGGGGGAGCCCCACGAAGCAAGGCTCAACCACCCTCATTCAAGATCACAGCCAAAGAACGTCTGTCTGATCAGGCTGTAGATGATGCTCTTGCTTCGCAGCTCAACCCCGATTCTGACATTGCGCGCCAACCCAAGGAGTCAAGACGAGTGAGCTCGTTATTGTCCCGCGCCGAGATTTCGACTAGCTTTGATAGGAGCGCTTTTCAGGACAAGGCAACATCCCGAAATAGCTTGGGTGGTAGCTTCTCTGCAAGTTTTAATGCAAGTCAACGAAGTCGACATTCGCTAGGCCACGATCGCACAAGCTTTGGTGGCCTTTCACAGTCACGCAACCGAGCCTCTACTCCTGGGAGCGTCACATCGCGGATGAGCCTAGGTGCTGTCTCAATTGATGACACTTTTGACGATGCTATGGACGAGGATACTTTTGATACTATTGAGGACTACGACGAGCTTGATGATCTTTTTGCACCGCCCGATGCCAAGGGGGGGCCCCGACCTGGTGATGGGCTTCACAAGGAATTGGTCGTTAGTGCAATTGCCGAAATCCCAGTCACTCAGTATCTCAAGAGTGGGTTATTTGCTCTGGGAAATCCGTCGGCTCCTCAGGTATGTTACCGTATACCCGATTTAGAAAAACACATCACTGACATGCACAGAGTGAAACACAGCCCGAGGTACTTACACTCAATGCGCCCTTTAACTCAGCAACACTGCATGAACGGAAGCTGTACATGTACATATCACACCCATCGTTACAGCATCCCCTTGAGTGCGAGCTAGCAGTAACGCGGAAGCGGCTATCCCCTCAAGCATCAGCAACGCAATCGGGCTCCAACAGCGCTGCTCCCCGGTACGCTTGCGTTCCTAGGTTCGTCAGTAGCCGGGAGCTTGAGGGTACATTGGACCTCATCAAGCTACGTGACGGACATGTTGAGCGCGTTGTCCAGCTCACTTCAACCGATCCCCAGGAAGCTTGCTTATCGTTGACTGCGGGATGGGGTACGCATCTACCAATGAAGTTCAGTTTAGGTCCCTTGAAGTTGCACGACCCCTACGCAATACTACATCTTGGGCAGAGCAGGGCAGCTGCAGGGTCCAAGCGAACCATAACTGCCAGCCAACCTTTACAACGGCTGTTACCTGCTGGTACAAGCGGGAGGCTCGATATCGTCGACAGCCAATACTCCAGGCACCGGATGTCTCTGCATCTGTCGCCTTCGGATGGACATGTAGCAGAGCTCTTCCGAGTGTTGTTGACAGTCCTCCCAAATTATACTGGTGACTTCATTCTGGAGATATGGTGGCATATTCGCAAGTCACAATCAGAAGAGGGGGCCGAAAAGACAACAGCAGATTGGACGGCCTTTGTAGCAACTTTGTTTACACTTGTTGTTCCCTTTATCGAGGAGAAAAAGAGTAAAATCAAGACTCGTTCAAAGTCGACCCAACGCAGAAGCTTGGGTCGTCCTTCAAGCCAAGCCAAGCCGGATGAACTGATAGACGATGCAGACTCAGCGTGGCGTCTCATGTGCAGTCATCAGACTTCAAGAGCTCATGCGAGGAGTTGGGAAACATCTCCTTGGACTTGGGCTTTGCGTTTAAGCCCCATGTCAACCACCGCCGTGAGCCCATCGTCAAAAACGCACTCTTCGCAAGAGCAGTTACCATCAATTGCACAGCAAGTCAAGGTCAAGGATGACACAATCCCCACTTGTCTTGAGATTGCACGGCGATATCTTCAATCACCAATCGGCAAAGCGACAAGCGACCACTGGAGACGGATGTCCCCTTCCGAGAAACAAGATCTCCGCATTTCATCTCTTTCTGAGATTGTCGTTTCTTTACATCTCTTCAGGGAAGAACGCAAACTGGACACGTTGTGTCAAGATTTTACTGGCGTTCAGCCTGGCAACCTTGCACCCATACTAGCACAGATTAGCTATTGGCTGCGTTGGGACGCTTGGGACTGGAGACAAGGAAGCTTCTTTGACCTTGATGGAGGCTCAAACCATGACTGGACTTACGAAGAGTCCATGCTCTCAAGCAAAGTGCGCCTACACGGCCAGCCGTGGGATGCACCGCCGTCCATCTTGGGTTGGCTCACAACTGTCACAGGATCTCAGCACTACGCTCCGTTTCCCACGTTGGCGACACTTATTCGAAAGTCTAAAGCCTCGCCACACTCATCCATCAATATCGATGAGATCATAGCAGGTGTCACACCCCGAACAGTGGCACTACATAATTTCTTCCGCGATATCGACCCTGCTTCAAGTCCTAGACGAGTAGTTGAGCTGATACAGAGATGTGAAATCAATTCTGATATGCTAGCTACATTGCCAGAAGCTGCCAAGGCACCGCTCATGGAGGCAATCACAAGATGCCAGGCAAACCCACCTACAACATGGTCAAGCTCACTTTTGAAGCTTGTACAGCGCGAAGACCTTGATCTCCATCACAACTCAACTAGAGATTTCTTTAATGAAAGCCATCTCAATACGTCTGGTGGTGCTCTTCATGCAGCTGGTATCACGCGCGATGTCCATACCATATGCCAGGCCGCTGATCGTATGGAGCCTATGCAGTCGACAGCCGAAGTCGATCGCCACTATATTACACGACTGATTTTCCGCGAAGACAGACGGTTCATGGAAGCCTATACGCTACTGGAGCCATTACGGCAGACTGTGGCCGAGTACAAAGCCGATAATAGGCAAGACGATGCTGCAATGCTCGAGGGGCAAAAGGCACTCATGCAATGGGTCATGGTTCGAACCTTCTCCCTGCCTGTGGGCAGCTCCATGATCAAGTTTAGTAGCAAGAAGCCTCTACTGACAGAGAAGTACCCTCTCTATGGTTTCTCCACCTCCTGTCTCATGAAGCCCATGGGTAACGTTGTAACAGCTGAGCGGCAAAATTACTCTGAAGAGAAGTATTTTTGGGCTTTCTTCAACGCAGGTGCTGCAGCTGGACTCGGTATCTCACGAGATGCCCAAGGCATTGATACTTCGTGGATCATGTACAACAAGCCTGCTGAATTGACTAACAAACATGCTGGGCTCTTGCTTGGGTTAGGCTTGAATGGACATTTGAGAACAATTGCTAAATGGTTATCGTTCAAGTACCTGACCCCCAAACACACCATGACATCGGTTGGACTACTCCTAGGATTGGCTGCTTCGTTCATGGGCACAATGGATACACTCGTCACACGACTGCTGTCTGTACACGTCACTAGAATGTTACCAGCGGGAGCAGCAGAACTGAACCTGTCCCCGTATACGCAGACTACAGGTCTGATGGGTATCGGCTTGCTCTATTATAACACTCAGCACCGCCGTATGAGCGAGGTTATGCTTTCGGAGATTGAGCATGTGGAGGTACCAGATCCCTCCGAACCGCCCGACTCTCTGCGTGATGAAGCCTACAGGTTGTCTGCCGGCTTTGCACTCGGTTTCATCAATCTGGGCAAGGGAAAAGATCTCCGAGGTCTTCACGATATGCATATTGTTGAGCGCCTCATGACTGTCGCTGTCTCACCCAAGCCCGTGAATGTCGTACATATCCTCGACCAAGCGACTGCAGGAGCAGTCATCGCCGTGGCCCTGATTTTCATGAAAACCCACGACCAAAGCGTAGCCCGTAAGATCGACATCCCAGACACACTGCCACAATTCGATTATGTCCGTCCCGATATTTTCCTGCTCCGCACCTTGGCCAAACACCTCATCATGTGGGATAACATTGAAGCATCGGATTCGTGGATCATCAGAAACCTTCCCTTTGAGTACCGCGAGGCCTTTGATCTTAAGGGAATCACACGCCTACGAAGCGAGCAGATGCCGTTTTACAACATTCTTGCCGGTCTATTGTGGAGTGTCAGTCTCAAACACGCTGGTACTGGAGATACCCAAGTACGCGATTTCCTGATCAAGTATCTGGATCAGTTCATTCGAATCAACAAGCTGCCAGCTGTGCGGTACGATTCAAAACTATCAAAGAACACAGTCCGGAACTGCCAGGATCTCATCGCCCTAGCAGCTGCAACCGTCATGGCCGGCACAGGTGACCTCGACGTCTTCCGTCGTCTTCGCGGTCTACACGGCCGAATCGGACCAGACATCCCCTACGGCTCCCACCTTGCAGCCCACATGGCCTTCGGCACCCTATTCATCGCTGGCGGCACACAAACCTTTAGCCGCAGCAACAAAGCCATCGCCAGTCTCATCTGTGCCTTCTACCCTATCTTCCCCTCAGACGTCCAAGACTCAAAAGCCCACCTCCAAGCCTTCCGCCACTTCTGGGTCCTAGCCGCCGAACCCCGCTGCCTCGTCGTCCGCGACGTAGACACCGGCCGCGCAATCTCAATGCCCATCACCATCCACTTCAAGACCCGTCTCCCCGACGGCTCGAAGACGAAGAGCCTCGTTGCCCCCTGTCTCTTACCCGAGCTGCCCCTGATCAGTAAGTTGGAAACGGCAGACCAGAGTTACTGGCCCACAACTCTCGATTTCTTGAATAATGCAACACATCTGGCAGCTTTTGAACGCAACCAAACTCTCCATGTGCGGAGACGCTCCGCGCATGATACGTATGCTACAGCGTTCAGTTCTACGCTTGTAGCGCTCAATGATGCGCAGTCTTCGCGGACATCACAACTTCTCTTCCACTGGCTCTTTACGCTCCCGTCTTTATCGAACTTCGTCAGCGCGTCAGACGCTGGTCTTATTTTGCCGCTGGATCAGCATTCGAAATCTTGGCTCGATCCTGGGGCCACGGTTGTGGAGTCGCGACTTGTGCTTGCGCGGCTTGCGGGGAGCGAGAAGGTGGAGGAGTTGAGGGTGCTGAGGGGGGTGTTTGAGTGGGCGCTCGCGGCTTGTAGGAGGGATGGCAAGTTGAGGTGGCTTGGGCGAGAGGTTGTGGAACGGATCAAGGCGGGTGTTATGGATCGGGCGAGGCAGATGGGTGGCGGGTGACGGAGACTGATGTATGTGGGGCTTGGGATCGGAAAATAAAGAAGTACATTTGCATTGACGCCTTTTTAGTCGTGATGAAACTGAGAGATAAACATGAATGTGGATTTACATCTTTATTGACAGGCCATATACTCTCGCTATCCAGATGAGTTTTCCGTGCTACACTGAAACCATAACGCTCTATCCGCAAGGCCTTTAGAAAGAAAACATAAGAAAATCTTGACTTTCCCATCTACAACGTCAAGGGCGCAATCCATTCACACTTTGGAGGCGTAAGCGGAATATCCTCGTCATCATTGAACCGACCGAGCTGGGCAACACGCTTGTAAATCTCTTCTAGCATCTTTCCTTGCTCGCCCTCGTACTCTTCTGGCTTGCCTTCCTTGTAGCGGTCCTTGGCATCGATGGGTTTGCCATCGGGCGTCACGCCAGGTACATGTGGACGCCCTGCTGAAGCGGGCTGTGCGGCAGGGGCCTGCTGTTGTACTGGCTGGCTCGGTGTGACCATATTAGCAGTAGGCTGGGTGGCAAAGGGTGAAGGTGTGCTGGCTGGGGCTGCAGATGTCTGTGCTGTGGAGAAGGGGTTGGCTGGCTGTGATTGTGTTGCTGCAGGTTGTGTGGGTTGAGTGCCAAAAGGTGAGGGTTTGCTTGGCTGGCCGAACGCTGGGGTTTGGGATGCAGCGGCACTGGCAAACGGACTGGGCTGTGCGGGTGTTTGCTGGGTTTGTCCAAACGGACTTGGATTCTGTGATTGTTGGGCTTGTTGACCGAACGGCGAAGGCTGAGATGTCTGCTGAGCTTGTTGACCAAACGGCGATGGTTGACTTGCTTGCTGTGCTTGTTGGCTAAAAGGTGAGGGACCCGACTGTGCTGCTTGCCCGAAAGGAGACGCGCCAGACTGTGCTGCCTGGCCAAACGATGATGCACCGGATTGTGCCGCTTGAGCAAAGGGAGAGGTATTAGCGCCGGGCTGCGCAGCCTGACCAAATCCACTTTGTCCAAAGCCCGGTTTACTGAAGGGATTTGGTTTCTGCCCTAGAGCATTTGTCTGCCCAAATCCAGATGCTGCGCCTGGTGTTGATGGCTTTCCGAAAGCAGAGCCTGCACCCAAGTTACTGGCTTGTCCAAACGCGCTTCCTGCACCAGGCATAGATGGCTGCCCAAATCCAGAGGCGCCAAATGCAGGTTTCCCAAATGCACTACCACCGCTACCCAAAGCTGAAGGCTGACCAAATGGTGATGGCTTTTGACCAAGTGCAGAGGCGGCACCAAAGGCAGAGGATGTTTGGCTTGGGTTGGATGCTTGACCAAACGGCGACGCAGTTTGGCCCGGGGTTGACGCCTGACCGAAAGCTGAGGTAGTTTGACCTGGATTTGAAGGCTGTCCAAAAGCGGATGTGGTTTGCGCTGGGTTTGACGGCTGGCCAAAAGCTGGTTTACCGAAGGCTGGTGTGGAGGTCTGTCCGAATGCTGATCCTTGAGACGAAGCTGCTGTCTGGAATGGGTTTCCGGGTGCCTTCATAAATGGATTTGAAGCTCCGCTTGAAGATGGATTTGCAGCGTTGGCTGAGTCACTTGCATTAGCGTTGCCTTTGGCTATGTCAATCCGATTTGGATGAACGTTGGCGCCTTCTTCTATATACCGGATAGCACCAGGTATGTCATCGAGGATTGCTTTCACTTGCTGCTGCATCTTTTCATTGAGAGCAGATTCTTCTTGTTGCTTTGATTGGTTAGTTTCTAAAAATCGGTCTCAATTGGTAAGACTTACCGCTTGGGGCTCATTGCCAGCTGTGCGTAGAGTATAATACCGCAGGCGAAGCTCGTCTGGGCTGATCTCGACTAGTCCTTCGATAAGTTGGCGAGGAGCCTCACGTCCCGGGCCATAGCAAGACAGCGGATAGACTGGCCGTTGGGTGGTGAGATCGTTCTTCATGTCATCCCGATCCAGATGGAAGCTTGGCGGTTTAGCATCACGGTTACCTGTATTAGGTGAGTGTGGTTTCAACAAAGAATCTAAATCACCCAGAGTCGTAGATTAGGGTACTCTGAGCGATCGACAGGGTCTGGCATACCCCCAAATGTGTTGGAACTGCCATTTTGGCCAGGACGATAGCGATCCCCATTGAAGGCGCCAAAGCGGTTGCTGTTTGAACCGCCAAAGGCACTTCCCCCACGGTTCGCATCTCGCGAACTTCCGGGGTGTTCATTTTTGCAGGAATCTGATTGATGTGAGTCTGGCGTATCAACGGGATGGCTGGCGGTCTACCTCCAAACTTGCATGCGCCTCGCTGATAATAAGTGCACACGCCCATGTTACCGAATAGGCAAGTCAAGCCTTGGTGAAAGTGATAGATAGAACTTCAAATGAGCTGTGGGGAATCAGTAGGGTCTAGAGAAGATGACGTGACGTTAGAAAGTATGGACAAAAGAAGAAAGCGGTGTCTGAGCGGCTGAACCCGACCGAGGCTGGGGTGAACGGAAACTTCAGAGCGAACGGACGCGACGCGCCAGCCAATCAACGCGAACAACGCAGCGTGCTATCCTTGGTGCGTTGTGGACAGGCGTCCAAAGCCGCCGCACAGATGTCACTGTATGTGCGAGATTTAGTGGTTGTTGTTGTTGTTTTTGCCTGCTAAGCAGTCTTTCGGTTGTCTCTGTCCATTTGAAGTAATGGGTGCTTGGTAGATGGTAGCAACCAGCGACAAGCGGCTGGTGTAAACAGTAGGAAGTATGCTTTGCGAGGTTTTGGTGCAGGAGATGGTACCTACCTTGTTTCAAAGGCGGCCCAGTCAGTCACACGTCAAGTTATGCAGACTTTCGCGCAGATTTATCGTGTCGGTAGATTTAGCTACGTGTGATGCTGATGCGACTGAGAGCAGAGCGCGACATGTGTACGCTAGTCCGCATCCAGAGCTAGTGCATCGTCCCGAACATGCGGGCCTTCCACGTACGCCACCATTGATTGAGGGTGTTATAGATTGCAGCCAAGATGCGTTTTGCGCAATGTCCATGCAACTGCAACCTCTCGCCCTGCTGTCCCGTTGCCAAATATACGAAGACAATTGTCCGACGCTCGCTCGCTAGCTTAGAGAACCCAACGCCGACCCAGCCTATTTCGAAGCACCGCTTGGCATGACGGGGTAGATGCACGCCTTCTCTATTCTTACCATTGGCATCTTCGTTGCGGGATACTCAACTGCCCGTTGGGACCTTGTGACCCGTGTGTACGAGCTCGCCATATTCGCCTGGGACCACGGTGTCGTGACCCGAACTGCAAAGGGGTTCGCCTTATTGTCCCTGTTGTTTTTCCTCTTCATACTGCCCGTGGTACGCATCGCGGCCCAGGAGACGGATCTGGTCAGTAGGGCATGTACAAGTCTTCACATGGCCGGTTGACTAAATACTTGTAGCATCCCAGACTTGCAGGCACGGGAATCTCTGCGCGCGAGCAGCTCAAACGTCGCGGTTCTTTCTAGCGAGGTAGCAGGATGAGGACATGGTCACGCACAATGGCTTGATGCGCATATTTTGGCCATCAGACGTTCCAAATGACTCTACGCCAGGGGTTCTAGTCGGATTCGAGAACTCCAAGACTGATGTCTTCGTGGTAGCCGTTCTGCAGGATGTGGATTTGCGCCAGGTGGAAAATGCGCTGCTTGTAGGGACATTGTTGCGACACAGCCCACATGATATCCAAGAACTGCTGCAACGATGCGGGCATTCGGCACTTCGCGCTATTGGCTGCGTAAATCCAAAGAATTCACCAGATGCATATGGCGCCGAACCCCTCACAGTGTACACAAGTCCTTCGATCCGCTTTCCACGCATCCACTACCCGACCGACACGCTCATGGCCATTCAAGTCATCGTATACGACCGACCGCACCCGACACGCATGCAATATCTCTCGCTGAATCCCATCACACTCGCATTAGGAGACAAAACACGGGTGGCTGAGTGGGATGGGGTGTTTGCTGACCTCGAAGAAGCAGAGGCAAAGGAGCGGAAGAGGAAAGCACAGCTTGTCGAGCGGTTGAAGCTTCACACAGTCCTTGCGCATCCGCCCACGCAAAAGGAGCTGGCATTGCCAATGATCATCGAGCAGGTCAATTGCTCGTACGAGCTCAATGCTCTCCTACAAAAGAATATCGGCATGATTGGCAGGCGCATGAAGCGGGCACTGAGTGTTAGTGAGCGCGTGGCCGAGTCTGCCAACAACCTCTGGGACTATGCCTGGATGATGCTCGACTACTTGTTTAGAGTCTGGGTCTGGCCTATAGCTGCACAGCTCTTCATATTTGGCATCATCACGCACCGTATACTGGGAGAGGCTGTGATCATGGTCTTGCACTGGCGACCTGGGGCTTCCGACTCACCGGCCTTGAAGGACATCTCTGCAACAGCACAGCAAATCGACATTCGACTGCAACAATCATGTTACTGGCCTATTCAGTACCTTACCTTGCGTCGAAGGAAAGCCAATTGGGAGAGCATTACCAACAGCCATCCAGAGTACATTCGATTCTACAATAGTCTGTGGTTGGTCGCAAACGATGTCATCATGGGTATAGCTGTAGGAACCTTCATCATTGAGAACGCGTCATTCGTGGCAGCACAAGTGGACACTATATTCAGTGCATGGTCAGTCGAGGGACTGCGGCGCATGATATCATGGCTCATGGGGTGGCCGGGAGGCTTGAAGCTCAACACCGAGCTGGCAGCCTTCTTGGGCGACCTGTTCCTTTGGGTCATTGACTACTGGGCTAGTAAGTGCATACCGCCGACGTGTAGAGTGTTGCTGACGGAAACAATCTACAGATTGTATATCGCTTCTGCGACCGCATCTGCCCGCACTCATCCAGATCATTGGCTACTCCTCCTTTGTCGGCGCCACTATGCCCATATCGATCTTCTCGGACCTCGTCTCCCTGCTTACCGTGCACATATACTCCTTCTACGTTGCGTCTGCTCGCATCTTCCACTGGCAGCTCACCATCATCATTTCTCTCTTCCACCTCTTCCGTGGCAAGAAGCGCAACATTCTCCGGAACCGAATTGATTCGTGCGACTACGACTTGGACCAGCTACTCCTTGGTACCATCTTGTTCACGCTGCAGTTTTTTCTCCTGCCAACTGTGTTCGTCTTCTATCTGACGTTCGCCAGCGCGCGCATCGCTGTGATTGGTCTCAAAGCAAGTCTTGAGATGGGACTTGCATGTCTCAACCATTTCCCGCTGTTTGCGGTCATGTTGCGGCTCAAGGATCCAGGGCGCTTGCCAGGAGGGATATGCTTCGAGTTGCAGGATACGGGCGATATGTCGGTGGACAAACAAGATGCGTCTGGGTTAGCGCCAACTGCCTATGTGCTGCTCAAGGTAAGTCTTATGTCTGACATCTTGTTATATCCATACTTACAAGTGACAGTCTGTACCGCTGTCACTCCGCGCAATGTTCCAACCATACTTTGACCTAGGTGACCGCATACGAAAACACTACTTTTCGCCTAGTGTGTTGCTCTACCTAGTATCAGGTCAGTTCGTGCCGCCAATTCACCGTCGCAACCTGTATAGCCTTCAGTATAGCATGTTGCCAGCAAAGAGGGCAGGCATAGGTGAGCTGTGGAGGAAGTTGACGGAGCGGGACCGGCAGCCCTCGCGTTCATCAAGTAGCTATGCCCCCATGTCGTTTAGAAGAGGTATACCAAACGGTAAAAGTAGAAAATTGATATAACCACTTTGTACCATCTGCTTCCAAACATCTCTTATCCACTTGCCTACTCGTTATTTCTATGCATCTTGTACTATCTTCTCACTTGTTTCTCCGTCTCCGCGCTCAGGAGTTGTCACTGTATAGCGTTGGCGTGTGGTCAACAAACAATCACAACGTCATCCGCCACAGCACCCACGCACAATGTCTGCACTCACTCGCATACTTTTCACTCCCTCATCCCAAACAAATGAAAAAAAAACCCCCTCCCAAAAAAAGCATCTCACCCCCCTCCCCCCAGCATCTGCTGACCGACGCCCGTCCCTGTATTCGAACGGCACACCCTCCTAGCGACAGCCCATTTGTTATTCTATGCAAATCCCTAGCTCTTTTTCTTTTATATCTTTTCTCTTCTATCTATGTTTTTTTCTCCTCAAGGTATCTTTCTGGGATACGCATTCGAAGTGCGTGGTTGACCTTTTTGAGTAAATGCCCATTACCAAGTGATGTTTTTGTTAAGCTAGGAGCCCACCCGTTCAGCCAAAGAGAGAGAAGATGTGTTTTTTTGTTTGATGGGAATGTGAGGAGTTGGGTGGGCTATATTGGGAGGGGAAGGGGTGAAAGTGTAAGGAGGTGAGAGGGGGTGAGGGCGTGAGGGGCGCAGGGCGGGCGGGCAAACGGGGGGAGTGAAGGCGGTTGCGTGGGGTTTTGGCATGTGATTGAGGTGTTTCACTTGTGAGGGGGGTGGGAATAGGATGAGGTTTGTTGGGGCGAGGGTGGTAAGGGGTCTGTTGTGTTGGAGGTGGTTTGGATGGGAGGGTTATTGACGGAAGTGTCTTACTTGATTAGGTGAGTGTAAGATGAGAAGGGATTATCAGAAGAGAAAGAATAAGCTAGATGTAATTACTTCAAGGGAGATATGTATATTCAATAGTTGATGCGGGAGTTGTGGCGTGTATGACACGTAATGTAGGTGCTGTCATAGCATCAGGAAGCCGCGACTGCTTGCTTGAGTATGCTGTTGACTACACCTGTCATTCTACATCTGATACTACTCAACAAGCCTCAGAGCACTACTGTATCCTTCAATGATGACGATGAATCCCTGGAGGGCCTGTAGTTGTACCAGTGCCCTTTTAGCGATCCTTACCAACCAGCGAAGCTTCGATCTGTCCATACCCTTGCAATCATCGTTGGCGGAAAGCCACAACAGCACCGCTCTGCTACGTACGTGTGTTCGTTCCAAATTCTTTCGCATCATTATTGAAAATTGGGCGAGAAAGAAGGAGCTCAGTCCACCAACTAGCAGATGGATGCAATGTGCCCCGGAATACACCACTCCAACGTGTGCAAAAGGTCGATGGCCAAACACTTTACGATTTAACAATGGATTGCCTCCAACAAGCCGCCAATACTATCTCAAAGGAGTTTCTCGTCGACACGGTTGTGGTAACCAGTAGAGCGACTGGTGGACCGCTCCCCCTTGACTTACGCTCTGAGTCGAGTATATACCATTAGAGAAAATGACAAGAGACAAAGGATAAGAGACAGAAAGAAACAAATCACCAAGTACAAGAGAAATCTACACATGAGACTTTTGTGTGAATCGCCTCAAATGTCGTCTGTATTTGCAGGATATCAATAGGGACAAAGAGTCCCAACAACCATAAAAGATCGTAACTATACGTCGCTGACACAATTTCGCTGAGGCCTCTCAAGCTACGCATAGCTTTCTCTTTCAAACCAACAAAAGCCACCGCAAGATTGTATGGCAAAAGAAACAAGGTTCCTCTTTACTCCATTAGATAGAATCGGAGCTACATGCCAGAGAGACAAACTAGCAAAAGCAGGCTATTCTCAAAAGATCCAAAACGCCCGATTCCAATTACTACTACTAGGAAGACATAAACGAGGCACCGTCGTCACCCGGCGGTTGCGGCCAATCTGGCGGTTTAGGAGTTTTACTCGGTGGCTCGTCGGGGCGGGGTTTACGACCCCAAACAACGTAACTGGCAAAGATCAGCTCTGAGCTCGCAGCAAAAACTGTGCACGTTTGGCAAACTTACACTTTGTAATAGGCGTGTATGGTCTTGTCTGTGAGGGCAGTTCGCAGGTGTGCAAGGTAGACCTCGACCTCTGCAGGCGACCATCCCAGAGCAGTGACAAAGTATTCAATTGACCACGCGTGCACACCGGCACACAGATTCCAGTAGAACCACTTTCCGAGTACTTTCATACGCTCGTCTTTTGGCCATGAATTGACAGGGATAGCGAATATCTCCTCGTGTACGTCGACGAAGCCTGCTTGCTCGTACCATCGCTTGAGTTTGTTGGCGATACGTAGGGGCCGGCCTAGGCGCATAGCTGCATCGTCTTGTGTCGCTGTCCAGTCTAGGAGCGCGTAGTCGGCAGGCATTGTGCCGTCATTGCAGTAGATTTTGGGATAGAGCTCCTGAGATTCCATCCATCCTCCTGGGTTGAGGTTGTTGAAGCCTTTTTGGATGATTTCGCGAAAGTCGTGGAAGATGCCGTGCGACATGCGTGTGTGGATGTAATCGTACGGCTGCGTGCAGCGCCACCATTCCGGCCGAGTGATGTCGTCCATGAAGAAATCAACATTTTCGCAGGAGCTGTACTTGTTAGCGAGGGTTGCTTGGACCGGCATGTGCGGCTTACATCTTGGGCTGGATCGGAGACAAGTCAATGCCTTCCACCTATTCCTTTTGTTAGGTGTGCCGCAGAAGAAAATACGGGGGACGTACCCGGCACTTTGGGAACTCGTTCGCTATCAGTCGTTAGCGTTCTTGCTGGCACTACCTCGGCGCTCTACGTACCCATTTCGAAGCACCACTTGCCGGTGCCACAGCCAATGTCGAGCATCCTCTTGGGCCGCTTGAGCTTCAATGGGGCGAGGTAATTCCTCTGGTGAAACAGAGCTGTAAGGATAACATGCTGCATGTCCAGGCGCTCTATCTCAGGCTGGGTATCAGCCAGTCAGCGGCTGGAAAAAAAAGTAATGTGTGTGCCAGGGCTGGGGCAGCTACACGTACCGCGTCGTTGGGAAAAGGGTAAGCTAGAGTGCATTAGCTGGGAGGGTCAGTGAAGGAGTCGTGCGGCGATGCTTACCACCAGCCTGGTATCCGTGGTAGGTCCTGCCATATTTCTTGACGTAGTCGAAGATGCTTGGCGTGAGACTTTGGATCTCGCTGTGGCGAGTGAGTTCAGGAGGGCCATTTGAGAGCAGCAGAGCACCACACGTACGAGTTGTCGTAACCCTCTGATTGCGGATCCGACTACAAGTCCCGATTAGCTGGCAGTGCTTGTCGCAGGCCTGGCGGCGCGGCGGGGGAGGCCGGGTGTTTGACATACATCAGGTTCCAGGGTCGAGTGTGTAATGTCGGTGAGGTCCGTGGCACTGGACAGCGGACGCAGCGGCCTCTCCTTGCACAGTTGGTCGGGCACAAAGGTCGCCATGTTGGCGGTTTGCGATGCGCTCCAGGAGCGCTATTTGACTCTGGCCGAGTCGTGTCGAGAAGGAGGCGAAACCCAGCGGAGCGGCATGTCGTTCCCAATGCCAGGGCCTTGGGGGCGCCCGTCACGCCAATGGCCACACCAGGGCGGGACCATCCTGCGCTAGGCGTGGGCTAGCGAACCCCGCAATTCACCGAACCTCCACCGCCCATCTGCCACCTGTTGGACCGACCCACCATCACCTCCAACCCGCCGAATGACATCCCCACGAGTGCGCCGCACGCTGCCAGCTACCGCCGCCGCGGCTTTTGCATTGCGTCGTCTCATCCGAGCGAGTGGATGACAGCTCGCCAGGCCCTCGGGTGCGCCCTCGTCGACACGCCTTGCATGTCTTCACTGCTCCCTCTGCAAGGGATATGCCTTGTTCTCGACGCGCTGCTTGGCCATCTGCGCATCTTGCCGTCTGGCCCAGTTTTGCGGCAGGAGCCTGTTCCGCCTGGATGCCGCTAAAGAGGCACCTATCTGCGTCTCTAGCGCAGCTGCAAACAGTCTTTCTTCACCGGCCGCCCTGCTTGCTGCGTACCGGCACCTCGACAATTCCTGCTACTTCTCCGTGCCCACCATGATCAGTGTTGTCGTCACGGTCATTCATCCACGTGGGTCATCCAGCGACTCGGCGTCTTCGGCGATGCAGTGGCGCGGTTGCACTCAAAAGATCCCCCGTCGGCGCTGCATCCGGGGCATCGGGTCGACAAAAGGACGGTGCCAAAGCATGTCACCAGGGCTGAGCGCCAAGCGGAACGCGTCACGATAATCAACCTTTTTTTCGGGTCCTTGATACATTCGTGACAGCAATCGGAACCTCAAAACCATGACTCTTCTCACCCAGAGCAGCATCTTTCGAAAGTGCACTGAAATTAGCGTGTTTTGAATTGGCAGCAATTAGGTTCCTGTGCAAGGAGAATTGCAGCGAGGCTTCACGTCCAACAACGTCTGTTTGAGTTCAATGCCATGCACTGAGCCTTTAGAGTTTAAGCTGCGCACCTTGGCAGCCGACCTTGCATGCAGATACAGTGCCAATGGTACAGTACGTGGTATAAAACACCACGTTAATATTTGTCATGCTCACTAAATGATTAAGGGTTCGGCGAGGTTCATGCCTTCCACATTTAGAAAAATTTCCCGTTTTCATTTTCGCTATCTTTACCTCACGCAGTGTCGGTCCTTTGTCGGCATTAAACTTGCATCAACAGAAAACCAAATGGCCCACCGGGTTTTTTTGGACACATCAAGCCTCTTGGAGAAGGCTTTGAAAATTACGCAATTGCAAATTAGCAGCGGCTTTGTCCTATCGAAATTGTACCAGACCTGCTGCACTTCGCTCAAAGCCCGAAGTTCAATATACAACTTGGGCATCGACTGCCACGGTGCTGCCTGCTATCACGCACGGTCTATTCTGGCATTTTCAAGCATTTTCAAAAGTAATGTCCTCTACTTGCAATTCAAATGTGATAGAAATGTGCGTTGATTGAGTCTCACTTGAAATTCAATGGCCTTCAAACATTGGATGTCTATCACTTCTAAGGTTTGGAGAATATGGCACTCTCACCTTCAAAATTGACTCTCAATGTGTGGCCCATCACTCACTACACTGCAGCTATATATCTGAGACGTCAAAGCAGCATTGCTCTGAACTAACATCTTGAATGGTATCAAATGAGATACTGCTCATCGTCACAAAAAGCTGTTCATTACACACGCCTGCCAAACCTAAGTACTAGTAACGATGGTTCGAAATGATTTCAAGTCGCTTGCGAAGCGGAACCCAACAAGAGCAGCGAGGTACAGAGCTACCATGCGCAATGTTGAACACATCATGGCACATCGAAGTACACGCAAAACCGGACAAAAACCCAAACCGAAGGCCATACGCAAGACTACACACAATATAGCGCGTAGACCTATCCGGTGGGATTCTCCATGTGTAACTCATTGTTTGCATCTAACTTCTTGTAGATTTGGTGAAAAGCTAATTACCATCTACGTGGGGGGGCAAGAAAAAATACCATTCGTAACCCATGAAGACCTGCTCTGTTCCGACTCTGGCCACTTCAAGAAGCTCTTCCAAAAAAAACCCCCGTAAAGCCATCGAAGGGGAATGTCCGATATGCATCGATGATCTCTCTGGCTTCTTACCAGTATGCTATTGCAGAAGCTGTGGACAAAACTTTCACACGAAATGTCTTGACGACTGGCTGCAGCGAAAAGCAACATGTCCAGTGTGCTATGTGGACAGGCCGATAACGATTGATTTAGTTCAGAGCAGACTCTGGGATGCCGCCAATGGTGAACCTTGGGATGTGTATATGCAGTGGTTGTATACCGGAATTATCCCAGTCCATCTCAAAGGCCTCGATGACCACGGCGCTAAACACTGTCAGCTACTAATGGTGTCACATGCGCTCGGCGAAAGACTTGAGGACGAATTATTCCAGAAAGCATTACAAAAGGAGATTGTCGAGGACATCAGGATATCTTTGCGTGCAATCGGCTATCACAATATCAGACAGGTGTACCAACAGTTCACGAACGGGGCTTCGACGCTTCGCAAAGTACTGGTTGATCTGTACATTGCTAACGCAGACTCAACGAAGTTGGATTTGTAATATTCTCAGCAGTTTATCCTGGATATTGCACGGACTTTGCTGACGCGACAGGGGAAACAGGATGTGGGTTCAGAAAAGGCGTTGGCGGGATACAGAGAAGAAGAAGAAGAAGAAGAAGAAGAAGAAGAAGAAGAAGAAGAAGAAGAAGAAGAAGAAGATGATGATGATGATGATGATGATGATGAACTTGCATATGACTTCAGATATGGAGATAGATTATATGAACCAGGAGAGACGGAGGCAGAGGAGGATGATGACGGGGACGAGGAAAGATAAGTTCCACAGGACTGAGGCGCATCTGAGCTTGGCCATACGAAAGAACAGTTGAGGGTTTGGTAACACGGCAGACTAATGCCTGAATACTTGGATCAAATAGCTTTCTATTCAAACAGACA
Source organism: Bipolaris sorokiniana ND90Pr (assembly GCF_000338995.1). Taxonomy (NCBI): domain Eukaryota; kingdom Fungi; phylum Ascomycota; class Dothideomycetes; order Pleosporales; family Pleosporaceae; genus Bipolaris; species Bipolaris sorokiniana. The sequence continues at coordinate 2,436,671 of NW_006911896.1, read as the reverse complement.
ACACTTATGGAGAAGATGAACAAAAAAAGCAATCTGCATTGCCTGAAGATGGGCATCCCACCTAGACGGATCCGCTAATGTACAGGTGCTCATGTCAAAGAAGCTGTTGCTCATGCATAGTTTACCGGCCTTTCTTGACCCAGTCCTCCAAGCTTTCCCTGGTATCAGCGAGTTTTCCTTCGACGGCACCAACGGTGCCTTGGGCATGTGCCTTTCCAGTCTCGACAAACTGCAGGATGCGCTTCTTCATGCGCAGATGTGTGTCTGCAACGACGGGGTATCGCTCCTCATAGGTCCAAATGAGATCACCCACGTTCTTGGAGGTAATGGGCAGCACCACGTTGGCAGCAGTAATGCCCACGGCAAGGGGCACAGAGGCGCGGAGTAGTATGTTGCGGTTGCGTGTGACAATGGATCCGGCCATGGAGGCAACGAGCACATACAGGGCACCGGGCAGGACCTTCTCGCCAGACTCTTTTGGTGGGGCTAGCGAACGGATGGTGCTTGTGAAGGAGTGCTCTAGGCGGAGCGTCTCGGTAAGAGCGTTATCGACGGCCTTTTCACCGCGGACGGCTTGCTCGTACAGAGCCATGCGCGCACGGCCAATCTGGACAGCTAGGCGGTCGGTAGGGGTCGGGCGGTAGACGGGCTCTTCGGAGGGGGCCGAGCGTGATGGCGCTGGTAGAGATGGGGCAGTAGGAGTGGTGGCATCAATGGGCATATCATCGTAGATTGGCTTGCGGTTCTGTACGCTACGTCAGTACCGAAAGTTGCACGTGCCGTCCAGTAGAAATTTTGTCGTAAATCAAAAAATTTATACGAGACATAGGGCAGCAGCACATACCGAGTAGTCTTCCTGGCGCTCTTCTGCGTACACGGAGCGAGGAGCGAAGATTGCCGTGGCTGAAAGGGCGGCCATGGCGGGGACGACGGCGCGCTGCAAGACATCAGACGGCAGCCGTGTGTTATTCAGAGAGTCTACTCACCTGCCGTAACAGCGGTCGGAAAGCCATGTCGGGCGTGGGGCGGGCGCAATGGGTGGGAGACTGGCCGTGATCCAGCTTCTGATGTTGAGCTTCTGAGGATGCGGCAACGGCCGTGCGAGCGCCGCAAGAATCCCGCCCACCCGCCCTCGGCCTGGCCTGGCCTGGCTATGACATCGTTTGTTTCTCAGGCCCTACCAATCTTCCTTCACTCGTGACACCACCCACGATGCTCAAGCGGCTTGCGCGCACAAAGCAGCCAACAGCGCCCTGGATCTGCCATCGCTGTCTCCACCAGTCGCAGCGCCAACGACGCTTCAACTCGACTTTTGCTGCTGCTGCCACCGCCCCCTCCAAGCCACGCGACCCTGCGCCGCCACTCCACGGTCTCCCTACCAGTGCAAAGACAGATGACGACGCCCTCCGCAAGGTTTTTGACAGCGCCTCGTTCTGGGCGGGCTTCAAACGAACATCGCAAAATGGCCAGCCCGCTGGCATTATCGGCAACAAATACCTTACGCATCCTGAAGGCTTCGTCGACTTTGTCACCATAACCATCCAGCGCTGCAATGCTGTCGTGCAAAAGGTGGCAGCCGCGCAGTCGGTCCAGGATTACAAGCACATGGTTAAGGATCTCGACAAGCTCAGCGACCTGTTATGTAGAGTCATAGACTTGGCCGACTTTGTGCGAGGCACCCATCCAGATCGCAAGTTCCAGCTCATGGCAGTCAAGGCATACTCGACAGTCTTCCAGTACATGAACCAATTGAACACAACACCCGTACTATATGACCAGCTGAAGAAAGGCTCGGAGATACCTGAGGTGTACGAGGCCTGGAGCGAAGAAGAGCGCATCGTTGCGAGGATACTGATGGAGGACTTTGCCCGCTTTGGCATTGGATTGGACGACAAGACACGAGAGAAGCTGGTGGACCTGAGCGGAGAGATTGCTGAAGTTGGAAACCAGTTTGTCGAGGGTATGGCACCAGAGACACTGACCCTACGGTTCAAATCCACGCGGTTAAAGGGGCTGGACCCGAACATGGCAAAGGCTCTGACCAAGTGGGGAGAAACAAAGATTTCGACAATGCATCACGAGGCGCAATCTGTGCTGCGGTTTGTCGAGAACCCAGAAGTGCGCAGAGAGACATATCAAGCTGTCCGCACAGCAAGCAAGCCGAGCATTGCACGATTGGAGAAGATGTTGAAGCTGCGCGCCGAACTGGCCCAGACATCAGGTTACGAGACGTTTGCGCACATGACGCTCGAGAATAAGATGGCACGGACACCAGAGGCTGTCAATACGTTCTTGAAGGCATTATATGAGGACAGTCGACCGGCTGTACTCGCCGACTTAGAGGAACTGATGGAACTGAAACGAGGAGATGCTCACCGGTCCAACTTTCCAGATCGCATCAATGCCTGGGATAAGTTCTACTACACACAGAAGATGCTTGCGACAATGGAGGGCCATTACAGGCAGCGCACCCCTGATTCACTATCTGCATATTTTTCTGTCGGTACCGTTCTACAGGGAATATCTCGGCTCTTCGACCGTCTCTACGGCGTACGCTTTGTTCCAAAGGAGACTCAGCCGGGGGAGGTGTGGGATGATGGAGTTCGCCGCCTCGATGTCATATCTGATACTGAAGGCCATATTGCGGTACTTTACTGTGACTTGTATTCTCGTTCTGGCAAGACGCCCAACCCAGCGCATTTCACACTGCGCTGTAGTCGCGAGATTTTACCCTCGGAAATGGAAGAAATGGCACATATGCAGCACCGCTTTTCTTCACCCATTGAAGCCGCAACCGATGGCATGCCAGTATCTTACAATGCCCAACGGCAAAGTTATTTCCAACTACCGACTATCGCCCTGATTTGCGACTTCAGCAAAGCGTCTCATTCGCGACCAACGCTCCTCAACATTCATGACGTACGCACTCTGTTCCACGAAATGGGTCACGCTCTCCACTCTATCTTGGGTCGCACAGCTCTCCAAAACGTCTCTGGCACTCGTTGCGCCACCGACATCGCTGAGCTGCCCTCTGTTCTAATGGAACACTTTGCCTTTTGCCCACACGTTCTCTCTCTGTATGCCCGCCACTGGGAAACAGACGTTCCAGTCCCTATGGCTGCCCTTGAGTCCCGCCTCGCAATTGACAATCGAAATCAGCACACCGAACTTGAATCGCAAATCTTACTTTGCATGCTAGACCAAGCTTACCATTCCCCTATCGCCGCCGACCCAAACTTTAACTCAACAAAGGTTTACCACGATGTATACAACAAGTACGCGTCAATTCCTGAACCTGCTGGTACAGCCTGGCAGGGCTTCTTTGGCCACTTGTATGGATACGGCGCTACATACTACTCTTATCTGTTTGACCGCGCACTCGCAGCTAAGATCTGGAAGGATGTGTTTCAGCACAATGGCCCAGAAGGCAGTTTAGATAGAGAAAACGGTGAGTTGTATAAGAATGAGGTGCTTAGATGGGGTGGCGGAAGAGACGGCTGGCAGTGCCTGGCTGGCGTGCTTAAAGATGAAAGGCTAGCCGAGGGGGGCGAGCAGGCCATGCAGGAGGTGGGGAAATGGGGGATCCGGGATATAGGGAAGTAGATGGTACATTGCGAACACCGAACATTGTATCATGTGCATAAAGTCGCATCTATACTTTTGTGAATAAACTCCTGGTCAATAAAGTATCCATTGTTGCGGGTTGCAATATGTCTTGCAGATTCATTGGCTCGCTGATCATACCGAACATGGCCGAATGGCTGAATCACATCATTGGGAAACCCCCAAAAGCGTGAACGGCCGAAATTTACATAGTTGGATACAATTCTGTAGTCGCACCCGACCAAGCATGTGGCGTGTGGAGGTGTATCCTTCGCTGTAGGCTGAATCTACGCTAGCCGCTATAAGACGACGCGCTCTTATCGATAAAGTTTTCGAGGTCAGAAAAGTTTTGGTATTCGAAACGCCATCACTATTCCCACAACAGTCATGTCACAAGAAAAGAACATAGATTCAAAGGCCCAGAATGGAGAAAAGGGATCAGCAGAACTAAAAAAGGGAAAAAAGAGAAAGAGAGCTCAACCAGCTAAGGATGGCTGGAGTGTTAAAAAAGGCGCCGGCCAACTAACCAAGTTTGACGACTCTGAAAATGATACACCTAATCCCGTTGCGAGCCAAAAGAGCAAGGTTGATGTTATGGAGAAGACAGAGGTTGATACGGAAATATCAACTGGACAGCCTGAGAAGTCTTCCAAACCGGACAAGCCATCTACACAGCCATCAGAGCCCACACCTAAGCGTGAGCAACATTCCAAGGCCAGGAACAAGCAACCACAGCGGTTGCGAAACTCTCAAAAAATCCAGGACATACCCCCTTATCTTCTCCAAAAACGCGACGAGCTGCGATCAGTCAGAAAATCGCTTCCCATATGGCCCCAGGCAGACTCCATCCGAGCAGCACTACAAAAGAACAACATCCTTGTCTTAACCGGAGAAACGGGTTCCGGAAAATCGACACAGTTGCCACAGTTTTTGACCAACGAATCATGGTGTACGGGATGCATAGCAATCACACAGCCTCGAAGAGTGGCAGCAATTTCTCTGGCCCGCCGTGTTGCAGAAGAAATGGGCAGCTTACTTGGTGACAAGGGCCCAGCAGCCAAGGTCGGCTACAGTGTCCGTTTTGACAACGCCGTTGGGAAGCATACAAAAGTCAAGTTTTTGACTGAAGGTATGCTGCTTCAGGAGATGCTCAGGGATCCCAACATGCCGCAGTATAGTGCGATAGTAGTGGATGAGGTGCACGAGAGGAGCGTGAATGTGGATCTGATTCTCGGATTTTTGAGGAATCTAGTTGCTGACGAGGAGAATAACAAGAAAAGGAAGCATCCGCTAAAGGTGGTAGTAATGAGTGCTACAGCAGATGTGGAGAGTCTTGTGAAATTCTTTGGGGATGATTCGCCTGCAGCAACATCGGACACGACTGTCGACAAAGCAAAAACGGCAAACACTAGCAAAGTTTCGACGTGTTATGTAGAAGGACGACAATATCCAGTCAAGACGATATATCTGCCACAGCCTACACAGGATTGGATCGAATCTGCCCTGAAACTGGTATTTCAGATTCATTATAAGGAGCCTCTACCCGGCGATATACTAGTTTTCCTAACGGGTCAAGACACTATTGAGTCCCTTGAGAAGCTCATCAACGATTACGCTGAAGGCATGGATGACGAAGTTCCTAAGTTACTCGCTCTCCCACTCTTCGCAGCCCTTCCTCAGCACGCTCAACAACGCATCTTCCAACCAGCTCCTTACCGCACCCGACGCGTCATCCTCGCAACCAACATTGCAGAAACATCCGTCACTGTCCCCGGCATCCGCTTCGTAATCGACTGCGGCAAGTCTAAAATCAAACAATTCCGGAATCGCCTAGGCCTCGAGTCGCTCCTCGTAAAACCAATCTCCAAATCCGCAGCCATCCAACGTAAGGGTCGAGCCGGCCGTGAAGCACCCGGCCAATGCTACCGCCTCTACACCGAAGACGCCTACAAGAGCATGGAAGACCGCACCATCCCCGAGATCCTCCGCTGTGATCTCAGCCAAGCCATCCTAACCATGAAAGCCCGCGGCGTCACCGACGTCCTCAGTTTCCCCTTCCTCGACCGACCCCCCCGCGAAGCCCTAGAAAAAGCCTTGCTCCAACTCCTCCACCTGCAAGCCCTTACCGAAACCGGCGACATCAGCCCCAACGGCCTCGTCATTGCGAAGTTCCCTCTAACACCCACACTGGGTCGCGTGCTAGTCGAAGCCGCAAAACCCGAGCGCGACTGCATCTCCGCAGCCATCGACATCATCTCCGCCTTAAGCGTCGAAACCGTGTTCCTGAACCTCGTTACCGAAGAGCGCAAAGAAGAAGCTGAGGAAGTACGTCGGGAGCTGTATCGTCGCGAGGGCGACCACTTGACGCTTCTCGTAACCGTGCAGCGCTTTGCAGCGGAAGACAAAGTGCAGAGAAAAACGTGGTGCGAGAGACATTTTGTGTCGTATCGCGCTATGGAGAATGTAATGAAGATACGCACGCAGCTGAGGGAGCTATGTAAGCAGCTTAAGTTGCTGTCGAATGACGGGGTGGAAGCTGATGATGCGGCGCCGTCGGAGGCGAAGAGTCGGGCGATACTTGAGTGTATGTTACGTGGGTTTATTGCGAATACGGCGCGCTTAATGCCGGATGGGAGTTACAAGACTTTGCTGGGGAATCAGACTGTGGCTATTCATCCTAGTTCAGTGTTGTTTGGCAAGAAAGTGGAGGCTATTGTGTTTAATGAGTTTATGTTTACGGGGAGGGCGTGGGCAAGGGGGGTGAGCGCTGTGCAGTTGGATTGGGTTGCGGAGGTTATTGATGGGATTATGTAGTTCCTCTCTCATACTCCATATTCCACTTGAATATTTATTTAGCTTCTTTAATCTACACATGTCACATATTCCAGTACGGTTGTCTACCTCCGTCTCCCCACACCCCCAGCACCACCTGCCCCCTCCTTGTCCGCCAAATTAACAACCTCCCCTATGCCTGCCGCCTCCTGCTCATCCTCCAACGCGCGAATCTCTTCTCTGCAATCCCACCATTTTTCTTCAGCACGTTCAAATGCCAGCTTCTTGACTTCCTTAGGACTCTTCTCTGCGCTCGTACCCTTGCGCTCCAACTCCTCAAGGATGATATTCTGCCACTGCTCGGACGTACGGGCGTAAAAATCGCGGAGAGACTCAAAGGGACGCGGATGTGGTAGAGTATCTGTGAGTGCGGAAATTTCTTCCTGGGGACCCAGATCCTCTGCTGCGGGAGGGGCAACAGAGTCTGCGACACTTGTGGGAGCTGTAGACGCGGATTTGGCGTCGTCGTCTTCGGCATCTTCGTCTTCGTCTTCGTCTTCCTCGGAGTCGTCTTCCTCATCCGAGTCGGCTTCGTCTTCGCTGCCTTGCCAGTCTTCGAGGTCGCGCTTGAAGATTTCGGTTACGCCGTCGAGGTGGTTAAGGTTGACGGACCACAGCTCGTCAAAGGTGAATTCTCGGTCGCCTTTTTCGTAGGTGCCACCGTAGATGTACAAGGTATCTGCTTGGACAGTGAGGGCGGCATTGAAGCGCGGGTGGGGAAATTCGAAGAGTTTAGGCTTCTCCGGGCGTGTATCTTCTTCTTCGTCTTCCTCTGCAGCTTTGGCAGCTTCGTCGTCGGGGTCGGGGTCTTGGGCGACTCCGGCTTTCATTTCGAGGGCTTTAAGGTTGGCTAGAAGTTCTTCCTCTGCTGCTTTGCCGCGGTCTCGTCGGCTGACATTGGCTTGTTGGGCAGCTTTCTTGTTTGCGTTTTGCTTCGGCCGACGTAGTGTAAGTGGCATGAAACGGTTTCGCTCTACGTTCCAGATGAAGAGCTGGTTGAAGAATTCCGAGTCGATACCTTCTTCGCTCTCCTCGACATCGTGCACTCCACCGAACATGACGCCACGACCCTTGTGGTATGCCATGGTGGCGCCTGCGCGTGGTGGGTTTGGCGCATTCGCTGGCTTCTTTCGCTTCTCCCATGACACAGTTGGCAGAGTTGTCGAAGGTTGATCTGCTGGTGGCGGCGTAATGCGTAGAAACCAAGTATCATCGTGAACTTTTGGCTTCAACACCATGCGCGAAGCTGGGCCTCCGCCGCCGCCTTTTTTGCCTTTGCCTTGCTGTTGCTGCTGCTTTCCGCCAGCTTGTGTCTTAACACGAGAGTAACCACCGTATATGACGGCGCCTTGGTCGTGTGGCAGAAATGTGAAGCTTGATCGAGCATCCGGTATCGCGCGAGCTGCTTGGAGCTTTGGTGTGTGCCATGAGAAGTTGACGCAGTCATAGATCCAGAGATCATTCAGGTACTTTGTTGTGGCAGATGTGTCTTGGAACCCTCCCCAAAGGATAATGTACTGTTTGAAGCTAACCATGCGATGACCACTTCGTGCGGGCGGTGCCGCAGTCTTACTCTTGCCTTCCATACGCGTCCATTCCCGGTTTGTTGGATCCAATTTCCAGAAGTCATTGTAGTGATAGAAAGTTCCCTGCTTTGGAGAGCTGAATTCGCCGCCAAAAAGATAGATGTCTTTTGTGTTAGCTGCACGACACCAAGCATGTCCGGATCGAGGAAGTGGCGAGTTGGGGCTGGTTACTTGTTTCCAGGCGTCTTGCTTGATATTGTATATCATGAGGTCGTTGAAGAACTTTGCTGTGGCTCCATTGAAGTACTCGCCTCCGAATAAGAAAACTTCATTCTCGTTTGCCGGATTAGCCAGGAGAGTGCATGACGTTCGAGCGGACGGTGGTTCAGCAGCGATTTCGGTAATGGCATGGTGTTGCTCCTGTTCTTTTGCATATTGTGCCAGGATCGCGTCAAGATCAACATCCTCCGCGTCAGAATCGAGTTCCTGTGTCTTGGATGCAAGCTTTTTATCTTTTTTGCCTGCCTTCTTCTCTTGCTTGACTGCTTTAGCAGCTTTGGCGGCGGCCTTGCCACCGGATGCCTTTTTCTTGTCCTTGGCCATTTTTCAATTCTGAGATTGGAGTCGATCAGATGAGGTGTGCTGTGGAATGTTGTCACGCTTGTGGTTTTGTGGGCTGGCGAACCCCCGCGATTTGCCCCTCAGTACGTCGTTGGAAATTTTTGAACCTCAGCTTTGATACTCTGGAGCTGCTCAGCCACTGTGACGGTGGTAGAAGAGAATAGTAATTACGACTCAATGAATCGTATAACCAAGCTTGCCATGCACAAGTGTTTGGGTGCATACTGCCTGATGACATATTATTCACCCCGCCAATCATTTGGAGCAGGCATTACGGAACGTTTGGGCTTATCGATAACATTGTATACATTCACTCCCCACCTTTCTCCTCTCCACGTAAGCAGTTCACAAGATGATTCAAGCAGCAAAAATTCTCGAGCAGAGGAGCCACCTCATACCTGGTATGATTTCTATCGTCTCTCTTCAATTTTCGTTAATGGCTTTATACAGGCAAGCTTCGAATCACGGAGCACTTCTTCCAAGTACCCCGTGACTACTGTATGTGGAGTTCTGTTTAACATATCAGGAAACGAAGCATCTGAACTTCTATAAGTCATGTATCTATTGACATTCCGAAAGCAAACCCATCCCTGGGAACAATCCAACTCTTCGCTCGCTCAGCCCTAAAAGCCGAGAAGCCCGCAGACTACACGCCAACGTCGCACCTCGAAAAAGCCAAGACTCAGCTCCCATGGCTCATATACTTGCAAGGCGGCCCAGGCTTTGAATGCCACCCACCCCAAAATGTATCTTGGACGCACACCATACTCGACAAAGGGTACCAAGTACTCCTGCTCGACCAGCGAGGGACAGGCCTATCAACCGCTATAAGCCAGTCGAGTCTGCAGCTGAGGGGTGATGAGAAAGTGCAGGCAGACTACATGAAGAGCTTCCGAGCAGACAGCATTGTTAAAGATTGTGAGGCTGTGAGGAAAGCATTGACAGCCGATTATCCCGAAGAGAAGAAGAAATGGAGCATCATGGGCCAGAGCTTTGGCGGTTTCTGCTGCACGACGTACCTCTCGTTTTACCCTGAAGGTGTCAAAGAAGCGTTCCTGTTTGGAGGTCTACCACCATTAAGAGACAATGCAGACGAAGTTTATGGCCGGCTATATGCACGTGTCAAGAGCAGAAACGAAGGGTACTACCAGAAATACCCGGAGGATGTGGAAAGAGTCAAACGCATCGTCAAGCTGCTCTCCCGCTTTGGCGATACCACAGTGCGCGTCCAAGGCGGCGAAGGCCACCTCTCTGCACGCCGTTTCCTCCAGCTAGGTATCTACTTTGGCAAGCACGGCGGCTTCGACGATGTACACAATTTCGTCCTACGCGCGGATACTGATCTCACGCAATTCGGTCATTTGACACGCCCGACTGTGCTCGCACTCGAAGCAGCACAGAGCTGGGACACGAACGTCATTTACGCTCTGCTCCACGAGCCCATCTACTGCCAAGGCCAAGCTGCGAATTGGTCCGCTGAACGCATGCTCGACGAACACCCCGAGTTTTCTCTCTCCCGCGTTGACTCGAAAGATCCTATCTACTTTACTGGCGAGATGATTTATCCCTTCATGTTCGACTGCTATCCTGAGCTCAAGAAACTCAAGAAAGTAGGGGAGCTGCTGGCCGCAGAAAAGGACTGGCCAAAGCTATACGACGTGGAGCAGCTGAAGAAGAATGAGGTACCGACATATGCGGCTGTGTACATGGATGACATGTACGTAGACTTTAACTTGAGTATGGAGACGGCCAGCACGATCAAAGGCTGCAAGCCCTTTATAACAAACATGATGTACCACAACGGCATCGGCGCAAAGACGGACGAGGTACTCAAGCAAATCTTCTCGTTGAGAGATGATGTCATAGATTAGATTTTGCAATGATACTGCAACTCAGCCCCTCCGCTCGTTAGCTTAGTTCAATACAAATACATCTAAACCTCACTTCTTCATAATCTCCCGTGCAAGTCCTAGCTGCGCCTCCAAATCAAATCCCCAAATCCAATGCATTCGCTTTGAGAAATTCTCCTCAATCTTATCCAAATCATCCCCCAACAACTCAAACTCATACAGCTGCCCCGCCTCATAACTGGTCGCAACAAGCTTCTGCGTCCTCTCCCTCCTCACCTCGTCAAACGCCTTAAACGCGCGTTTAAGCTCTTCAGTGCTGTTGGCATCCTTGATCAGACTGGCGAGTATATACGCGTCTTCCATGCACATTCCCGCGCCGGCACCTTGATGCGGTGTCGTTGCGTGCGCCGCATCGCCGAGCAGACAGACGCGACCTTTAGTGTATGTTTCGCATGGAGGATGCATGAATAAAGCCCAGATATCCGGTTTTTGCATTGCGCCGATGATCTTCTGGACGTGCGGGCCCCAGTCTGCAAAGTCGGCTTGCATGTCTTGTTTGGAGGTTGTGACGACCCAATTTTCCGAGTCCCAGGTTTTGCGGGAGCTGAATGCAACGACTGTGGTTGTTAGTGAGTGATTGGTATATTTGAGGAAGGGGGGGAAAGGGTAAATACCGTTCATTATTTTGCCGTGGGCAATGGGGAATGTGAGGAGATGACCGTGGTAGCCTAGGAACATTTGACTGTTTCTGGCGGCTTCGTCGCCGAGTAGCTCGACTGCTTCATCCATAGGGACCAGTCCTCTGTATGCATACTTTCCGGAGAAGACAGCTTTAGACGCAGGGTTGTCTCTTCCAACTACCCATTTTCTCGCAAGAGATTTGATGCCGTCACACCCAATGACGGCGGTATGCTGTGCTGTGGAACCATCGGCGAACTTGAGTACCATATCACCAGATCCGTCACCCGCCTCTTCCATGTCAACGAGTCTCTTATTAAACTTGGCGACATCATCTGGTATGTCTTTTATGAGCTCGTCTAGAAAGTGAGCTCTGTATACACCCCCGCGTTCTCCACCGGGAGGCAGAAATATTTCAAACAGCGGATCGCCCAACTTCTTGCCCTCACGCACATGACCATCTTTATCTGCCTTTCTCCCATCTCCCACGCGAACGGTAAACCAGGAACTTGCCTTTGAACCATATGCATTCCCAGTCTTGCATTTTAAAAACGCCTGGAAGATCTTTGGCGACATGCGCTCCATTGCGCGTCCTGCATTGGGCCCAAACGCCACGCCAGCACCAATTTCCCCAAAATGCGCTGCGGCTTCATATACAGTGAGGGGAACGTTGTGTTGCAGGAGGGTAATTGCGAGCGCGAGTCCAGATATGCCACCGCCGACTATGGCTAGGGAGTAAGGTTTCGAGGGCGAGTCTGCAGATGCCATGGTCACGAGATGTATGAAGCCAAGGTCGAGGAATTGCCTTGGCCAGGTTTTTCACGGTTGAATCACGAGCCGAAAATAAGCAATGGTAGATGGAGAGAAGCTCGATATGGTGTTGTCCAAGCACTTTTTGCGACAGCCTTTCGGACCGGTACTATTGCCGACGGGGGGTGAGACCAAGGACGTCAACACTATTTAGTTGTCTGCTGTAGCGCCGGCAATTGCATCGGAAAGACGTCTATATTATGGTTGGCTACGAGTGAAATGTCGCGGTAGACAACCACGCCTTATGCGGCACCAGACACAGCAGATAGCACCGAGGTAGAGGTGCCCCGTTCCGATGCGGGGTGAAGAACTATGGATATCCATGCCCGTGTGGGGTAGCTGGCGGCTCCGTTTCGGCGTTGAGCTGTTGCGATGTTCATTCTTGATTGCGCCAGGATGGCGGGATAATATGTGTCATCATAATACCAGCAAAAACCATAGCTAGTCTACTACAGACAGCATTGAACGTAGTATTAGTGATTCTGAACTGTCAATCTTCATGCCAGTGGCTATTTCTGACTGTCAAGGTCCGGTGAGTACATGATATTCGTGCCAGCAATTATCTGCCGTGTCGCGGTAGGGGCAACCTAGATATGAGCATTGTACGCATTCGGCTAGTCCCTCAGCCAACGACACGACATCGATAACTTACTCCCATCGAAGCCCTTGCGGTGAGAAATAGCCACAAGAGCTATTGTTTTAAGTCCACTGGAAATCCCAAAACTCATAGATTTACCCACTTAAAACACACGCATCCAATATCGTGTAAGTTTTGAAGTCTCCGATGTGTTTGGTAGGGCCCCGAAAACGGTTGCCCGCCATATGTCGATGGAGAGACCCTGTCATCATTGCAAGGGGGATCCTGCTCGACGGCGTTGACGCGTAGGAGGATAGTCTGGGCACTTGAGATGGACGGGAATGGCTAGGCTTGTAAACTGGGTATTAACGTAGGAGTTTGTAGCCTCGAGTTCCTGTTGACCGTCTGCTGCGAATACGAACCCCGATAAACCCCGATCTGTCCATGGCACCATCATATGCTGCACCGCAGCCTCCCAGCGAGCAAGGCGAAAAGCCAGTGACAGTGCTAGTCACTGGATTCGGTGTATGTTTGCATCCATGTCTCCAACCTCTCACACCTTCTCGTCAACCACCTTAACCAAATGGTCACGCGATCACCCTCTATCTCCCACTTTCAAACCACTGGCCTAACAACCCCCCCAGCCCTTCCTCACCCGCTTTCCCAAAAACTCCTCCTGGGAAATCGCCTCCACCCTCCCTAGTCTCCTCCCCTCTTCCCCCACCAACAAAACCCCAATCCACATTCATGTCCACCACGAACCCATCCGCGTCGCCTACGCCACCGTCCTCAATCTCATCCCGAACCTGCTTCCCCCAGGAAATCCCATGTACCCGGTTGCAGACATAGTCCTGCACATCGGGCTCGCCGCAGGCCGCAATTACTACGCCATAGAGCAAGGCTCGCGGAGCCGCGGGTACGGTAATATCGCCGATGTGGATCGTCAGCGGTTCGACGATGAGAGCGCTGAAAAGCAATTTCCGGCTTCGAAATTTCCAAGTACGCTGTCGACGAGTTTCGATACTGCAGATATCCTGGCGTGTTGGAAAGAGTCTTTAAAATCTTCTTCCTCTTCGTCTTCTTCTGAAGTTGGTAGCACGAAAAGCCCAGATGTGAGGATTAGTAGTGATGCGGGGAATTTCTTGTGCGGGTTCATCTATTATAATAGTCTTGCGCATTATTTTAGCATCAAGGAGGATGAGCGGCCGGTCATTTTTTTGCATGTCCCGGATTTGACGAGTAGTGAGGCGAAGATGAAGGAGGGGTGGGAGGTTACGGTTGCGTTGATCAAGGCGCTGGTGGAGAGTAGGCGTAAGGCTGGGGGTATTATTGTGGATGGGCAGAGACGGAGTCAAGAGGCGCACAATGGGACGTATGGGGCGCAGACGGATAACAATTTTGCTTAAATTCTACAGGCTTTTCGTTTTTTGATTACAAGATATATTTTTCTGAGAGAAGCATTGGGTAACGAGCGCGTACGTAGCGAAGACTGCAGTGGGGTTGCAGGTCACAGAACTAGGAAAGAGTATGGGCAAAGTCATATAGGATGTATAGCATTCAGACAGTGCAAGAAGATTGACATAACGGTAATCGAGGGTTGATCCTAGCTGGTACGCTACCACGTGACTATACAAGGCTATGTCGAGCAATATGCTCATACGATATCATACCAAACTCAAATTGAAGTCGCCGTCTATTCAAGCATGATGTGTAGCCAAACAACATCTACATGAAAAAAAATCAAATAGAAATCGCTTCTGGATTGTGTACTGAAAAACAAAAAGGTAATCGACCTTGAACGCAATGACTAAAAGATCAGCGCTTTCCCCACAATCCCTGCTGTGTCTCCCTGATTCTCCGCTCTTGTTCCTGGATCATCTCTTCGGTCTGACCGTGGCCATTTCCCCTGCTGTCAATCTCCATCGGGTCGTCGGGCTCCTCTGCCGGTTGGGGAATACGCGCGTGGGGCGCCCCTCGTCGGGGTTCCGCTGATCGCTGACCGTCCATCATACCCGCAGCGCCACCAGCTCGGAGTTGGTTGATAGCGCGGATCGTGTCAATAGCAGCGTGAAGCGTGCGCCTAGCATTAAAGTTCTTCTTGACAGTTGGCAGCAGATCCTCTTCGCCATCAGCATTGTTCTTGCCGAGCTCAGTGATCCAGGGATGGGAGAGAGCCTCGTGAGCGGTCATGCGCGCTGCAGGATCGACGGTCAAGCAACGACGAATAAACTCGCGCGCCGTAAGTGAGACGCCTCGCCAGTATTCCAGAGGGGTAAAAGAATAGTCGGCAACCAAGATGGCCTGCATCTCTTCAAGGTTCGAGTCGCGGTCGAAGGGGGTGTAGCCACAGAGGAGGAAATACGTAATAACACCAATGGCCCAAATGTCGCTATAATCTGGTCAGCGGAAGAAAATTCGCAAAGTCGCTTTGTTCTTACACTGGCTTGCCATGACCTGTCTTTCTGAAAATCTCAGGCGCCATGTAGCCTGGCGTACCGCAGGTTGTTGTGAGGACGTGAAATTGCTCCTCGTCCATGATTCGAGAAAGTCCAAAATCGGCGATAAGCAAATCAGCATTGTCCTCTGGTGTTCGGAACAGCAAGTTCTCTGGCTTCAAATCTCGGTGCACGATACCGTGGTCGTGGAGATATGCGACTGCCGATAGAGTAGCCCTGATCAGGTCGCCGGCATCGGATTCGTAGTAGTTCCCCTTACGACAGATGCGGTCGAAGAGCTCGCCTCCAAGCGCAAGGTCGGTGACCAAATAGACTGATTGTGTGTTAGCAGAAGACACAGCGCCGAGGGAGTTGAGACAAACGGTTGTTCATCGTCTCAAAGTAGTCGACGAGCGTGAGGATGTTTCTGTGACCCATGGAAACTCTCTTCAATACTGCAATCTCGTTCCTGACCTGGCACGTGTCAGCGAATGCGCCCTCCAGTCTACAGTTATGCAACCCACCATATGTTCTCGGCCAGCCATAAGCCTCTTGTTGATGACCTTTGCGGCATAGTATCGCCCTGTATCGATGTGCACACACTCCTTGACGACCGAGTAACTGCCCGCACCCAGAGTCTTGCCCGTCTTGTATCTGCAAGGCTGAACCTGGGGTGTTTGTAGTGCCTGTGCCCCCCCAGACCCACCGTTGGAAGTCTTGGTGGCCATGTTTGCGCTTTAGTCGGCGTCTGAAGTGTGCGACCGACAAATTTATGGTAGAGCGGTGCGAGGGTGTGGTTGGGTGTTGAGGTCTTGGGCTGGGTATCGACTGCTGTGACGAAGGTTTGGTAGGCGAAGCGTCGGCGTGCCCGATGGGCTTGCTATTCAATGCAGATAGCCCTGTGATGCGCGCGGCGGGTGGCCTTTTTTCTTGCAGTGAGATTCGATGGTATTTACTGCACTGGCAGTATCTCCTATCGAAGGTATATAGTCGAATATATGTGAAGCAGACCAACAACTGAAAAACAAACTTGTCGTGATGGGCGACGGGGGCCTGCTGGAAGCTTGTAGGGAGGGGTCCACACCGAGTCCCCCACCATGATTCAACCCTGGTCACTGCCAAGACAATCCGCATTTTGATTGGTAGCTAGGCCTACACACCAGCCGTACTGCCGAACCTCGTAGGGAGAATAGTGTACCATAGACATTTCAAATGGTGTATACATTGTATGTATGCAAGCCGCGGCTTTGCGGCACCCAGATTTCTATGTATTTATGTTGATCTAGTGTTCTCTAGCTTCTACCATGGACAGTCGTAGTGTCAGGTGCGTCTGACAGCTAAGCAAAGTGCGAAAATTGTTGGGCAGAGAATGTATACATCGTCCATGCCTTATGGCTTGACGAGCAAGCTGTTGCAGTCCATGTCCTCTGGCTGCTGGAGACCCATGACTGCAAGAACCGTAGGCGCTACATCGCCCAGTACACCGTCAGTTTTCTTCAGACTCCAGCCCTCGGGCGCGTTGGCCATGACAAACGGCACCTTGTTGGTTGTGTGGGAAGTCTTGGGCGTGCCCTCTTCAGTAAGCATCTCCTCAGCGTTACTGTCAATCTGTCAGCTTCTTCCTTCTTTTCACTAAACATGATTCTCCAACTTACCCGTGGTCGGCAGTAACAAACAAGACGTATCCGCTCTCCTTGCACTGGTCATAGACCTTCTTAATAGCCTTGTCCGTCTCCGTGCACGCCTCGATGGCTGCCTTGTATACTCCAGTGTGGCCAACCATGTCTGGTGGGGCGAAGTTGTTCATGAGAAACTCAAACTTGCCGGTTCTGATACGCTCGCAGAGCTTGTCGGCAACCGCCATTGCGCTCATCTTGGGCTCCAGATCGTACGTAGCCACCTTGGGCGATGGTACCATCTCGCGCTCCTCGTTCTCGAATTGCTTTTCGACACCGCCGTTGAAGAAAAAGGTGACGTGGGCATACTTCTCCGTCTCTGCAACGTGGCATTGCTTCACGCCTTGCTTGCCCAGTGTCTCGGCAAGAACATCCGTCATACGCTGAGGCTCAAAGGCAACGTTGAATGTATATTTAGGGTTGTATGATGTCATGGTGGTGAGGTTGACGTTCTTGGGGTATGGGAAATCGGGCTTCGGCGAGCGGTCGACATCACCCAGCAGTTGGGTAATCTCACGCACACGATCCGAACGGTAGTTGAAGAAGAAGACCGTGTCGTCATCTAGACGGACAAATCAGCAAGAGGACATGCAGGTACTCCATCTAGTCACTCACCTTGTATTCTCCGCTCCTTTCCTCCTACAATAATGGGCTTCAAGAACTCGTCGTTTTCGCCCTTTTCGTAGCGCTCCTTGATAGTAGCCACTGGATCGC
Organism: Bipolaris sorokiniana ND90Pr; assembly: GCF_000338995.1. Lineage (NCBI taxonomy): Eukaryota > Fungi > Ascomycota > Dothideomycetes > Pleosporales > Pleosporaceae > Bipolaris > Bipolaris sorokiniana. Next base: position 2,419,349 of record NW_006911896.1, on the reverse strand, counting down.
TGCTGTCTTCGCCCTCTCCGGTAACGAGACCCTTCATTCCCAGCTCGACACGGTCCCAGCGCTTGTCACGGTCCATGATGTAGTAACGACCGACCACTGTTGCGATCTCACCGAGACCAATCTCCTTGGTCGCCTTGAGTAGAGTCTCCATGTACCCCACAGCTGACTTGGGGTCGGTGTCTCGGCCATCTCCGAAAAAGTGGATGTATGCCTTGGGGACACCCTGTTGCTTTGCAACCTTGAGGAGAGCGATGAGGTGGTCCATGTGGGAGTGTACGCCTCCGTCTGAAACAAGACCGCAGAAGTGCAGCCTTCCGTTTCCGTCAATGGCGCGTTGGAACGACTTCTTGATGTTTCCGACATCCTTGAGCTTGTCGTTCTTAATGGTCTGGCCAATTCTGACAGAGTCCTGCCATACAACGCGTCCCGCGCCGATGTTCAAGTGGCCGACTTCGCTGTTGCCCATCAGACCCTCGGGAAGACCAACTGCGAGAGACGAAGCCTCCAACTCGGTGTACCCCTGTGCGGTCTTTGAGCCTTGTCGCGCAAATTCGTCCATGGTAGGGGTATCTGCTGCAAGAATGGCGTCGCCATCTTTGCGCGACTTCTCAGTCGCAACACCCCAGCCGTCAATGACGATGAGGACGGCCTTTTGGTCGACCTTAGCCATGATTGCGAACTAACCGGGAAACTTGGTATAAAGGAGTATGAGGAACCCGAAAACAAAGCTGGATAAGGGAGATTGAATGGCGCGAAGAAAAAGATGTTGAATTTAGTTATCGGCGGAGGGGCAGGGTTGGTGGGGCTAAATCGGCCTTGGAGTTTGGAAAAAGCATGGGCGACCAACGTCACCCCATCTCCCTCTCGCAGCAACCAATGCAATAGTCCCCCACAACCCGCGGCCGAAACTTCGTCTCGGCCTCCCTCCAGTACGCGACACAATTCGCGCAGATCCGGTGAATACTGTGATCGCCAGAAAACACGTGTTGTCAAAGAAAGCGACTGCGATAGAGTTGCAGTGAGGAAACTCTATCCAATCAGCGCCCTCGGGTGAAGCCATCACCTCTGTCCGGTCAACACCACGCTAGTAGACACGTCCATCCGGATAATACTCTTGGAAATTCGTAGAAATGTCGGCAGCAGCAACACCCTACGCCCCTGCATCGGCGCGAGCCTCAGTCCCGCCCACAGGCGCAGCCACGCCAGCCCATCCACCCCCGGCTTCCGCAACCGCACCGGCACCCCCTGCGCCCTCTGCCTTTGACGTCCTGCCCGACCTCCATAAGCTGCTTAAGCGCATCCTCGAGACATCAGCTCAGCCGCCACCCGCTACTCCTACGCCAGCGCAGCTCTCGCCAGATGGGCCCCTGGAAATCCAGCATGTTGCCACAGCTGCAAATGATGTCCGGCTGAAGATACAAAAAGCGAGACGCGCCGTCTTGTCGTTGCCAGATATCGATCGCTCGTTGCAGGATCAGGAAGAAGAAATTGAAGATCTTGAGGAGCGGATTGCTCAGCTCAAGGCTTCGCTGAGGGAGCTTGGTCAATCAGCTGCTTCAGAGGATCGAGACGGAGACCAGAGTATGACTGGGTGAGATGCCGCCGGGACCACGATTGATCCGTTCTAGGACCGATGTCTGTCGATTATATGGACGCGCTTGATCTAGCACTTACCCAGAACTCGTAGTATGTAGACCCAAGCATAGTCGATGTGCCTGGTAGAGCCAGTACTAACGTGTTGGCTAGATATAGAATATCCCTTGTGAACAACGAGTGGTTCTCAAGAGGGCCTTGCGTTAGCTGAAATCAGCGAGAAACAACCTCCAAGCTCTTGCATAATGCATCTACGCGTTAAGCGTACCAGCAGTTGATATTCCTGTCATGGCCTTAGGTGAAAGATGACAAGTTTAATTTAGACGCCCCCCGTGTACCAGGCGACTTGTTCTCCATGAACTCAGTCCATCTGCTTGGCGGAGGCTATTCCAGTCAAACGAATGATTTAGAAGAAGTTAAGCATAGAATAGCTGCAGAAGAGAAAAGAGCATGAACGGTAGAATTGATAGTCAATATTTCGTAGACATCAACAGACGCAACGCACATATCACAATTGTGCTCACTAGCATACACCTCAAGATTGAATCAAAGTTTTATTATTTCATATGGGTATGTCACCACTACTCATCCAGCATGATTTTACTCCAAACACCCCAAGAACACCCATTAGATTCATATCCCTACGAACGCGTAGGCAGATATGCACCACCCGCAAGCACCAAGTTCATCCTAGTAAACTGGACCTTGTACACAGGGCTATCCTTCGTAGGAAACACGCTGATCTGATCCGCCGACACGCCCGTCTCCTTAGCCGCCTTCTTTCCCGTAACCGTCGTGCCGCTGGCGCCTTTCGTTGTCATCGCGCCGTCTGTCTTCGCAGTGACACCGTCGGCAGCCTTATCGTTAGTTTCCTGTAGTACATCCCAGACACGAACTGTCTTGTCGGCACCGGCAGAAACAAGGACGCTCGACTCCACACTCCAGGAGAGAGACCAGATACCGCCTTTGCCATGGCCACGCATGCGCTTGCGTCTACGGCCTGTTTCGAGGGTCCAGAGGATGATGTTGCCGGCGTCATCTGCGGAGGCGAGCGTCTTTCCGTCGGGGGAGCAAGATATAGCTGTGACGTTGCCGGTGTGTCCGGTAAAGAGGCGCAGACAATTACCGCCGGCGATATGCCACATGCGGACTGTGCGGTCGCACGAGCCTGTGAAGACATAGAGGTTATTAGGGTGGAAAGCGACGCAGTCGACGTCGTTGTCGTGGCCAACATAGATGCGAAGAGGCTCAATGTGGTCGGTCGACCACAGACGCGCGGTGCGGTCGTTTGAGCCTGTGAGGAAGTAGTGGCCATAGGGTCCCCATTGGAGATCCCAGATGGGGTTATCGTGGCCGCGGTACGCAACAAGGCAGGTGTACGTATCTAAAGACCACAGACGGACTGTCTTGTCTTCTGAGCACGAGAGGAGACATTCAGAGTTTGTAGGAGGACCAGAAGGATACGGGTTGGCGGTAGAGGGGGAAAAGGCAACCGCGTAGACAGGGCCTGAATGGCCAATCAATCGCCTAGAAGATGATGGCTGCATGTCTGGGTTGTCATTTGGTGAAGTGAGAGGGCTACCGTCCATAGACCAAACGCGGATGTACGACTCGCTCATGCCGGCAGCGACGAGTTTGTTGTCCCCAGAAAAATCTATGCAGTTGATGCTACCATGCTGTTAGTAGTGCATCTCGTGGCCTCAAAACTAAACAACCTACCTGTCATATGTGTTATGGAAAGTATACATGGTAACACTAACAGCAGGTCCGACTCCGCCGGTTCTTCCCTCCATCTTATATCGGTCTCGGTGCTCAATAATTTTTTGGACCTCCATAGAGACATCACGGGCGAGTGACGGGGGTAAAGGAACGAACTCGCGCGAGGGTCCATCCTCTGTCGGCTCCCGCTTGATACGTTGCTCAAACTCATCCAACAAACTTGGTTGGCCCGGCCTTGGCGCAGCTTTGGCATCTTCCTCTTGCAGAGCAGCACGGACATCGTCCTGTAGTTCCGCCTCCTGGGGGTAAGCGCCTAATTGCAGTCTTATTCGTGCAGCATCTGCCTCGGGGTCATGGCGCGCTGTGAGAGGGTGACCGGGGGCGTGTCCTGGAATGCCCTCGTCCTCTGCAGGGAGCTCATCATCGCCGTGTCCGCTAGCAAGAATCGCCGCTATGCTCTTCTCTGCGGTCGCTGTCCTGTCAACTGTGACAATATTAAGGTGTTCGCGGATGACATCTATTATTGTTGACCCGCCGTCAAAGTGCTTAGATTCAAGGAATTGAATGAGGTTGAAGAACGGCATTGTCGTCAACGTAATTCGGTACTTGTTGTCGAGGTAAAGTTTTGCTATTCTGCTCTCCTGCAAATGAGACTGTAACCGCACTTGGCGGAGCGTCTTGACATCTTCGTCGTGGTCGCGCTCGAACAAGCCCTGGTAGGCGGCAAAGAATGTCTCTGCGTCTTTGGTATAAAAGTCGCGTACCAAGTCTAAGAAGGAATAGACAAAGACGGGCCATAACAGCTTCCGCAGCTCTGGTCTATACAGATCCAGGTTATCCTCTGTATATTTGCGCAGCAGCTCAAATGCCTTTGTGTACTTTGCGCCGCCGGCTTCGGTACTCTGAGCGGTGAGAGGCTGTCCGTTGGTTTGTGGTTCGGACTCCTTGCGGAGCATCGCTTCGGTGCGGACATAGCCCTTCTTTGAGAGATACTCCAATACCTTTAGTAGACGTCAGCAATGATGAACTAAATGTGCAAAGAAGACACTCGCTTTGTCGCGGGAGTTAGCAGGAATTTGCGGCTTTGGCTATACGCAAGGCCAATTCTAGTTGATGACTCTGATGCGCCGCCCATGATGCGCGACGAAATTTGCAAAGAGAATACCTGTTGATTTGGGCAAACTGAATTGTAATAAGTTTACCTTACTCCAAGGTCGCGCGGTAAGTCCAAGACTAAGCCTCTGAGGTAAAGGCATAGCGTAGATGAGTGTATAATGTCAATGAGCAAAGGCGACGGCGTAACCCCGCAACAAACGCAACGCATTCATCCATCATGGCTGCACACCCATGCGATAGTGTACCGAAGATAGGAGCAGGGAGCAAGGGGATGTGTCACCTACGATTTGATTGAGATTCTGCTGTGACTGCGGTCCCGACGAGCCTGGCGGTGGAGGGCCACCCTGCGGCGGCATGGCTGCATGTGGTGGCAGACCTGCACTTGGAGGCCCATTTCCTACACTCATAGCCCTTACAGGCCCGGGCCCTTGGGGGGGCCCTGACATGGTTGCGTGATTCCTTCTCTTCTATGCTGGCACACAGCTCTTCCTTCGCTCCGTTGTGCTCCAGTGGCAGTCGCAATGGTCGTCAATAGTCGTATGCGGGGCTTGATTGTCGCTTCTTAGTCGCTGGGCAGTTTTGAGTGTATCGACGCGTAAAGATTGATTCTCGGCGGGAAGATCGCGTCTGGAGCATACCAGCACGTCACCTGGGCGGGCCGTGTTGCGGAGCGCAGGACGGAGGTGAGGTTCGCTTCCTAGGCTGCCAAGATGTGGCGGTGCGATTGTGGGGCTTGAGCTTCCCCGGCTCCAACCACTCTTTGATATTACAACCACAAACAGCCCTATCTGGCGTCAAGCTTGCAGATAGCCCGCCATGTCTACTCAAGCCGATCAACAGAGTGCAATGGATACGACCCAGCAAGCCGATAATGCCACCTCTGCTGAAAAGTCATCTGAAGAACCAAAGACTTATCGCCAAATCGCCGCTGAACATATTGATACCCTCAATGAAATCAACCATCAAATCCCCAAACTGCTCAAATACTTCGCAACTGCCCTATCCCAGCTGACCAACGACCCAATTCCTTTTCAGCATGACGCTATGCAATGCGAACCTGGGACCCTAGAAGCGCGCAAAGAAGCCTTCCGCATCAATGCCCTCTTCTGTGGCACATCATGTGAGATTATCAGGCAAGAGTTGGTGAAGCAAATCAATGCTCTCGAGAGGTACAAGGTCATACCGAAAAGTCACCCCAAGTTTGCCGTCACTCAAAACCAAGCGCGCAAAGGGAAGGAGGAGGAAAGCGAGGTTGTAGATCCGGAGAAGGACGTCAAGAACGGTGGATATGGCGACTTTGATGTGGGCGTGCTGAACGCAAGGGCAAGCTCTGGCCAGGTTGGTGCTGAGGATGTACTGGACCGGGCCAGGGAAATATTACAAGAGTTGCAAAAGCGGACTGAAGGAGCGACCAATGCCGACGACATGGTTACTGACGAGTGAGAATATCAAAAACATGTCTGAGAGACATCTTCTCAGAGAAACTCATAATTGGTACATGTCTCGCGATTAGGAGCCGCCTAGGCTTAATGCCACGAACGTCGAAACCCAAACGTTCGTAATTATTGCAACCCGCGAAGGAACGCGGCAAAACTAAACAAACGTATGGCATCCGAACGCGGATAATGCGTGGAAGAAAAGCGGCCCATTCACGTCAACAAATCCGGTCTAGACTCAGAGGGGCTGACTGCCCAGCTCCATATCCAATGTCATACCGCACCTTGAATACGCAATCTGTCTCTCTCAGGTAGCACATAGCAGACCTGAATCCCCTTACATTGAATGGGGCGTTCTAGTCACATAATGTACAATACTGGTAACTTCCGATCTGACAGCACCTTTCTCGCATTTCCAAATGCTTCTCAGGATATCAAAGCTTGTTTCATGACCGCGATGTCGTCCGGCGTAGTACGACAACACCCTCCGATCAACCCCGCGCCAGCATCCCTCCACTCTTCTGTTTTCTTTGCCAGTGTCGAACCTTCTGTACGCTTCCCCTCCCATTCTCTCGCTTTTGCGTTCCACTGTTCGCCAGAATTTGGATATACCACCATTGTTCCCTCCTTCACAAGCGGTTTCAATTCCTGGAGAGCAACGAGTGCAACATCGTCAGGGACGCAGTTGAATCCCAAAGAAACAACTTGCTCCACACTTTTGAAAAGCGCAGCCATCTCCGACAAAGGTGTTCCGTCGCTGATATGGTTACCATCTCGAAGTGTGAAACTGAACCAGGCTTCTGAAGAAGGAAACTCAGAGGTAAGGAGGTCGATGAGCGCTTCGGTCTCAGCCTTTGATGGGATTGTCTCGCATGCCAGGATATCTACACCGGCTTCGACAAGCGCTTGGATGCGTCCACGGTGGAAGTCCTTCATCTTTTCCTTTGGCACGACGTAGTCCCCTCGATACTCGGAACCGTCTGCCAGGAACGCGCCATATGGTCCTACGCTTCCCGCGACAAATAATTTGTCTCCAACATCTGCACTAGATTCTGTGATGTATTGGCTTCTGGCTTCCCGAGCAAGTTCCACGCTCTTTTTGACCACATTCTTGGCATCCTGCTCGCTCAATCCCAGATGTTTGACTAGACCGTCAAGGGAGGCTTGATACGATGCAGTAATTGCCACGTTTGCGCCTGCACGGTAGTAGTCTAGATGGGTCTTCTTAATGAGTGAGGGGTTGGCAATTAGAATTTCAGCGGACCACAGCGCCCCAGAAATGTTTGCCCCCAATGTTTCGAGATAGGTTGCGAGCGCACCATCCAATATGATTGGCATGCCTTCGGCGATCAAGTTCGAGACCTTGAATCGGGATTGACCTTGATTTGTCATTTTGGCCAGTAAAAAAATCTAGGCCTTTTTGGAGAAGGAGAACTGTGTTGTAAGACGGATGTTGGGGGAACTCTGAGTTTATTCAATCTAGTGCGATCGGCGGCGGTCAGAATGATTATTGGTTACTTAGGTCTTCCCCACTGCCGGTAAGAAGCTTTGCTTTCAAAAATCGGAAATAGATGATGTCTATCTTGCTGAGTCACATTTTTTGCGCCATCGCCTAAGTGGCTGTATTCTAATACTAGGAAAATGTATCAGGTCTAGCGGTGAATGTGAGGGGTAAGACCGACCATCATGTGTGGGGCTGTCGGTTGACGCGTTGGGGAACATCGCGACATATGCTTTGCGAACGCGACACATAATTGTTTCAAATATCAGCGCGCCCATTCTCTTCTTCCGTGTGCCGCTGGCACTGGAAGCTCCAAGACCTTGACCTACGCCTGGCTCAGCAGTAATTTTTAATCGCCCCTAATAGCTCTTTGGCTTACTTTGAAGCAGTTGGGTAGCAACGGTCAACCACAAAGATGACGCGTTCCTTTACATCTTCCGGCCTGGTCTATCAAGAGACAATGGCATCCGTCCGTTCAATGGTGCCCAAATGGACAACCGATTCCCGGGGTAAGCGAGTCAATCCTACCAAGTTTCAACATCCACGTTGTGATAGTCTTCATTCCATGGCACTCCGAGCATGCATCTGGAATATCCACAACATGGAGCCCGGCGCTCTACAATGGCTTGGATGGTGGTACGCAAGTCGCCTTTACATCCACCTCAAATCAACGTGCGTCATGGATCTCATGAACAGCCTCAATCGTACAATGGTTGACCTACAGACAGAGATACGCTTACGTTCCATGCGTGGAACGTATTTAGAAAAGCCTACCCGGAAGAAGTCGATCACCATGTGACATTCCGGGTCCAAGACCGGGATCTCGCATCAATGCAGTACCTTTCTGTGGTTGATCGTCTATCTAAACTCGATGTTAGCATGCTTACCTTCCTTTGCGTGCGCACTCTCAACCTTTCGATTGATCATCTTATTGCACTTACCAAGATCCAAAATCTGGCGGTACTAGTGCTCGAAAATGGGACGAACTCTTGGCACAACACCATGCAAAAGCCAACCGTCGATATGATACGGGATTGGGGCCGTAGCGTTGGTGAAAGTGGCTCATTTACAAAGCTAACGGCACTTGTGTTGAGCGGATATGACATATCGCATATCAACTCTGTTCTCAAGAGCATCTCTTCGTTTCCCGCCTTGAACCTCTTTGGAGTCGATGGTTTGTTCATCCAATCCGGAGTTGACTGTTGGGGAGATTGGACCAACCATCTTCCGAAATGGTAATCAAGTGCACCGAATATTGATGGTATTGTTATTGACGTGAATTGAAACAGCACAAAATCTAGCAAACTATCACCGGAAACTATCTGGGAAACCAACACAACTACCACAGCATTCAAGATGCGCCAGCTTTACCAATTCTCACTGGAAATTGCCCGATCGGAAGCAGCCAAAATGACTGCCGGCCGATCCATTTCTATGTTGTACCTCCAGACCCGAGAGTCTGTTCCCAGATGTCACACTGAATGGTTCCATCGAGAGTTGCAAGAAGAATCTGATACAAAGACCAAGCGTGCACAAGATGAAGAGCATCGAGATCGAAGAGAGACCTATGGCAAAAAGCGGAAGATTCGAGATAGGAATAAGGTTGGCATGGAGTCTCTTCTCGGAAGTTTCATGTAGTCAGAAGGCTTTATGGAAAGTTCCATACAGGTCAGACAACATGATTCTAAGCTCACTATGTATCTGCTTATACTAGACACAGCTTTGCACATGACGCGACCAAGCATCGCGCTACTGTAAAGTATTGATCACTGACGAACTAAGCACCAACGAAGCGGATAGACCTACACATTGTGCGAAACAGATATTTAATCTTACACATTGAAATACACAAGACGCATGGCACTGCTCATTATCTTCAAGGGCATTGAGACGGGGTCTTGACATACGAATTTCCTCAATTTTCGAACTCCGCCAGGGATTGTCCAAGTACCTGCTTCGGAGGAACCAATAGAAGATGTGTTGAGCTTCTCAGTGAGAAGCAGAGGGCCGCACGGAATTGGATATCATTCGTTCAGGTTATAGTCCACTCAAAAGAATGGCCACACCTATCGTTCATCTCTACCCCAAGCAAAGGACCCGCATTCTAGTAATCGAGTAGGCTGAGGGTCAGCCAGCAAATCAAGAACCTTCCATTTCAACTCTAATTCACACGGGAAAAATTTGTCTATACGGTTCACATCGTCTAGAGATTCAAATGGACAGCTATTTCATTCGCAATCAAATATATGTCATGTGACATGTAGTACTTTCTCTCATCGTTCTGGTGACTTCATCATGCTACCAAAGATGTGCATACAAAAGTGCTTGCCATCGAAGCTCCAGATCCAAGTACGTACTCGAACCTGCCTAGTCTTTGAACGTAGGGCAATAGTTTGTTGTTGACGGCAGCGCACTTTCCTTACACCCAACTCAACACAATGCGCTTGCTTCAGTTGCCTGTATCTTGGTGTTATTCCCTCGCCCATAAATTTTGACCTCAGCGCTCTCTTTCTCTTCTTTCTGCACCGACTTCCTACACTCGTTACCGCCCGTCCGCCCGCCCCCAGCAATCGGCTCAGGTCTTTTGGTCTTTTGCTATCTTTGCCCATCAACTACACCTTCTGAACCCCTCTCGCTCCTCCGGCTACTCTCTCCGTCATCATGAAGTTGGCCCAGCTCGTCACCCTCTTCGGAGGTGCTGCACTTGCATTCCAGTCTCTTGTAGCTCCTCGTAAGTATTATTCAGTAACACACTGCCTTGCAAGTAGCCACCTTGTCGGACTTTCACTTCCTCCTTGAGATCATCACACTTCTAATTCATAATGCAACATATCTGACATACCACTAGATGGCCAGCGTGCCCTGAACGACACACACTCTACTGTTGTCATGGTCACGTCCACGCACCTGGTCTACGAGATCTGCACCGATGTTGCGAGATGTCCTCCTTATACCACCGAGGTCCAGACTTCAGCCATCCACGTCACCGACACGACCACGGTCTGCCTTCTTTCTTCGACGCCTTCTGGGTACGGACCTCCGATTTCTGCTACTACAACTCTGCCAACTACCAGCTCGATCTATCCCACTGAGCCAGGGATCTTGGTTAGCATGATACCAGGTTCTTACATCTCTGTGTATCCAAGTGTCAGTGTCTCTCCACAGACCAGCGTGTTGACTACAGAGGCCACTTCTTCAAGTGTTTACGTGTTACCGTCCGTTACACCTTCTCAGCCGTCCGTATCAGTCAGCCACGTTCCCGACCCAAAGCTAAGTGCATCAAGCTCATACACAGCCACAAGCATTCCGGTGGCAAGCATCTCCAGTCCGACTTCGTCGGTCTCAATCACGGACATTGTTGGTACCTCATACTCGGTATCTTCGCTAGGCTCGAGCTCCGCTAGCGATTCAAGTGCGTACGTCTCGCTTCCTGCCGTCTCGGTAGTCCCATTGTACGCAAACTTTAGCTCAGTTGCTACTTATAGTTCGTCAGTAGCCTCTCACTCATACCCTAGCCCCAACACTCCAAGTAGCTTAGGAAGTACCTCAACGTCTGATTTCGTCCCGGTCCCTACCCATGTCTTCGATACTACTTCAACGCTAGGCTATGTTCTGTCTTATACAGCCACGCCATCGAGCAGCAATACCAATACACTATCTGCTTCTTCTATAGTATCATACCTAGGGACTAGCTTTGTAGATTCATCTTCGGGAGTGTACGTTATCTCGTCAGGCGGCATTATTGCGCCAATTTCTCCCACAGTTCCTTCCCCGACTTGGCCATCCTCGAGCGGTTATATGATACCATCTGGCTCTCTCAGCCCTTGGTCGCCAACATACCCCAGCTCCACTGTACTAGAGAGCACGAATGTGATTACCAGCTATCATGTGTATCTGTCCACATCCTATATTACTGCATCGACTTCTTCTGGTGGTCTCGGCAACTACACCAAGACCAGCGCTCAGACAGCGCCTACATATGTTCCATCGGGCGTCTCCTTTGGTCCTTCTGGATCTGGGTAAGTTGTTCAGAGCCACTCTGCATCATGTTCACACTTGCTTACTCTGCAACTAGGTACCCATACCCCTACGCCAGCGCAAATGGATCGGTTGTTGGCCCTTCGCCCAGCTACATGGAGGTTCCGTTCAACACAGGACATCGCATTGGCGCAGGGAGATGGTGTGGCACAGTGATTGTCCTGGTTCTCTGCCTTGCCAGCCGGGCATAGGTCGGCCAAGTGACGTGTTCATATAGTCTCATAGATGATGAGGAAGGTATGTTTATGTGATAGGGAGTCGGCGAGATGGGATATTCTTGCATCAACTATGATCCGTATTCTAGAGCATCCCGGCTCTGTATACATAGTGAAGAGGTGCTCTTAGGGGTAACGGGACAGTGGCATAATCTTTTTCGGAAGTGTTCGTTAGCTTGACACAGGTTTTTGCAGATATTTTAGCAGTTAAGGTAGCCGTCATTAGAGTAGCACGTCATCTACGATACGATTACTAAGACTATTGAAGACTTTGTGTGATGGATCGTGATTGTGATCGTAGATCTCTACAAAGAGTGAAACTTGTTGTCTTGCTACGAGGACGAATGTCATGGCTGGATGTTGACAGCAGTTAAGATATCTTGCAAGGAGACACCCCTTTCCTCTGGTACTATGTTGATCCATACGTGATCGGGAATGCGTTTATCCTCTGGGATGATGCTAAAGTGAGGACTCGGCTCAGCCTTGAGCCACTTGAAATCATCAATCTGGTCCCACAAGTTCGGCGATTCCGATATATGATGCGTAACCTGTTCATTGGTCAGTTTCTGAATCATCCATCCCCAAACTCTCTACTTTCGTGATTCTTTTCACACGGCGAAAACTTACATAACACCTCGGCAACGGCGCAAACCTTAGTCCCTCGCAGTCCTCGAAAATCGGGCGACTCGCACTGTGCAGATAGATATCTACGTTTTTGCTATCGTGTATACGGAACTGGCGACACGATGTCACGATTACGCTGTTAGTTACGTGCGTAATGTGGATGGGACCTGCGACGTGGCCGCAGAGTATGAGGGTATTTTCGATGTTGCGGAGGTAGAGGGTTGCGAATGGTGTTTTGCTGGTGGTGAGATTGACGATGCAGCTGGTCAGGTGGGATACTGTGGGCGAGTTTGTGGTGGAGCGAGTTGAGGCGAGGGTTATGCGGGTTGAGGATTTGTGGGTGAGATCGGATGGGGTGTCGTCTTGTTGGAGTGGTTGTGGGATGGAAGTACTTGGTAGTTCTCTAGCAGGTGCTGGGGTGCTAGATGCTGCTGCAGCTTCTTTCCTTTTATTTTTGAAGCTGAACTTCTTGGGGGGGTCAAAGGCGTTCCTTATGGCTTGGAGTTTTTCGGAGAGAGATTTTATGGCCTATTTTGTATGCGTTCGTGTGTTAGTTTTTCTTACAGCGTTTGGTCATCTTGTTTTCTATTCGGGGTTTATTTTCTCTTTTCACAGATTGGCACTTTCATACCTCGCTATATGTCCGCTGGTCATATGCAGGCAAGTAACTCGACGCGTCCATGACATCGTGTGACAGGCGATCTATACCCGCTAGACACTGCTCTATGGCTTCGTTGCGCTCGTGGCTTGCAGCTTGTGTGTCCGGAAGGGAAGAAATTTGTGATTCAAGGGCTGCGCTGGGATGTTAGGGGCGTTGCAAAGAGTGCACGGCAGCGTCATTCTTACATGCGACATCGTCTTGAAATTTGCGGTAAAAGGCTTCTTTTAGGTTGGATTCGGACATTGTGGGAGGGTCAGTGTGGCGGTTGTATCTATGATGGTGTGTGGCTTTCAAAAGGAAGGAGACAAGGTGCAAGCCAGCGCCCGTCAATTAGGCAGCGAGGGTTAGTGAGAGATGGTGTTGGAGCGTCAAGGGATGAGATGGTGGGGTGGTACGCGGATCGCATTGGGAATGAACATGATGCAGAACGTATCAAAATTAGTACGAATTTGATATGCAAGATGCTATTTGAAAATGGAAGATATTGGATTCCAAGCGCTTGCTTGAATACTAGCCTACAGTACATGCATTGTAGGTGACAGGAGGGAACGCGTGGGATAGGAGCTACCCCGCGTTCCATCCAATAGCGTTTCGCGCATTATCCGACGTAGGATAAGGCGGGCATGGCTAGTGGAGCAACGCAGACATACATGCTAATACAAAATTTATAACTCGGATAGTTCGACAATGCCTCAATTGCTAACGTAGTATGTACACAAACCAGACGCAGCCCGAGTCTTGGCAATCGGGTATTTTGAACCTGTAAACTCAAAGAAAAAGATGGTGTTTCTAAGCCTACGCCGGGGCTGCCTTGACGTCAATGCCGTACTTTTCTAGCAATCGCTGCCGCCTCCGCTCCTCATAGCCGGGGCCATAGATTCCTGGTAGAGTTAGTCTTATGATGCGTAGATATTGGCTGGCGTGCATCATACCTCGTCCCTCGCCCAGCTGCTCCAGTGTCTCGGACAGTGGCCGCCTGCGCAGCTTCTTCAGCTCCTCCCTGCGCTCAACCTCGCCATCGTCATTGACCTGCTCTCTGATGTCCCCGACGCCTCGGAGACCGTTAGTGTATCGGAACGCGGTGAGAACGGTGGAGAATGCGGCTCCGGCACCGAGCATGAAGGGAAGACTTCGCCCTGGGACGAGTTAGCGTGGCAGTGGTCATATGGGCTGGCTGTGCGTACTGGCAACACCGAGGGCACATCCAGCGGCGAAACCAGCGGCGGCCTCGCTGTAGCAGTCGTCCTTGCGTCGCAAGTTGCTAGTCGCGTCGAGGGTGAATTGGTACGTAGCTCCGACACCGGCTGCAGGTCAATTAGCGGCGCTGAGCAGGCGAAATGGCAATTGAGCAGCTACGAACCGTACAGGGCAATGATGCCACCCGAGCGGGTGAGGATACCCATGGCGCCGACATTCTGCTTGCGAAGAGTGTTCTGGACTCCGGCCACAACGGCGCCGACAGCGGTTGTCTGGATCATGGTGCTCATGGTGTTTGCGAGGGCATCGCGGGGGTGGAAGGTGGCGTCGTGGGCGGCCATGGCGGGCGGAATGGGGCGTCGGTGTCGTCGTCGTCGAAGCTCTCGCTATAACGATGTCAATGTCTCTGGTGTTGCAGGCGGCGGGCGGGCCTAAGCGTCTTGGCACCGGCCGCCAGGGCTCCCCGGCAGCGGGCACTGCATCATCGTGCGCGCCAGGTCGGTTGGGAGTGTCGCAGCATCGCGAGGGCATGACAGGCAATGGCTGCTTGTGCTGCTCGTGTATACCATTCTCAGAACTCCTATTAGGTCATCGTGCCCTTGTGTGTTTCTGCTGGGTAACCGCCACCTACAATGCTTACCTGATGAACCGTTTATCCACGCCTCTTGCTTGCTTGCTCTACTTGGCCTGCTTCGTCTCGTGCACTTGATCTATTTCCATCACCACCCATACATAATCTCTCTGCCTGTCTCGCCCGGCCTGTAGCAGCCATGGCGCCCGGTACCTCGTCTTTGCCCCTTGCCCACCCATACATGCTAACTTGAGCGATACAGGCAAGACAGCGCCACGGCTCCTCCAGGACCTCTTCACATACGACCCCCGCCATGAAGAGCGCGCCGGCCGCAACCTGTTGACCAGCCCGCCGCCGCAGCACGATGCAAATGCCGCAGCCGTCGCCGCCGTGCCATTTAGGAACTGCAGACACAACTTCTTCACAAAGGACAAGCAGTCCATCCCCGTCGAGCCCGAGCGCGAGCCAGACACCGACACCGTCTACAAGGTTGCCGCCTACTGCCAAAAGTGCCGTTGGCATGTTGATGTCGTCGCCGACCACCGCAATAATGATGGCAAGAGCAAGTGGTGTGGCAGAGGGAACACAGACTATGCTTTGCACCACTTTCTCTACCAGGGCCAGGAGGGCTCCAACGGCATCAACGGCCTCGAAGCTCAACTGCCGTCTCGGACCTATTCCTTCCGCTGCTCAGCGCCTCAGTGCTCACTCCACGTCCGCATCGGCATGAGGCCACCAGTCTTCTCCGAGCATGACATTGAGACTCTGACCAACCAGGCCAAACTCAGGAAGAGATGGGAGGTTGCGCAGCACTTGGCGGGTGATCGAGCCGACCCAGTCATGGCCCGCAGAGTCGATGCCCCCGACTACCTCAACACATATCTGCAAGACTCGCTCAACCCTTCAAAGGGCAAGGCGCGCATTCCCCTGTTCAACAAGAAGTTTCTAAAAACTTTTGGCCGTGATTGCGACTCTATCCTGAGGCGTTTGGGGTTCGAGAATCGACAAGAAGAAGACGAGGAGGGCACCTTAATAGAAGCATGGTACCTCCCTAGACCGGAGAACACTGCTCATCCCCTCGAATACACCCTACGGACCAAGATTGAAGACGCTCGCTACGAGCTCAACACCATAATACTAAGCGTGCCAGAAAATGAACGTGCAAACTGCAGACACCAGCCCATGCACCCCTTGTCCTCGCGGGACGAGCTCGAGAGAGTGCTGGCCTGTGCAGATTGTAAGTTTGACTCTACGCGTCTCGTTTTATATTGATACTGATGGATTCTCTAGATGCAAAGGCAAAGGGCCGCGAAACCCGCAGCACAAGCCATGAAGAGGACCACCCGTGCGTATCCTGCCTTGAAGTTAATCAAGTATCTTCATATGCTGACATTAAACAGCTATTATGCTAGCTTAGGCGCTTTGGCTGACTTTGACGATTCGCTGATTCTTTTTGCTTTCTCTCGTCAAGTTGCTGTAGACATTGATAACAAAGACTATTATTTTGAATGCTTGCAGGATCTCGCTGCGGGCCGTCAAAGTGAGACACTTGGGGTCCAGGTTGCCCTGTTGGCCTCTCAGGGACTCATCAGCAAGCGGGACGCCCAGCGCGCATATCAGTACTTTGGCATCAATCCGGCGCATGCGAGCGTCATTGGCGACGAGCACATTATTGGTTCATTCAAATCTCGATTATCTGATATCAGCCCTCTGCAAGCCGAGGAAGCACGAAAGCAGTTGCGGGTTCTCGGAGACGTGCGTGATAGTGAGAGGATAAGGGCAGAAGC
This sequence comes from Bipolaris sorokiniana ND90Pr, assembly GCF_000338995.1. Lineage (NCBI taxonomy): Eukaryota > Fungi > Ascomycota > Dothideomycetes > Pleosporales > Pleosporaceae > Bipolaris > Bipolaris sorokiniana. The sequence continues at coordinate 2,402,891 of NW_006911896.1, read as the reverse complement.
GGCAGGGTCTATTGAAACTTACGACCAAGCCATGTCATGGTTTGATCTTGACCCTACCACAGCGGATGACTTTGTCCAGACCATGTACTCACTAAAGGTCCGTGCACAATTCTGATTGCTTTGGAACAAACGCTGATGCGCACCAGACTCAAGACAATCCAGCAGAAGTAGAAACCGCACAAAAAGCACTGCAGATTATAGCGGACCACCGGCAAAGCGAACGACTACAGCACTTTCTCAAGTTCGGCACCATGTCCGAACCGGAAATGGACCTGGGCGATGCCTATGCTCACTTCCAAGTTTCTGATCGAAGCGTTGCGCTCGATCCAGCTGTGCTAGATTCTCTGCTCAGCACCTACGAGCTTGGCACGAGTGAGAGAGCGAGAATGGAGAAAGCGCATGCGCTCATCCAGCAAGACCAGACTCAAAGATTCGGCAACCGTCCTGCCAATGCTCCCATGACTGTAGTGCGGCGCAACAACTATCCTCTCGAATCATGGCCCGTCGGTCTCCGCAACATTGGCAACACATGCTATCTGAATAGCGTGCTTCAATTTCTGTTCACTATCAAACCCCTACGGGACCTTATCCTCAACTGTGAGGATCACCTACAAGATCCCTCACCGGAGGCTCTAAAAGACAAGAAGGTTGGACGCATGGCAGTCACCCCGGAAAGGGTATTGACTGCGCAGAAATGTCAGTATGTTTCAAATCCACGAAAATCTATATTAACCTTGTCCAGTCGTTCGTGAGTTGCGGGCCTTCTTCGAGCGGATGATCAAAGCACCCACAGACACCGTGCAACCTGAAATCGACCTTGCTTCACTCGCACTATGCAAATCAGACATTTCCGAAGAAGCAGAGATACAGGACTCAGATGTCGTTCCAGGCGTAGGTCTCGGTACCATTGATGGAGCGGTGGTCAGCGGCCCTATGCTGCCACCCGCTGAGGACCAGCTGATTCCCGTGGAACTACCTGCCGGATCCATCATCAACAAGAACGAGATTGATTCCACAGACACTGTTATGGACAACACCGATACGTCGGCAATCAATCCCACAGACTCGGAGATGAAGGAGGATGCTCCCAGCCATGAGAATGGCTCTACAAAAGAGGGTGGAAATGATGTTCCTGCACCGCCAACACGGCCACCTCCAGTCCCACCACGAGCAGATCCCAAACCCGCCCCCAAATCCGCTGTTCAGTCAAGCACGAAAATCGGCCGAATTGAAGAGAGTGCTCGACAGCAAGACGCAGCAGAGGTTATGGCGAACATTTTCGATTTGATATCCTGTGCAATCACTGGTGATAGCGTATTGCGCGAAGGCGAGCAAGGAGATGCTATCAAGAAACTCTTCTTTGGCGACGTAACGACAGTCATGGAGAAACCAGATGGAGTCCAGAAGAACCAAGAGCTCCGAGACCATTTCCTTGTTGCTACTGGTCGCCGCGACCGCTCGCTCTATGCTACTCTGGACGAGGATTTCGGTCTTGGCGAAATCGAAGGCGGTGGTGGTACAAGGTATGATTACGTTGAACAGGCCGCGCCCATCCAGATCATCAACGTAAAGCGGCTGCAGTACGAAAAGGGCCAACCGGTGTACGACCACTCACATATTGGTCTTGAAAAGACCATGTATCTCGACCGTTACTTGGCAAGAACACCAACGCTAGACGAGTCACAGCTGTTGGAACTCCGCAAAGCGCAATGGGCAAAGCAGAAGCAGCTACGAGAGCTGGATGCAAAGCGAACAAAATTGCAAACTACCGGAATCGAGGGTATGAACCTACCGGAGTGCCTTGACGCTACTAGTGATTTTATCCAGAGCTTGTCTTCAGACAATTTCGAAGACCAAGACCAGCCAGGTAGCCTGCTAACACCTCCCCCGGAGCTCTCGGACACTCTCCACAAACGCGCCTCTGATTACGCATTGGAACTTTCGGGTATTGATGAGCAGATGACGACGCTGGAATCCGAGATCAACAACGTCTTTCGTGACTGCACTTCGGTCCCCTACCGACTACATGCCGTGTTTGTACATCGTGGAGATGTCAAGGGCGGACATTACTGGATCTACATTTACGATTTCCAGAACAAGGAATGGCGAAGCTACAACGATGACAGAGTGGAAAAGGTTGAAGATGAGAGTGCGGTCCTGGAGAAAGAGGAAGGCAAGAGGCCAAAGGTCAGCACGGGTGTGGTGTATGTTCGGGCAGACCTGGCAGAACAGTACACAGAGGCTGTGTGTCGACACCCTGAGCAACCCAATGTGGAGAGAAAAGACATTGAGATGAAGGACGTCGCCGACGATGCAGATGATGAGTTGCCAGACTTGGAGCCTATAGACGCGACAAACGCGCCAGTCATTGAAGGTATAGAGAAGGTGTGAGCTCTTTTAGAGCGTTATACCCCTTTATTCTCCGCTTGCATGGCACTGACATGGCAGCTCGTCCTCATCGATCTCCCACTGACATATCATGAAACCATGTGCGTTGTGTAACCACACAACTCGCAGAAATAGGACTGCGTTCTTGCCGGAAAGAAAACAGGCACATGTTTAGCATGCCTGGTCAAGAAAGCAAGGTCACATGTTGGGGTCCCCGAGGAGGCTGAGGAGTGGGTGTGTGTAGCTTCGGTTGGAGTGAAACTTGGTTTGCTGTATGTAGGAGGGGGGTTTGGATGGACTTTGCAGTTTTGAACAGTGCTAATCACACTTTTGAGGAAGAGGTAATGCATAATCATGTTCCGATTTGTTTTGAGACTGAACATAGCATGTAGAGGCCATGAATAGAGTGGTGGACGATGCGAGATGGGCTGGTAACGTATGTGATGATGGTATTCTGAAGCCGCTCAAGTTTTGCTCTTTATTTCCAAGGCTCTTGTACTTGTCAAGTTTTGTCGCTTATCTGGGTTGATGCAAATGGGATATCTTCTTTTCAACTCATGTCAGCGTAGCATAGAAATGCGCTTCTAGATAGTCACTCAACTCACCTGTAGGGCCACGCATGAATATACGAGTCCTTTTCCCCTTGGCCAGTCCCACGCTTCTTTACTCTTCACCTAGCGCTTTGAACTTTGGCGGAATAAGTTCAACCCAATAACCCTGCATCAGCGTCAGCTTACACTCTCAAATCCCTTGTCTTTCTCACAAGAAGAAAAGATAATCTCACATCCGGATCCTTTACAAACGTCAGCTGCCTAAACACATTCTTATACCCCTCCACCACTTCCCCCCACTTCCCCTCCACCACCTCGTCGGGAACCGCCATCTGGTGCTCCTGCGCCTGGTCCAATGGCTTAATAACTTCGAACCCAAACTCCTGCACGCGCTTCGTCGCCTCATCTACATTGGGGACTGTGAAACCTATATGCCCGAAGCCTACTCCCGGGGCGGAATAATCGTTGCCGGAGACGTAGGGGGTAGAGGTGTCGGCGGGGATGTGGTAGAGTTCTAGGAGGCCTTGTTTTTGGCGGATGTTTTGCATATCTGTTCGTCGTCTTTGTTACTTTCCAACTGCCTTGCTGAAGAAGGGGGGAGGGGTGAGGATAAACGTACTCACGTCTCGCCCTCCGAGATAATATATAACCCATGGTCCGGCATTGAATATAAAGACGACGTGCATGCCTAGGCAGTCGCAGTAGAATCGTAGTGTCTTTTGCGGGTCTTTGATGCGCATCATGAAGTGGTTTAGGCTGTAGCCCGCGGTTGCGGGGGAGGGGGGGCGCGGAGGAGGGGCGATGTGTGTGCCGGATTCGTAGGGGGCTGGGGGGAAGTTTGGGTTGGAGGAGGACATTGTTGGTGGGTTTGGTGGGAGGCAATGGGAGGGTTGTGTGGGATTAGTGATGAGGGTTTGGGAGAGATTTGGGAGGAGAGTCGACGAGCGACCAAGCGGTAGGGATTGAGGGTGGGATACGTGGGGTATGCGGGGTAGGGCCGCTTGTTGTTCTACCTTTCTTGTTTCAATAGTCTGTGGAGCATTGTGCATTTGCTGTGGAGTATTATTATTTGAATCCTTTCGCGGCCGACCAGAGCCAATGCCTCCATGCTCTTTTTTGTATTCGCGAAGTTTTGAGCGGCAGTCAGCAAGTTTTCCATATTTATTGCGCTGCTGAAGGAGTCGATATGCAGTGGTATGTGGGATGTTGAAGTCGCGGTAGATGTCGCGCTTAGTCCTATCTCCACGCTGATCAATAGCTTGGAAAAATCGAGCACGCGTTGGAGTATCAAGATGCGAATTCAGTGATCTCTTCTGTGAAGGTGGAGGAGTCATTTTCACAAAAGATTATCTGAAAAAAATGTGTTTTGACTGAGATGCACAGGTGCAAACCTGGGAACTATCAAGGTTGCGTCACCTTGGTGTTGTGGCACTACTAGCACGGACGTGTAGCACTTTTTTTTGTCGATGGGATGTACATCCCATTACACTCTCCAGATGAAATTTACGAGCATGACGGGAATACTAATGCATTGATATTTGGAACGCATGCTTACTCCATATAGATTCGCTAGACAGATGTGCTGGGCGGTTGGGGCACAGTGGGGTTGAGAAACACAGCAGTAGACGTGAAGCGTGACGTCGCGCTGGCTGCTATGACGAGCCGCCCCACATGCAAGGGTCCATCCCGCACCTCACTAGGGAACTTTTGCATACGATACTGCACCACAACATCACCGTGCCAGCCACCATGGAGTTTCAAAGAGGCGAACGCGTCAATCTCAACTTTGATACCGGCGCAGTCGAGAAACTGGAGCCAGAGGAACAAAATGTGCTTCCCATGCCCTCATTCCCCGCTTTTGTGGGCGATATTCAAGAGCGCGATTCATCATCAGCTAACCCCCCAGTTGCGCCCTCACCCAAGCCCAATGTGAACGGTTTCCCAGCACACAAGAAACGAACACCGAGAGTATCTGCCTTTAAGCAGCAGCGCGCTGCAAAGGAAAAACAGGCTGCCGCAGCACCTCCGCCTAACCCACGGAGCGCCTTTGCCCCAGACCCAGACGAGGAACGAAGAGCCATCGATGAGGAAAATAGGCGAACCATCGCGGCCATGTCTGATGCCGAGATTGAGCAAGAGCGAAAAGAGCTCATGGCAAGTCTCAATCCTGCTCTATTACAGAAGCTGCTGTTGCGGTCCAATATCGACCAGGGAAGCAATGAGCGCGACTTTGATGTTGAGCCTCCAGCGCCTGCGGCAACAAAACCTCCCGCAACTGAAAAGGCCGAAGAAGAAATACAGACCAAATCTACGAGCACGAAGAAAGTTTCCTTTGCAGCGTCAGGACCTGTGGACGAGTCCAAGTTGCCAAAATCCACAACTTCCCCCTCCATATCCGCCACCGAACCCTCCTCCGACGCCATAAAATCCGCCTTAGAGCAGCAAACAGACGACTCAATACACTTTCCCCGACCCCCACAACCGCCCGATCTCGACCCTAACGACCCGGCCTTTCTCAAGAACTTGCACGAGAAATACTTTCCCAACCTCGCCTACGATCCCTCCAAGCTATCTTGGATGTCCCCCATCGATCCCTCCGACGAAAAATCACCATACCATCCTTCCCAAACCGCCCTCAATCCTGCAGAGCTCCGCTTCGACTTCGAGGGAAACCTACTCGCGCCCAGCGTGGCGAGAGAAATTCCGACCGATAGAGGGCTGCATCACCACGCCGAAGCCCCCGAAGCAGCAGGATACACAATACCAGAGCTAGCAGTCACAGCAAGGAGTAAAGTCTCCAGCCAGCGCTGCATTGCATACCAAACGCTAGGAAGGATCCTATACCGCCTCGGGAAAGGCCAGTTCGGCGTTGAGAGCGCGCAAAAGACAGATGGACCTGTGCGAGTGGCCAAGAATCCGGATGTGGAAGAAGATGACGATGATGATGGGGAGTGGGTCGAGGAGGATGTAGGAAGTGCTATAGCGGGCGGATTGTGGCAGTGTGTTGAAGAGGGGAGAGTGATTGAGACGTTGACGGAGGAAGCGAATAAGGAGAGGGGACATCTTACTGCGCGCACGTTTGCGCAGGAGGCGCTGTGGAATTGGCGAAGGGGTGGGGGAAGGAAGAGACATGCTGTGTAAGGGATGATTGGGAAGACTATCAAATTTAACATATGTGACATATCGGACCTTTCTCTGAATACGATGATGCATTTCACGGGCACTACAGTTTTTTGCTGGACAGAGCGAATACGAGGATATACTGCATGTTCCTGTAACATGCCGTGTCCTTTGGCATTCTGATACAATTATAGTACGTGTGTAAAGTCTCTAGTCGCAAATTCGCCTGATAAGATTAGAAAGTAACGAAAGAGTAATGCTATAAGGATTATGCGTTTCACCGAGAGCAAGGTAGGAACCAATGTTGAGACTGTAGCCAACTAACAGACCAATTGTAGCACTATCTTACCTTGCGCTTCACGTCCTCACTGCCTTGGCCAATTCCATGATTTTACTCTCTTATCAGATTCTGATATTAACTCCGCCTGTGATGACTACCACAATCTGCCGACCCTGACACCACTAACCATACCGTCTTGACATGGCGCCTGCCGTATCATCTACGTCCCGCGCTGATCATCAGTTATTGACAAGAACCTGATTGTTTCCCGGCCCCACATCCTTCACTGTGGAGGGAACTTGCCCCCATACTTGTAATATCGCTTTCCTACGATTTTTCAAGTATCTCACTATGCACAATCTGATCCATAATACGAATATCATTGCTCTATCTATATTGAGTGGCTATAGCTAATTAGCTGTCATAGCCATACGTGCTAACACATCCATCAGTGCTAGTTTCCACGAAAACTCCTCCATAAATCTGTCCTTCGCCCTGAAATGGAATAGGCCCCTGATATCCGTTGAGGTCAATATTCGTCGTGTCTGTTGGCTTCTTCAGGATTCCAACTTGGAGTTGTCCAAGGCCTGTGTTGTTGTTTGGAGTGGCCTCAGTCACGAGCTGTAGAGGTGCTGCGCCAGCTGAATAGAACACTTTGAGAGTGCTAATTGAATATATCAGCATCTTGATTTTATGGGGAGAATACTTCAAGGTAGGGGAGGATGCTTACCCTTTCGTATGGTCTACCTGCACAGCAAAGTTCTGCCACTGATCGAACAAAATCGGGGTCTCGAAAATGAATTTCTTGTCACTGTTCTGGATCCTCCACTTTTCCCTCTCCTCTTTGGTATCAATACTATTTCCTCCGTTGAATGGCAACACCAAGCCACCAACAAACGTGAATTGATTGCCGGTGAAGTCGGCCCTCTCATGCCACACATTCATATACTCGTGAGAGAAGTTGAGTGGTTTTTCCAAATTCTGGTGGACACTCCAGTGATAAGTGACAGTGCCATTGTCAGCTGCATCAGCCCGGTCACCATTCTTATCGCCTGGCATTATAAGGCCCGCACGACGAATATAGGTCTCTGGCGGAGACCTGCGTCCCTTGAAGATGGAACGGTCATCGATAGTCACTTCGAAGGGTTTGTGGCGGCTGGATTCGTCGAACGGCGCTAGGATAGTGTTTGGAAACAGAAGAATGGAAGACCAGCTAATGTTCTGGCCCTTTGTCCAATTAGGATCATACACGGATGAGTTGGTGTCGAACCACTGGAGCGTTGCATCGATTGGAATGCGGCCCTCGAAGATGACAGGGCAGACGACGCCAGAGGCCTCATCAGGACCGGAATTGCGGCGTGATCCAAGCTGTGGAACCAATGCCGCAGCAGCACAGCCGATGAAGAGAAAAGAAAGTTGGAAGCGCATTTCGAAGTATTCTTCAACGAAATATTGCTACGATCGTTCCCCAATATCCAACATCGTGCATTTATACATGTCCTCTCCACCAACAGTAACGTTGTTTGCATGCTCGAAACATGAGACCGTTGGGGTTCGGCCCGTTCTTTGCCAATATCTAATCCTTACCGTGCAAGGTACATTTTTGTCCGGACCCTCATCTCCGCCCTCTTGGCGGGGGATGCTGACATGCTTTTAGGTTTACACTTTGTCCACCTTTTGCTAGTTCGCCGGTGGATCCGTCCTACCGGGAGATCTCCAGCGTGCACGATGCGGGGATATGTACAATGTTAATTACAAGCATAAATGCTCGCCGTATGCAATTGGAAATTCGCATGTTGGCGTGCATACCGATTGTTTAATGCATCAAGCCATATTTCTCCAGCTGGGTGTTTGTTGGCCCAACAGTGACTTGGGAGGAACTACAGTGGGGAGGAAAGTTTGATACATGATTTTTTTGTATACTCGGTTATTACTACACAAGATGGCAACTGGTATTCTTGAGCTGGTAAGTGGTCAAAATCAAGTAGTTGGCATGAAAATTATCGCACGAACTATATTATCACTTGGCCGCGTCCCTTGGTTTTTATGCCAACATGATGAGCATGTTTTCGAAGAACGACTCACGAACATACCGGTGAGCGAGTAAAATCCCGGCCCATCAACCTGAAAGAAGATTGGAAACTTAGTTTGTGGTGTTTTGGGTTGATATGGCCAAGCTCATACCCGTAAGATTCCTGCGTCCAATGGAAGTTGTTGCTTTGGCCATAAGCTATTGGTATCGGCCTTTTTGTGTCTAATATACACTAATAGGTACGGTAAGTATGCTTCGCTGGCTCCGGTGAACAGTTCGTAGAGCTTTCAAGGGCACCGGATCTTACTGCGGCTTTAGCTGCATATTACGATCTAGCTATGCAGTGTCTCCTGCAGGTACAAATGCAATCTTATTAGACTCTGATAATTTCCACTCTCATTCCCCAGTCTTACACTTAGATTTTAGCCCTTACTCGAGCTAGCAGCCGTAATTGTTGGCAGTCACAGCAGTGGTTAGCCAAATCAACCAAGGACGTATTCGGTCAAGTTTGCAACATTCTTCAACGCCTTTTACAATCTATCAATGCCACGACACGATTTCGAAACCAAGAAGAATAGCAGAAACAGACAGGTGATCGGAACAATAGTAACACAAAACGATGGTAGGTGAATTCAACCAGCTTGTATGCCTGAATGTACTGGAAAGTTCCTTTCTCATTCCCCATGTACAACGAGAATGAATTTATTTCTTACTACCTGGAAATTGGGAACTTAAAGGAAAATGTAGTGTATGTTTTACAAAAGTATTAAGCTTCGGCTGCAATAGGTTATACATATCGATTTCCCAGTTCTAGGCTTTTTGCATATGCTCACCCTTACCTCTATCTCTACCAATAGTCTATATAACTATTACGATAGCTCTGCTGTACGTTATAGTAGGGGGTGCTTATTTCTTTTAAACATAATAACGGTATCAAGTACAGGAAGGGCAGGAGGGATAGATCTGTCTAGATTTCGGTAGTAGGCACTCCTATGATGGTTTCAGTGTCCCGGATGCCCGGGATCCCATATATCCGTCGTTCTGGAACCAAGTTAGCTCTAATAGCGTTGAATCAGCTTGTCGTTGTATCATCGTCTCCCGGTCGACCGATGAAGTCGGAGATAAGATCGCCCAACACTGAAAGCTTAAAGTGCGCTTGAAGCCTTGATTGCTGTTCCATAACCACTAGTATTTTTTACTTAATATAGAATTCGGTATAGTAAATCTAGACTTACTGTATTTGTCTTATTGGATTTTTGTTTTGAAACTATATTGCAATGGTGCTGATATTTCGTAGTAAATGTAGGTCGTTTTGGTAGGCCATACCACTTGCCCCCATTGACTAAGAGACCGTGATCTTTAAGTTCCAAACAGAGGCCGGATTACTTCTCTACATCGTGTATAAATTAAATACACAATGTAAACCGACTCAATCCAATCTACTCTGCGACACCTGAGTTCAGCATACCACATCATCCAACCCTAATCATGGCTTTCACTGACAAGACCATTGTCCTCATCACTAGCGGTAAGCTAACACGCTCCTCACCGTCATACAAAACCTAACAAGCCCTAGCAAACACCGGCATTGGCTTCGAACTAGCTAAACAATTCCTCTCCGATGCATCCAAACACATTCTCCTCGGTAGCCGCAGCGCCTCCAAAGGCGAAAAAGCCGTCCAAGACCTCCAATCTCAGAATCCACCGGGAACTGTTGAATTCATGCAAATCGATGTCTCGAAGCAAGACTCCATCGTCGCCGCTGCCAAGCACGTCGAAGTAAAACACGGCCACCCCGACGTTCTCGTCAATAATACTAGAATCTTTTCATCAGGCGATCCAGATGCCGCCGATATCCAGTCCCTCGTTGACACCTTTACTACCAATGCCGCCGGTCCTTGTGCCACCGTGAAAGTTTTCGAACCACTCCTTTCCCGTTCCGCGTATGTTTCCCACTCCTCCACCACCAAAACCGCTTCCTCGTACCATTACTACCATTACTAATTCGTTTCCCCCTCTTCATCTACAGTAGCAACACCCCGCGTATCATCAACGTGACCTCAGTCCTAGACTCCATCTCTACACGCCTAGACAAATCGAATCCCATCTACAACTTCAAATAGTACTCGTACCGCTTAGTTAAAGCGGCGCTTAACATGGCGACTGCGAGTCAGCATGCTTAGTATGAAGATGAGAGATAGAAGGTATTCGCGTTTTGTCCAGGTATTACGGAGAGTGAAATGACACGGCGGATTAAAGTGAATGTTGGGGCGAAACCGACAAGGCAAGGGGCAGTACCGCTGGTCGGGATAGTAAATGGAGAGAGGGATGCGGATGCAGGGGGATTTTTTGACAGCGGATACTGAGAGTGGGGTGTATGAGTGGTAGGTTTTTTTAATGTAGATCCCTCTCGTTTTTGCTGTCTTGCCCAACCTTACTTCCATACCTTTTGGTGCTGTGTGAGCGGGATACGTTACTGCAATATCTTCTAGTGCTAGATAAAACGTGTCAGGGGCTTAGGGATAGAGAGGCCTTATCCAGCGAGAATCTATTTATACAGTACTTACAATCTCGTCGCCTCTTTAAACCCTGCGGTTTTACCGACAACTTTCACATACTTTTCGATAGTAGGACACGCGTTATTGTATCCCTATTCGATGGCAGAGCTAACACGTTTCTTACATTTTTCTCGATCAAAAGCTGTATGCTATTCGCTAACCCACATTGCTCAACTCACGGACGTTTTCGTTGCCAAGCTTTGTGAAGCGGATCGGACCGGTACGTACGTACGTAGTAGTGTTAGCGACGTTCCTCCTGGCGATCTCCTCAGCGATCTTGCGACCGATGTAGTAACCGGTAGTTGTGTGGTTGGGCACGAAACGGATGTTCGTTTGTCAGAAGGAGAGAAGGAGAAAGGATCCAAGGACCCGTCAATCTGCTTGCGTGATAGTAGTGTAGCACTTCAACCGCTTGCTATGGGGCCTGGCTTTTTCCAGCACCTACTATCTGCAAAGCGAAAGCTGAAGCACTGCATGAGGTATAATAATACGCATTAGACAGTGATTCTTTGTAGACGCCTAACCATTCTTTGTATTTCCTGGGACCGACTACAGCCTGTCAAAAAAAAGAACTTTGTACACTAAATCTTGTAACGCATACATGCTATGCTATGCCCCTATACACGCTGAATTATGCATTATAATATTGTAAGCATCTCATCTACCGGAAATGCGCCTGTTTTTTCGCTGAACCGAACTTTTGCAAGTGTAAAAAAAAATAGAGAAAAAAAGAAAAGAAAAGGGAGAGAGAGAAAGTAGAAGGGAAAATAGTCGTAGCTGGCTCTTTCCCAATCATATCATGGCACCATGTCGGTATGACGGTAAAGGCAACGGCTCACCAATCTCGTAGTTGCCAAAGAAGTCTACAGTGCTCTTTCGCCGCTCCTCCATGGCATCGCTGAGATCGCGACTGATGCAGATTTCCATACCGCCGCTCTGCTCTGTGCCTTTGCGCTCTGTCGACATCTTGTATCCGACACCAGCTGACGATGTCTGTGGTATCGCGGATGAAGGACTGAGATAAGTAGAGGTTGTATGTTTGACTTTGCCAGGGAGATCGTTTTCACCGAGTAGACCCAGCCACCGCAGCTCAGCACAGCGCTTGAAGACGCCTTCGAGGTCAAAAAGGTCCTGCATGGAAAGGCTGTACATTTTGCCGCTGCGGTATTTCCAGAAGAAGAGGACAGAGAGCTCGATCGTCTCAATGTTTGGTAAGGGTTGGATAATCTTGTCTATGGAAGCCAGTAGATTGTACGTCATGCGCATTTGGTCCTTTAGCATCCGGTCTCGCGTACCGTTTCTCAGCGTCGTGTAGTTCCACTCGAGATAGAAGCGAACGTGCGTTGTGTGCTTTAGCATAGGTAGTCTAAGGATATGCTGCGAGAATTCAAAATATTCATTGTTGGTCCGCGTGTTGCGCAGCTCCGCGTGGAGTGTGATTTTACTGCGCCGGAAATAGTTTTGCAGCAGTTCCTCGCGGATTTGCTTGTTAATCAAAAGGAGCTCCGGGCGAAGGCGCAAAGCGTTGGGCACCGAGGGTCCGTATCCGAAGATGTCATGTCTCCAAGGCTCTCCGCTGGACATTTCCGCACTCCATAGGCAAGTGTGTAGCTCTGGCCGGTTCTTTGAAGTGTCTGGCAAGACATAGCTGAATATTTGGTCCCGGATTTCCCTTGGAAGCGCCAGTAGTGGAGAGCTGAATGTGCTAGGGGTGAGTTCAAGAAGGATTTCGAGTTCGCGGAAGAGAAGACTTTGACGGTGCTTGTAGAGGCCATCTGAGCTCCGGTTGGAGACCATGGAGAGCTTGTTGCTCATTCGTTGGTGCAGCGTGGCCATGTGTCGCGTGCGGGTGTGAGTAAGTATATGTAGGGTTGGGTTTAGAGAGAAGGAAACGGTGGACGTCTAGTGCCCGAGTAAGCGCTATATAGGTTAGTTGTTGTCGAAGCCGGTCAGTCCCAGCTAGTTAAAATGATGGAACAGGCTGGTCGTCGTAACCCACAACAACGGACTCAACGTGCAGATTGGATTAAAGTGGCACCGCAAAGTTCCTTCGTGCTGACACCAAGGGTTCACAGCAGCGTGTTTCGATGAAAAGGGGACTATCTGCGACGCCATTGCCGTGCGATAGGGGCGAGTCAGTCATGGATGGTGCCTCTGCTGACTGCGTGCCTGCCGCAAGGATCCGTCACAGAGCCCGTGCCGCCTCGCGAAGAGGATTAGTGTGTCACGTGTCGTAGATCTAGCCGACTCGCTACTGCTGTGCTGCTGCTGTGCTGCTGCTGTGCTGCTGTGACACGTTTCACCTTGGCGCTTCAGAACCTCCTGCGTCCGTCAATCCTCCAGGTTTCACATTCTCAAACACGTCCGGAAAACCATATCGGCTTGTCGTTCCACGCACGCGGAATGCCCACATGTCGCCCGTCCCAAAGCCAAAAGTAAAAGGCTCCCTTCTGGCATGTGCGTGGGCGACTAAACCAGTAGTTACTCTTTTTCTTTTCGCATCCATTAAAAATAGTCTGTATTTTGATCTTGTCGGCGGCCGTCTAAAATTAACTAAATAGCGGCGGCTCCAAGGTGGGAGACGAAAGCGACATGCTTGCGCCGTTCATGGTCTAGGGGGGGATCATAACAAAGAAAAAAAACGAAGAGACGAACAAAGGGCTCAAAGCACATTTCATGATTCGACCAGCTCGGTATCGAAACATTGGCAGTCGGCAATGCTGCCACCAGGCCTCCACCCGCTCAGCAGCGTAGGGCATTTCCATGCGACGTCCATGTCTGAGCATTGGAACAGGACATTCCATATCCGCTCCATCGTATATCCGAACCAAGGCTTGCTCATGGCATCTTCTCGGCCCTGCAGATAAGGTTCACTGTGCGCCCAGCTCTTCTCGTCGACAAGAAGTTTCCAGAGATCGTCGTATATTGCTTTGTCAATGCCGCGAATCCGCGCAGCGGTAGCAACAAACTGGCCCTTGTAGCTGAGCAGTATACTGTCGCGCACCGAGTGGTCGATCCTTGATTGAATCTGCGGAAACAGCGATGTCTCGTCCTGCCAGCCCTGTTTGTCGCCACAGTCGTCACTATGACAAACATTGCCTGCCCATCCCAGGTTGAGGAATCCAGTTTCGTTTACGCGGAAATACCGTTGGAAAAAGGGATAAAACTCTCGTGGGTTGTGAATGTCGGCTTGAAGAAAGATAGTACGCTCTGCAAGCTTGTCCCAGCGGTTGACGATATGGTTGAGGTACGTCTCGGCTTCTCGTCCCACGTTTGGAAGCTTAACGACATTGTGCGCCTTTGTTTCTTGCTTGACCTTCTCTTCGTCTGCCTGGCCATCCTTGAGATAGATTGTAACAAGAGCTTGTGACATTTGCGGCATGGTATGTAGCTTCGATATAAGCGAGGCCACGTCTTCTGTCCGCTCCTTGTACATGCTGATAACAACCTCTAAAGGAGTATTTGCCTCGTACTTGAGATCCAGTCGAGGCTCGATGTGTGGGTATTGGCGTTGTCCAAAGTTAAAGCTTACATACGCAGTCCATATCATGACTAATATAATGCTGCTGACAGACGAGCGGAAGCCGTGGCTGTAGTCTGGACGGCTCGCTAGCATGTCTGCTTCTCCGGCCTCCTCGCTATCGTCTGATCGAGTTCTGGGCGAGCACGGGACCATATCGTAGCTTCCATGGGGATCTTTCGGCTGTCTTGCTTGCTTCCAACTTGACCTGTAAACTTCATGGCCGCAGATGCACAGGACTGCAAGGAAGTAGAAGCACAGTTGGTACCAACTGGAGTAGGAACGGCGCAGCGAAAGAGTGGTAAAACAGCCAATGATGGCTGTCATTGTTAGCTGTGTGAATGCATCGCTCACACGTTGCGATGCGGTGTAGCCGGATGATCGGCCATTACCGATTGTCTCTATAGGAAACAACACTGATCCTCCTATCAAAAGCGCTGCTCCAGTTGAAATGGCATTCAACGTACGCAACAGCAAGTTCTCCCTGTCAAGTAGATTTCTATGCTCGTCGGGCCAACCGCTGAGTGCACAAAATGCTGTTATTAGAATACCTATGGCAACTAACCAACTGGCATCCGTGCTTTGGCTAAGCGAAACCCCTGGATAATGCTTCGAGGCCAACTTCCTCAACGCACTCGCCAAGCCAAGCATAAGCATGGCTAAGATTGATGTTATCAAGCTTGGCACCATGAGGCGGTACTCTACGGACAGGATTCCGGTACAAGCCAAGAGGTGGATGCCCAAACGTAGCGCATCTACGCCTGAGCGGGACGTGTAACTGAACACGTGCAATATCAAACCCTCAGCGAAGAATGCAATCGTCTGGCCAGATTAGCACAATGCGGGTTGCAGCAGCATGGAATAAACTTACCGCCAACATGCAAAGCAGGGGCAGGTTTGAAGTGTGCAATACGGCTTGGGTTATACATAGCGCTGCTACTGCTTGTAGGGCCTGTGAAGCTATCACCAGAAGTGAGGCTTGGATTGGTCGTCTGGGTTGCTCTTGCTCGCTGCTGCGCTCTTGATCATTTTTCCGCCATAGGTGTGAAACGAAAGCGAGAATGGCAGTGGCGACAATCTGACAGATGTACAACTGCAAAGGGTAGTGCAGGTTTGCCTCGACTAGGAGATGGCGTGTGGTTAAGAGGGAGGTGACAGCACATGGCAACCAGACTAGCTGGCGGTGGTCCTGAAGTCGATCGTACACGGCCCGGCATTGCGACAAGTGGTTTTCATGGGTACGTTGGTGGCCATGAGCTGTGGGCATGGTGTTTTGGTGCAGAGGATGATTGCAGGCAGGCGGCAGAAGAAAAGACGTGGCGAGGGCTTAGGCGTGCAATGTGAAGACGCGAGTGCCGCGTGGGTCAGCCCATGCGTTTGGCGGACCCGAGTTTGCATCCACCGGGTCCAGACGTCGCCTATCAAAACGGCTGAAATAAGAATGTGGGCGATTGCGAGGGAAAAGAAGCAATTGTACAGACGTGTCGAGGAGCTGAGATGAGGCTCCGCATGGGTCACTGACCTACCACTTTGGTGACTGGGTCTTCCCATCGACCACAAAGGGGCGCAAGCCTAGACCTCTTTGGCGGCATGTGTAGAGGCATCTCGATCGCAAAGCCTATTAATCTTAAATAGCACAGTAGATGGGGTAGGTGAGGCAAAAGCCGCAGGACGATGGCATCTTGGGATTGCGTGCCTAGCCTAGTTGGAGGCCTTGTTGCTAGCCAACAAAGAGGCGAAGTCGAGCAGGTCCTTACGAGAAACAAATGGCGGTGGTAGTGGCACGAATGCGCTAAGCCTGTTACGCGGCATTGCGGGCCGAATGTTGATCCGCATGTTGGCACTCGCACTCGCACTCGCACTCACTTTCGCTGCCAGGGCTGAGGCGCACCTTGTCGTGCTCAAGCTGCCAGCAAGCGGTTCCAGTTAGTTGGCCTGATACAGCCTTGACAATTATACTGCATCTTGGTATGCTCCCCTTTGCAGCGAAATAACCATATGCGAAGAGTAGCGCGCAGCAAGAGGCGACGCGACGAGCCAACGGCGGCATCCAATCAAACACCAAGCTAGTAGTCGAGTATGAGGCACTGCCCCCGGTTGAGGCCCGCAAAGCGCGGGGATCAATTTCATCAAGAGGCATTGCATACGTACACACAGTATCTACAACGACGGGGGGGCCTGAGAAACGCGGGACAAGACGAGGTGAAACCCTCAGTTTTCAGGCAACACTCTTGCAAATATAAACAACACCAACATTGACAACCATCTTCACAGACATGCGGCAAAAGGCAAAAGCTCAAACTCAACACCCCTCGAACTAGCGCGCGGGGGCGGCAACAAGGTTTCCATGTGCCACCCCCCTTTGATCTAAAGTCGCGCAGGCGAGGTGAGATACGAACGATCCAACTGCGATATTACATAATTCTCACTTTTCAAGGAGCTGCCCATCAGCCTTGCATGATGGAAGACGTTACCCCCCCTTGCCCCGTCTGCCCCGTCTGCCCCGTCTGCATTCTTAGAGGTAGGGTTCAACGCCAAGACGAGTGGCTGTCCCCGCGCTTTTCGGTCGACCTGCCCCATCCGAAATCCATCTTTTCCACATTTCCCGTCCTTCTAGCGCGACACTTTTGGGCCCGTTTTTCCCTTGACATTTCCACGTCGAGTATGGGGCTGTACATGTGTACCTGTGCGAGTTTCAAATGTGACATCCAAGATGATGCGGCAACGACAATCGCATTGGTTCTCATGTCGTTCCAGACACACCCTGGTGTGGCGGGTGCAACCCCAGAATACCACGCCTGAGCAAAAAGCTACCGTAGTGTCGGCATAGACGGGGCCGCTCTGGCACCACTGTTGTTGCCGCTCGATTGGAAGGAGTGCCAGAAAACGGCGCGCCGTGCGATTACAGATTGTCTGCTAGCCTAACGTCAGCAGCCTGAGTCTGGAGCTTTGGAATAACCATATTCAACAACACTCTAGGGCAAAAAAATTCATCATATAGGCCTCCTGGGCCAATCCCAGCAACACATCACTGCAACAGGCTCAATCTTCACCATCTCCAAGGTTGATGTACTTGCGGCGTTGTTATAACATTATGATTACGTATGATGTTGTAGCCTATTTACTTCATAAATCGTGTCTTAGTTGCTGCCAGATACGCTCTGGACAACAGGGTACAACGGCAAGTACGGCTTATACGCACTCTGGCACTTTGCGTTGAAATCAGCAGTGTTGCCAACCTCGATTTCGAGCTCGTTTCCTGGTACGCCCAACTTTCCAATGGCACCACTCTTGGGAGAGGCCTTGGCCCATCCAGGGCCGGCTTTGGGGTTCTTGATAAAGTTTACAAACCAGTCGTTCTGGAAGTCGGCGAGGGCCTGCTCCTCTTCGGTCACGTTCTCGACACCAGCAAAGGCATCCTTGCCGCCGAAGAAGAATGGAATCTCAGCCCCGTGAGTGGGTGGGGAGACGGGCAGAGGAAGAATGTTGGCATAGTCGCCAAAGAAGCGGTAGATCCAGGTATCCTGCTTCTGGCTGCGCACATCAACAAGGTAGTCGACGGGGCAGAAAAAACGCGCGTCGCCGTACTGGGCACCGCTCATTGCAGAGACACTGCTGAAGTCGGCAATGTTGTAGGCATTCAAAAGGACCTCGTCTGGGACGTTGGCAACATCGGCATTGAATGAGTTGATCCACTTAGCAAAGTCGGTGTTCTCGCCACCATAGACCAGACTGAATACAGCACCCTCCTTGTCAGAGTTACCTGTTAGGAGAGGAACGTGGGACGCATATTTGCCAGCTGCGAAGCGAGCTTCGTAGTCTTGGTAGCGGGTCTTCTCGTCCACAACTGGGGTAAAGTATGTGTTGTAGGTAGAGTTGAAGCCAGCAGTTTGGAAGGCATACATGTCGACCTTGCGGAGACAGTCAAGCTGACCCGCACCAACAGGGCAGTTGACTTCCTTTGCGACGATATCAAGGGCTTGGTTGGTAGGTGCCACAGCCGGACCCGACTTTGCGTTAGCCGCCATCTGAACCGCACCAGCAAGCCAAGTATCAGGGTGGTTCCATAAGTAATGGTCGACTTGTACAGAGCCAGAGGAGTGACCTCCAAAGACAACGTGGTCAGGGTTGCCGCCAAACTGGGCAATGTTGTCACGGACCCATTGCAAGGCCTTATCAACATCCAGGATGCCGAAGTTTTGCGACTCATTGCCTCCCGCCAGTTCGGCCGAATTAGGGTAGGCCCACAGGCTTTCACGTGTGTTGAAGCTAACAAAAATAACACCCTTGTTGGCAAAGTTGCTACCGACGAGCTGGGGGTTGCTGCTGGATCCTGTCACCATGGCACCACCATACATGTACACAAATACGGGAAGACCAGAACTGCCATCTGCTGATGGCGGTGGTGATGGTGCCTGAGGTCCTCCTGGAGGCGGGTTAGGTCGAGGATGACAAGCACAAGGGGGAGGGGGAGGCCCACGGCTTGCCTGGGCTTGCGTAGATGGCACCCAGATGTTGAGGTTCAGGCAGTCCTCGCCCTGCTGGGACCATGTGGTGGTGGTGATTGCTTGCGGGCATGTTGGCCCATACTTTGTGGCATTGAGTACCTCGCCCTTCTTCAGTCTCCTTGCATTTTGAGGAGCCTTCCATCTGCAAAGCAGAGTCAGTACACACGGGTCAGACGCACGTGGCAGCAGGGTATTACGTACCGGTTCTGTCCTCCAGTAGTTGCCGCAAATGGGATCCCGAGAAAGACGGAGTTGCCATTGGAATCGGTAAAGCCTTTTACGCTTCCGTCCTGGAGGGACGCTACACCATCTGCGACAGCCGTCCTCGCGGCTTTGGGCGGGAGTGGATTAGCGCCTGCCACAGCGGCCTGACCAAGGACGCCAACAAGCGAGAGGCTCTGTAGGCCACTGATAAGAGAAGACGGGACCCTCATGATGCAAGACACAGGGAGGATGGCTGAAGGAGGGAACTATAGAGTTTGGGTGGTGGGTGCAGATCTTGTTCGGGCGTCCACATGGCTATATACCTAGGGCACCATGCTGGCGGGACCAAGTTGGAGGTACTCAAATCTTACCGCCAATCGTATGAAGGACCATGTCACTGCCAAAATGCCGAAGTGTTGCCAGGCAATAGTTTAATGGGGCCCTTGTGGAAGAGTCTTTTCATCTCCGTTGATGCAGGTCCTGAGTGGACCCATGGACGGGGCCGACTCAGGTTCTATGGTTCTGGCCGGACTAAGCGAATCCTTCCAATCGCGACCCCCGCCTTATCGATCCAGTCTAAGCACTAGAAGCGCTAGACTCCGAGCGCATGCTTTCCACACCCACTTCGCTACTCGACACTGCCGTGCTCGACAACGCCATGTTCGGCTCCTTGCCATGGCATCGCCACAAACCACCACGGATGCTCGGATTTACCACTTGCCGCCCTCTACATTTTGCGCGCCGTCGCCCTAGGTCCCTGAGAATGTGACACTGTCGATAAAGTTTCTGTCAGGCCCCCCGCAGCAGGAGAGAAAAAAATAGGGTAGCTTTGCCATAACCATCTGAATCGTCAATTGTACGAGCGAACATGTGACTCGCCACAACGACCAGGATGAGCCCATCATGTCTGTTTGACAATTGCCATCTCCTAGTCGATTCCCTCGCCTGCATCAACCATCTGGCCACTCGCTGGACGCCGACCTCCCGCGTAAGAACTGTCGGCATCCGCGCCTTTGCACTTGCGCAATCAAGTTAGCACTTTGCAACAACTGGTCCTTAATGATCTTCCCAGGGCACCTCTGTCATGAAGCATCTTAGGGGTTTATCTGTGGAGGTATCCTTAAAGATCGGCACTGTTCGCGTCAGGTCCCTGCTGTTCGTCGCCGTCACCCTCGTTCGCGCATTGCACTCATAGCACACTCGCCCCAATTCGCTGCCAAAGAGGTCCAGGAGAGTGGAGCTGTCAAGCTTGACAGCCATAAGCCTTCACCGGTCCAGGTCGGTCCAAGTCGGTGTGCGAAAAAAAAAACGGAGAAGCACGCCATGGTTTCCAACCAACATGGCCAGGTGGTAAGTACTCTCCCCCTCTTCACCCCTTTCAATCTCCAAGTCCAACGCTTGACGATAGCGTAGGTGTCATGGTATATTTGTACGATAGCCACGGTTCCTTTTGTCTCTCTGCGTATGTGGACGCGATGGAAGAGAGTCGGTAGGTTCGGCATCGACGACTACTTCGTCGTGCTCTCGTTGCTGTGTCTCATTGGGGACCTCGCCATCCAACAACACATGTGGAACCTAGGTCTTAGTCAGATCCCAGCAATATCGCCAGAGAACTTCAAAGGCATAATGCAGATGATTATTCCTGGATCAACCCTCTACGTTACCTCTCTCTGGGCCATCAAGTTCGCCCTCGTCTTCTTCTACAAGAGCCTTGCCGCGCCAGGATCGCGACTTGTCACTGTGTACAATGTTGCGCTGAGTGGTTTGGCCGTCACATATCTCATCATCTTCTTCGATATCCTCTTCCAATGCTACCCACACGATAAGCGATGGTCCAATGACCCAACATGTGCGCCAAACACCTTCTCTTTCCCCACACATATGCTATTTGTAGAGTGAACCTGGGCTGACCCCGTGTAGATCAATGTAGTCCACAAGCCGCAGAGATCAACTACTGGATTACCATTTTTTGTAAGTTCACGCAAGCGCCCCTGTTTCCCCATGACTCTTGCGTTGGTTTCTTTTTGTGACAGGGCTGATATGCACGGCAGTTAACATCTTCACTGACGTGATCATCATCGCCCTTCCCATTACAATGGTATCCCGACTGCAGATGAAACTCAAGCAAAAGCTTGGTGTAGCCGGCATCTTTGCGCTTGGATTTCTTGTCGTCATCGCTAGTTGTAGGTCGTCCGTCTTAGCCATACCTAAACTTTGCTAACAGGTATCACAGGCATCCGTGCCTACTATTCTAAACGCAACGAAACAATGTTGACGTGCACGGTCTCCATGATTGAAACCGCCATTGCCATCATAGCGACGTGCCTTCCCGCCCTACGCTCTACCATTCTCGGCACCAACACCACAAAAGGCAGCTCGAGCGGCTATGGCGGTCGGCACTATGAGCTCTCGTCTGCGCGGCGCAAGGCTAGTGAGAACCGACTCCACTCATCAAAGATGAACAGCACCCACCAGACCAACAGCACCGGCGGGCTGCAATCTCACACTCGCGCCAACGGCTCCGAAGATTCGCTCTTCTCCAACGAAAGCCTGAATGCTGCTGAGACAGGGACGGCAGGAACAGCAGTAAAAGGTATTCGCGTGAATACGCAAATCGAGACAATGTTTGAGGAAGGAAGACACGATAGCAGTAGTCCAAACGTTAAGAGTCCATTTGCTTGAGAAACCACCTTACGCCGTCACCCTCATAGAAGAGGGATTAAAAGTTAATAATCATGTTGAACGTTACAAAAGAAAAGAAGAATGATGCAGGCTGGATGAGTGGGAGAGGGATATCAGGCAGGGCCTGACTCCCCTTCTTATACGAACCCAAACGGCCTCTCTTTGCCTAACTAATGTTACAAATTAACGCCCTTCTGGGGGATGACACCGATGGGCACACCGATAAGGGACAACGCCCCCAGAATAGTATAGAACCCTAATTACCTCAGCTTTCCTAAAATGAAAGTAAAACCACAAATAAGGCTGAAATCCGGCTCTTTGACCCCCACCCAAATGCATGAAATGAAATCCTTCCTCGGCTCCCTTTCCGAGGCGCGGTGTTTTGGGTGCATAAGTGGAGTTTATCAACGGATTTAAAGAAGGAAAATAAAAGGGCCTTTACCCGGGGCGCGGGCTTTCCCACAACCGCCCCCCCCCCTTCCCTTCTGCTTCGGCGTTATTCCGTGGAGACCAATACTTCCGGAGGCTGAAAAGGTCATGGGGCTGTAATGAATAGGAAGGGCGGAAGAAGAAGGGCAAGTATACATGCGAATTTCCAAGGGAGTGGGTTTGCGGATTTAGATGTAGGCGAGATAAATGGGATTCTCAATACGGTGGATGCTACTTTTTTTTCGGTTGTTATTATTGTTGTTGTTAGATGATGGTACATGATCGGCCGGTTGATTGGCGCAAAATGACGTACGTGCGTAAATAGTAGTTAGCTCTTTCAGACCAACCATCATCACCATTAGTTACTACTTACTCGCATAATCATTTTTTCTCTCCCTTCTAGAACACACAAAAAAACACGTTCAGCCTTTACCTATTTAGGAAAATGCCTTTTAACTAGTCGCTTCCTGCTTACTTACTTCCCCGTTTTCTGGATATTTGGATTTGTTGTGAAGGATGTATGGAGTTAGGGCTTTTTTTTATTTGGTGTCAAAGGAGATGATACTAACGCCCGGGGCACCGACGACTGATCATGCGATCGAGTCCAAGGCCGTAAGAAACACCGAGAAGGATTCGTCGTTTGCACGCATGCGGTGTCTAAGTACCCAAGGCGGTAGGGGAGGATCCGGTTTTTTATTGCTTACATGCTTTGCTTAAAACGGGGGAGCGCCGTGATGGCGCAATGGTTGTGGGATGGAGTGTGGGAGCATATGAAGATGCAGTGGTTTGTGTAGGACATGGAGATGTGGAAGAGTGCAGATAACGGACAACACGCAAAGAAGATTTTCGTGAGCAAGAATGGATTCAACAAGTCACAACACGACAGAAAGAAAAGAAGGATGAGGGCGCTATTTCTCCCGATACGCCAGGTTGGTTCAGGCCCATCAAACGCCCAGATATGCGTACTATACCCCCCGATACAGAAAACACGTGACAACAAAAGGCCCGAGAAAGAGATAGAAGAAAACCGAAAGCAGAAATAAAAGATAACAACGGATCCCTCAGACCTCAAGTCCTCCAACCATGTAGAACAGCAAGTAAGCCTCGGCAGCGAGAACCTCTGCCTCACTGACCAGCACGACCTTGCTATCGTCAAACATGAACCAATCGCTTCCTTCGCGGCTGTAGCTGATATAGTGCCCAGATTCCATTTTGCCCTTGTGCACAATGACGCTGCTGAGTTCGTACACAAGAGCGTTCGCAGGGCTGTTGATGTTGTAATTTGTCACGGGGATACCGGATGCCTTTGCCGCGCGCAGGGCGGCCTTGTGGGCAGCGGTGTAAGGATAGATATCTAGCTTGACTGGGAAGCGAACGGGTGTTTCAATCTTGGAGGATGTGGATTTGGTGTGCTCGAAGCGCTGGAATTGCATGTTAGTTTATCGGACAAAGATGGTTCGAAGAATTTGGGTGACGGTACCTTGAGGTGGATGGATAGCACAGGTGGTAATCGCTTGATGCTGAGTTGCTTGGTGGCATTCTGTGGGCTGTCACAATTCCTACATGTGTATTCTGCTGAGCCGAGTTTCTCTTTTGCGGTAAAGCGCTCGAGACAGTCGCGGAGATCCAAAGGCGTTTCTTCGCCCCTTTCGGCGTTCATCTTTCGCTTCTTGCTTTGGATCCGTACGTCGAGACTGAGGTCCATGTAAGGATCCTGTGCTGTGGTAACATTTCGGCAGCTGTCGCATGTTACTGTGCTTGACAGCTTCCCACAGAATGTCTGATGTATAATACATTTGCAGTCCTCCGAATCGTCCGTTGATCCGCCGTTCGCAAGATGCAGGGTATTGAGTATAAATTGCATGTACTCGTGGGCATCTTGCTGTTGGTAACCTGCAAGAGCCTCTCCCGCTAGCCAGCTTCCCATAAGCATGCTGACAGCGCCAAAGCCTTCTGTCTTCTCGGCCGAATGGAACTCGACAAACATTTCGTCGAGTGCGCAGCTCACGCACGACTCCTTCTCACAATCTGTTTGCTTATGCCCCTCAGAGAGGTAGAAATTGCGTATGAAAGGGTTGTGGACAAGCGTTTGTAAAATGACGCTCATGAAGCATGTCTGACCCATGTTGTAGAGACCGCGCAGGCCTATGGCTCGGCAGGGGAGAAAGGTCGAATTGCTGATGACGAGTTTATGGTCCTCAGTCGTAGTCGTGTCTTCGTATTTTCGCTTCTTGCCTGTGATATCGTCAGTCGACTGGTGTCGCTCCAGGCTGTGTTGCGATGATATGCGCACCCTTCTGTAGCCTCAGGATCTCCAGCGCCTCGTCGTATATAAAATCCTGGCAGTTACCGCAGTATACATTGCCATCGCGCGATTCAACAGCTGGTGCGCGTTAGCCTTTGCGCATCCCGCGCATGATGCGGCACCTACAGAAGCAGTGCGATTTGGTCTCAAAGTGTAGATCGCGGTCGGCCTCGGTCATGATGTTGGGACACTGCAAGCACAAGAACAATGGCTTGAGTGATACGGTGGGTTTCGAATCCGTTGTCGCATTATACGTCTGGGCTATTATACTCGGTTTCTCGTGGATGTTCTGGAGGATGGCCCGGTAGTGCTGGAGCGTCTGCTTGCGCGCGTTCTCGAACATTTCGCCCATGTGCTCTGGCTGGTCGTCAGCGCCGTCTGGGTGTGCGTGATGAAGCAGCGGCCTTACCACAGCCATACTCGATATGCGCCATCTGGCTGCTAGGCACGATGTTACCCTTCGCATTCTTAACAATCTTGGGCGACGCCAGTGCCGACGCCTTGGGGGCGACTGCTATCGTGTCCATGGTGCCGACTGAGAAGCAATGTAGAATCGAGTGTGTGCGCCTTTAATCCCACATACTGGAAGCGCAAGATATAGGCCTAGCCAGCCGTCGCAATGCGCAACGTGGGAGGGGGTATTCTGGGGTTGCGGGAGGCGGACCTGCATAGTACCAATCGCGTCGAGCAGGAGATGCGTCACTAGCGCATCTCTCGGGACCTTGACCACTCATTCCGATTCCGATTACCACTCTCGAAACTTCCTTCTTCAAGAATGGTCATAGATTTGATAACGGTCGTATTTTTTCCGATATTCGCAGTGTTTTGCTCGCTTGTAGCACGTCTTTACCATGGATTGGACATTCCCTATTTGTCATTCGAGGCCGTTGGCAGTACCCTATTGACAAGAAGAATGGGCGCAAATTAATGTCGGAGTATGCATACACAATTGCAGAGCCACAAGTGCCTACTCATGGAACAAAATTTCGGACAGTATTCTGGTAATTCACAAGCATCGTCTTCCAGGCGTGTTAGATGGGTAATTCACAGATGATTCAGTAAAACTTCACACCAACATGCCCATGACTCGTATAGCCGATATACATGCAAGGTACATGTACCGAGGCCGCTTCTCAACTCACACCCCCGCCTCCGAAGCTTCCTGTAAGAATAAAGAGGAGTGTAAATCCAAACAGTAGCCATCGCATCACACAGTGGAAGACATATCCCAATTTCTGGACTGCTGAGATATACATATATAAATAATTCCTCTCAAACACACCTCAGAATCCAACACTGCCCCATTGCACAACCCAGCACGTCCGGATCGCCTTGAGAGAAAAAACATACCAACAATGCCACCCAACTCTTTCCTCCCGGAATCAAACACATCCCTAGCATACACTACCCCTTGCTCCCCTCCCCATCTAACCCACACACCCGTCCCCACACCATCTCCCAACGAACTCTTGATAAAAGTCCATGCCGCAGCCATAAATCCCGTCGACATACAACTATGGGGAAATCCTGTTGTAGGCTGGCTGGCTGGTAAAAAAGAGAAGGGAATAGGGCGGGATTACTCGGGCGTGATAGTTGCGGTGGGTAAGGAGGTGAAGAAGCAAGGGAGGTGGGAAGTCGGGGATGAAGTGTTTGGGTTGTATAATAAACCTGTACGTTACTCCCTTCTTATTTCCCATTTCCCTGAAAATTCCTCTATTCTCTGTCCCTCAAAAGTGTACAAGGGTAGATTCCAGTTTTGCATCTCCGTCCCTTTTTTTTTATACAGAAAGAAAACAAGTGCAGAAATTACATTCCATACCCTCAACTAACCTTCCAACACCCAAAAAAAAAGACTGCAGAAGGAACATTCACCCACTACCTCCTCGTCTCCCCCACCACCTCCCCCCTCGCCAAAAAACCGCCTTCCCTACCCCACCCCTCCGCAGCCGCCATCCCCCTCGTCGCCCTAACCGCCTTCGCCTGCCTCTCCTGGCTCCCCTCTTCCCCTAGCTCCCCCAACCACCCCTACCGCATCATCATCTCCGGCGCAAGCGGGGGCGTAGGGACCCTGTGCATGCAACTCGCCAAGCGCCTGTACGGCAGCCACATCACAGCCATCTGCTCATCGCGCAACGCGCAGTTTGTGCGCGATCTCGGTGCCGACGAAGTTATCAGTTACACTTTTCAAGACGTACGGAAAACACTACTTGAAAAAGTGGAAAAAGATGGTGCAGCGTACGATTTGTACGTCGATTGCGTGGGCGGGACAGACGTGTTTGACTATTGGACGCAGCTGCTGCAGAGACGCGGGGCGTATGCTACGATTGTGGGGGATAAGACGGAGAGGACGGCGATGGGGGGGCCGCTGACGTATTTTACTTATCCGAGACAGGTGGCGAGGTATGTTAGGGGGTGGCTTGTTGGACCGCGGTATGCGAATGTCATGTTGTTTGATAAGAGTGAGTGTTTGGAGCAGGTGGCGGAGTTGGTGGAGAGGGGGGAGGTGAGGGTTGTGGTGCAGGATGTTGTCAAGGGGATTTTGGGTGAGAAGACGTATGGGGAGGCGTGGGAGAGGGTTAAGGGGGAGATGGTGGGAGGAAGGGTTAGGGGGAAGATTGTTGTTGATGTGTCTAGTTAGAGAGAAGGGAGAAAGAGAGAGAGAGAGAGAGAGAGAGAGAGAGAATTTATTGGTGGTGCACAAAGTAATGTTTCATTTGGCTAACAAAGTATGGATAAATGAGGTGTTGAGAAGAGAAAAGTCCTTGTTCTACTGCCTTGACTTGGTCCCTTCTATACTACAAGCCTTCTACCATAGCTACCCCTCTCTAGCACTGAAGCTTGGCTGGGCCGGGGATCTTGTACTGACCGTTACCAGTGGGCTGACCTTGAGAGTTGTAGATGCTGACTTTGATACCAGCATCATCGGCCCGGTAAGCGCCAGGGAAGCTGACAGTGGTTCCAGTCTTTGATCCTGATGCCGAAACGTTGACTTGAGCACATCCCTGTGAAAATGTTAGTAAAGGTTTAGTTGCATACAGTCTCAATTCCTTACAATGTAGAACTGTGCACCGCCAACGGAGCTAGCGCTGTGGAGCGCAATCAGCTCAGCTCGCACGAGATACTGGCCTGAAGCAATGCAGGATGGCACGGTGAACTCGGTCCATCCGTTGTTGGAGATCATGCGGTCAACTCCCCAGGTAGAGCCTTGAAGACCGTCCTCGGCGACCTTGAACCATTGTAGGCCAGAGGGGGAGGCACTGGCTGCGTTGGAGACCTTGGCCATGTAGAAGATGGAGGGACCCTTGTGCGACTTGGCAATGGGGTGGTCTGGGTCGTTGGCACCTCTGTTAGGGGTTAGTTATGGATCAGTCTAGAGTGTAGGATTGCAAAACGTACTGGGCTCCTCCAACAACATGGCCCCACTGGACACCAACCCTGTCACCGCCCCTGACATCAATGACCTTGCTCGAAGAAGAGACACCGGTGTTGCAGGCCATGGCACCATCGTTGACGTTGGTGATGGGGTTGTTGGACGAGGCGACACGAATACCGTTGCCTAGACCAAAGTCCTGACCGTTGACGCGGACACGCTGGGCAATGGTGTGGGCCGACCCAAGAGCGGGCAGCAGAGCAATGGCAGCAGCGAAGAACTTCATGTTGAAAGAGTGGATGAATGTGTAGTGGTGGTGAATGAGTGGTAAGGCAAGGTGAGGTGCCTTATTCTGTCGCCTTGCCCATCTCTTATATAGTCAGTCGTTCACGGTTGCCATGATACACAAGATACTGCCCATTTCAAGACGGTGAGGCCAAGCCTTGCCGTTGTCTACGTCAATCGCTGGGCTGCAATCTATTCACGCCACATGGGAACAAGAGCGAAATGGCGTGCAGGAGTTGGCATGCACTCCAGGCTTTCTCTTACGGTAGTTCCGGTGGTGGCTGTCACCAACCTCCCAATTAGGGACATGGCATTTAATCTAGTGGAGCAGATGGACGATTGTGCCTAGGCGCCGATATATGGCGTTTCGAAATAAATGCGCCATGTAATCAAGCACCCGGCAAGCATTGCTTGGCAGTGGCATTTGTGTGCTGTCGGTTAATATATATCCGCGACAAAGGCCCGTGAGTGAGGCCTCATGACCGGTTTCTGGAAGCGGCCATATGCCATGACTTGTGCATCGTGCTCTTTCTTTGATGTTTACTGTTCAGGAAAACAATGTGTGTGGTGGTGTTGATTTGACTGCAAATGGGCTTTGGGTTTTAGTTCTTCGTCTTCAGGTTAGATGTACATGTTTAAATGCTGATAGGGGCAGTTGTGCATACTACTTATGAGACGGAGCGCTGCTTGTTGAGCCGGCTCCGCGGCGAGTACTTCGCCAATCTCGTTTGCATACAAACTAAGTCCCCATGCAACCCGGAGGCGGTATGCCATGTCCAAGAGCAGGTGGCGGAGCGAAAGGTGAGTATAAGCGAGAAGAGGTACAATATCTTGATGGACATATAAAGGGGAGTGAGTGTACAGCCGCCGTCATTTGCAAGGTAGTCGGGCATCATGTGCAACGTCTTGTTTGGGAGCGGTGCGTGGTAGACAGTTGGGGGCCGGAAGTGGAAGGTGTTTGATATGCTTTTCCTTGGGCGATTAGCGGTTCCATGCTGGCTGGTATGGTCGAGGGCACTAGGCGAGATGCATTACAGTCACAGGTGTATTTTCTCTGTGCTGGCCAATCACGGGGGCGGAAATTGCAAATGCTGCACTAGAGCACGAGGCACTGGCCACGCTGCATTTGCTGCAGCTATTCCTACCCGAATACATACTACATATGTACGTATATACCGAGCAAGTCACGGGTTTTGCCTTGCAGGTTCAACTGCACGCAATCTTGGACCTGCAGCTTGGGGAGCAGTGGTCATCTTGGTGCATCTCATAGATGACGACACTGGAACGGGTCTAATGCTCGGGTTTCTTGGTTGCTTTGACTAGCCATGGCACTTGGGTTTAGGGTAGCATTAGGATGAGGAGTCTATCTGGCATAGTGATAGCCGTATTCGCTCTGATCTGCAGAACCATGTCTCCAACTGCAACTGCAACTCCGTCCTGGACCGGCACGTTCGGCTGATTTTCTTCTCCCCCACTCCGTCTCCACGTGTTTGAGCAACGAGTACTTCCATACATACATTTATAGTCTATAGGTGTCGACACGGATGCATCTATAGCACACTCAATCCGGGATGCGATGAATGCTCGATTGGCTAGGCAACGACCTCGATCAGTATACATGTATTCATACATACACACATATATATATATGTAATGCGTTGTTGGCAATGGTGGTGCAAGCACATGTGTGGCGACTCGGAAGACTGCGCAACCGGACGGCCTCGACCAGCCATGCTGATAGGCCAGAGGGAGAGCAGCGCCACAGACTAAGGCTCGAGTCGGGCAGATTTGGCTGGTCTGTCGCATCTGCGCAATGACGATGACGCTCGTGTGTTGTGCATTACATCACTCGGGGACCTTGAATATGTCTTCTCGCTGCCACAAAGCCGCCCGCCGCCAGGCCTTATACCCCTTTGCTGCCGGTCCCTGACACTCGGTGCAAGTAGCTACTCGACAGAATCATTCACCTGGAGTGTGCGCCCATTTTTGCCCAACATTGACGCACCTGCATGCTGATCTACACTGTACATCAACACTCCCGTACCGTCCATTCGACTTTGTTCCCGTTCGCGCCCCACGCAATCTCCGCCCTGGCCTCCCCGCCGCCTCCCTTGGCACGACCCTGTACGTCACCACCAGCCACAGAACCCGCGCGGCACTTCTTCTCCCTGTGAACCCTTTCCTCCGTATATCAGCCAGGGTCCACCCCCGCTGCCCGCTTGCCTTCTATACTGTCTCCCCCCCCCCCCGAAGCCTGCCATCCTGTCAACTATCCGACATGGCCATGCAGCGACCAGTGACGCCCTCGGCCTCCTACCAATCCGTGCCACAGGTCGACGATCCAGCCCACCTCGGCCGGGGATACGGCACTGGCACCAACGACTTCGCGTCCTCTCCACCAGCAATTCACTATGACCGCTCGCGCCTCGGCAGGTTCGAGGAAGACTTCGACGCACCCACTCGGGGCACTTCAGTCATTGACGGCGACATGCACCCGCGCTCCTCCTCGCGCTCCTCCACCCTGAACCAGGGCCTCACGCCTTCACGCGGTGGTACCTTGAAGAAGAAGGGCTCCATAAAGAGGAGCGGCAGTCTCAAGCGCAGTGGAAGCAGAAAGTCCCTGCACGCTGGCAGCATTCGCGGCGTGGCCATCGACGACCAAGAACGTGGCTACGATCGCGAGAATAGTGTCTTCCACACACCCGTCCCTACCAAAGGCTCACCTACCGAAATCCTAGCAGAGCGCTTTCAAAGTATGTTGTCATTTGGCCCATGGTTGAACTGCTCACTAACATGTCGCAGCCTGGCGCAAGTTCCTAAAAGATCTCATTACCTATTTCCGAGAGGTCGCTGCTTCCTATGAACACCGGGCCAAGTCGCTCCTCAAAGTCTCCAACATAATCAACAACACCAATGCGCCCTCTGCGCTCCTCACCGAGGGAGGTCTGAATGATGCCAACCGCATACTCCGCGATTTCCACAAGCAGGCAATCGCTGAAGCCAACAAGGCCCGGGACGTGGAGACAGACGTCATCAACCAACTCAGTAGTCTTCGCGCCGACCTGGCGCAAAAGATCAAGGAAATCAAGTCTCTTTCAGGAGACTTCAAAAACAATGTTGAGAAGGAAAAGGAAATTACCAGAAAATGTGTGACAGCACTTGAGGAAGCCCTCGCAACAGCTGAGGCAGACCCTACAGCTGCTGCTGGCAAGGGTGACCCATATGTCGTCCGCTTGGGCGTCGAGCGACAGGTAGAGAGGCAGATTGACGAGGAGAACTACCTACACAGGGTGAGTGGCTGCACTTACACAGAAACTATACCAATCTAATCAAGATAGGCCTACCTTAACATTGAAAACTCTGGTCGCGAACTCGAGTCGATTGTCGTTGGTGAAATCCAAAAGGCCTACAATGCTCTAGCCAGCATTCTTAAGCGCGAAGCTGACGAGCAGTACACTACGGTTGAAAGACTGCGGAATGGCCCAATTGCCATGCCCCGTGACCTCGAATGGAGCAAGTTTGTAAGAAGCGATCCTCACTTTGTCGACCCCGACCTGCCATTGCGTAAACTCGAGGACATCCAGTATCCCGGCAAATATCACCCAGCCACCACAGAGGTTAGGGCCGGCATGCTCGAGAGAAAGAGCAAGTACCTCAAATCATACACCCCAGGCTGGTAAGCATTTCCTTTTCTTCAACATGACCCCCGCCCCCCCCTCTAACAAGCACAGGTATGTCTTGTCACCAACTCATCTCCACGAATTTAAATCTGCCGATCGTATCTACACTCAGCCTCCAGTCATGTCCCTGTATCTGCCAGACCAGAAGCTTGGTTCTCGTTCCCAGCCCAGAAGTTCCTCCCACAAATTCGTTATCAAAGGCCGCCAAGCTGGATCCATGCACCGCGGCCATACTTGGGTATTCCGGGCCGAGACTTATGATACAATGGTAGCCTGGTTTGAAGATATCAAGGCCTTGACAGAGAAGAGTGGCGAAGAGCGCAACGCTTTTGTTCGTCGACACGCAAGTGTTAGGAGCACCAGCGCTGGCAGCGCCCGCTCGGCCAGCTCCGACGGCGGTCTCGAGGAAGACGAGGCAGACGCCGTTCCATTTTCCGCCAACCAGTCATTGAAAGATCAGGCCAGGGACCAGTCCTCGACACGACCTTCACGACCTACACGACCTTCTCCAGGTGGGCGATTTCCGTCTGATTTAATGGTCAACCGTAACTTACAAGCGCCCCTCTCGCCATCTAGTGGAAGTTCGGAGGTCAATTATGATTTAACAACGGCATCTGGGGGCCCGCCACAAGAAATGCACCCCATGTATCTCGCGCACGAAACAGCCCACCAGCCCCTTGAGCCTATGCAACACGCGCAGTATGCCCAGCCAAACCAGCAACAACCGCAATACACGCACGAAAATCCATACGCTACCCAGCAATCGTATGCACCTGCAGCCCACGACTACCCTGTTCAGCCTGTCCAATCTGAGAGCTACCATCCATTCTACTCTGAAAACGACCAGTCCCTTCAACGCCACGATAGTAACAACTATGGTGAATGGATTGCGCCCGCCGCTGGAGGAGCAGCAACTGCAGCCCTAGCAAATGAAGCATATCGGAAGAAACAATTGGCCCAGCAACACGCAGAAGCTCGACAGCAAGAATTGAACGGGCAGTTTCAGACGATGAACTATCCAGGAGACCGTTCTGCCCCCGTCCCTGAGCAATACCCAGGTGAGATCAGGCCTGATCAAATAGATGATACCGGTTACATTGCACCCGATGTGCAACCAACACCTACACCAATCGTTGTTCCTATCATGGACAATCAGACCCATCCTCAGCACACCAATGGTACCGAATCACCAGTCACTACGTCGTCTTTTTTAGGCGAGTCTGAGGTAGGCGCCGCCCCTACCTCTGGCAAGACTGTCAATGGCGGCCCTGTTCCTGTTGAACTGGTAGACACTGCCGAGGAAATGGCATACCCTGGAATGGTCAAGCGGACGGGTACCGACTTCAGTGTTAGCGATCTCCATGTTCCGGGTCAGTATCCTAGGACCAGTATCAGTGATGCCACAATCACCCCAAGGGTACCTAACGGGGTTGCAACAACGCAGTAGCTTATGGCATCGCTGAGGCACGACTGATTGTATCATGTGTATGAGTATGTTGACTGGGTTATGGATGACGAACTATATGACTGAGTCTACGGGTATATGGTAACAGGCTGGGAATGGTTTTGGAACTGGAGGCTTTTAGCCAAGGACATGGGCATGGGATACACGCAGGCAGTTTTTTCTGTGGGCAACCTTGTTTTTGCGATTTCTCTTCTTCTCGCTTCTGAGTGAGAGCTTTACACACTCGTTGCGGACTTTTCTTCTACCGCTCCCCTCGTGCCATTGATACCCTATGCAATATTCCCCCTTCTAGATAGCCTTTTATGTCTTTGTTTTGCAATTGAATCATTTGTAGGTTTGATGTGTAGTTGTCACAAGTCATTTACAAATGTCCGTGTAAGAATGTATACAGATCCTTCTGACTTGAAAACAAGCGCTCTTGAAACCTCGATGCGTTCTGTCTCTCCAACTACACATCCCTGAGTCAACACCCTAACGGAGGGTAATACAAAGCCGGGTTTCACACTTCAAGTCGCAACGGAGATATTATCCAAGAGTCATTGAAGAATTTATGCGTTGACAACCCATCTAGCATACTGAATCAACCAACCCCCACCTCATGAAACACACACCCAAGAAGAAAAAGAAAGAAAAAGTACCCACAAACCTTGCACCTTCTGTAACACAAGCCACTCGTGTTCGGCCTCGGTAAAGCACACCTCATATTAATTACCCGACACCGTTGCTATGCGCCATTACTCAGATCTCAGAAGTTTCCTTCAGCATCGCCATGGGTGATGGCCTGTGTGTTCTAGAAGGCCAGATGAAACACATGCTTGTGGGGTACGCGAAAAAGAAAAGAAAGAGAGGCCAAACCCGAGTCTGGATTCTATCGATAGTAGAAACAAGAAAAAATAAAATTAAATCGATATGTAGTGTAAGCACCGATGCCAAGGCCTCCCCCCCCCTGGATTGATGAAAGAACAGTATGTTCTTGGAAGTTTTTTAGTGTTGTATTACCGTGCATATGCAAAAAAAACGACTATTTCGTACGTACGTTACGTACATTGGGTGAAAGTTATGTAAAAGGAGGGGGAAAAAAATGCACAGAGGCATAGTAGTGCAACGTAGGACTGCAAGCTGGCGGCTGCGCCTCACGTCACCCCTTTTGATTGCTCGAGTACGAGATAGGAGAAGCAGGAGAGAGAAAGGGAGAAGGTTTGCGCCTCATTTGACTACGACTACGACTACGACTACTCTACTCTCAATCCATGTGAGAGTTTCTAGTAGTAACTTGTCAAGCCACACACACACACACCCCCATAGTACATGTAGTATAGTATACTACTCTGTGGTACTATTGAACCAACCTATGCAAACCCAGCTACTGCCTAAAGCCCTAAAAAAGCTTATTACTTTATTACTTGCATAGTGAGTAGCATAAGTAAAGCCACAACCCTTTCCTCCCCCTGGCCTAGCCAACAGATTCCCCAGTGTTAATCTCCGCACAAAACACCGATTTTCTCACGTGTATGTGTGTGGTGAACAGCCCTTATTTCCCTGCACAGGAGTGGTTGTGGGTGTCTCGATTCTCTGGGAATAAAGTCATTATTTTCATCACACCCCCTTATGTTAGTTAGAACGAAGAGAGGCTGGGTTAGCCATGCCCGTCACTTGGGGGCGAGGCGCTAGTAGGAGTGTTTTAGTGCGGTGTTTGCACAGCCACTACTGGACTACTGGGGTGTGGGTGGTTACGTGGACCTTTATGTACGCAGTACGCGGATTGGATGGGGTAATGAGAGTGAGTGTGAGAGAGAGAGTAGTACTGTGTAGGAAGTTTTTTGCGAAAGTGGGTTGTATGGATAGAGGTTCCGGATTCTTTGTTTTTGATGGGGGGTTGTGGGGAGGAAGGGGAGATGTGGTAGGTGGGTGTGGTGTCACGCGATTATGGGGTGGTGTGCTTGTGAGATACGAAGGATGATGGCTTTTGGACTTGATTTTCCCTATTTCGCGGGGCTTGATTTGGATTGTTTCTACTACGTGGTAGGAGATAGAGAAGAGGTGAGTGGGTTGGGGTTGAAACGGGGTACATAATCAAGTGACAATGACGAAACAAGTTCATGTCGCAATGAACCATGGTAGATGCGACTGATATGCTCAGGGCTGGCGAGAAAAGCCGGGGACAGGGGAGAGACAGAGAGAGCAATGCATATTTAGTGATTGGCGGAAAATGTCACAAAGACCAAAAGACAAGAAGAAGAGGAAAAGACTGACCATCTAGCACTGCCCTTCACCCAATGATTACATGTAAGAAACGGGAACAAAGGCCCGGTAGTAACCATGGTCGTTTAACCTCCCCCCCCGTGACACCATCTCGCGCTCACCAAACCCATCCCTCCCCAAACTCATTCCTCACCAGCAACCCGCGTTTCTCCCTAGTATTGTTTACTCGTACCTTACACCTCCCCCCACCTACCAAGAAAAAAAAGACCAAGACCAAGGAAACCCCCCCTCCCTCCGCCTCAAACAACGTCATGCACAACCCATGTCCATGTACCCTCTAAACCCAAACCACCTTCCCAAAGCCGTAACAATCCCCAAGTTTAAGCCTCACATACGCGTTGCGCGCGCACAACCCCAAGCATTCAAACCCGCGCCCCTCAACGCATAACCCCGAAAAGTCTTGAATTTTGCCCTAGCCCCCTCGCCAGCCAGGACTAACAAACACACGTGGGTAAAAATCGTTTCCCCCTTCTCCCTTCTCCAAAGCGCCCAAGAACCACAAACGGGGAGCGCACGCACGCGTGCGAAAAAAACAACAACAACGCGCGCATCGTCATCTTAGTTAGTCAAGTCCTAGGTTAATCCCCGATGTATACAACTACATATTCAAAGTCATGTACTATAAGATAAGCAACAAGCAATAAGAATGTTTACATTATCGATTTTTTTTTAGTTTTTATTTTTAGGAATAGAAAAAAAAGGAGAGAGAGAAAGAAAGAGAGAGAGAGAGATGAAAAGATGGGAAAGCGGGAAACGGACAAGGGCAAAGAAAAATGGGGACGAATACGTAGATGTGTAGGGATATATGCATGTCAATAGTATAGGTACAGTAAGACGGGTGTGATGACGACGACTTTTGTGTGTGCGTGTACTAACCCGGCCGCGTCCCTTTCCTTCCCATCTCCCCGTAAGGCTGAAAGTTCAAGCCTTGGCCTTTTGTTTTCCTTTTACTACCCCTGTTCCTTTCCTCTTCCTCTCGTTCCTAGCTCTGCCTTGCTAATATGCCTTGCTATGCGGGTGACCCGGCACCCGGGTCTAACGGACTCTCTAGTGAAAGAGAGAGAGACCAGAGAGGCAGAGGAAAAGACGCGTGCGAGGAAGAATACGAGTGATCAAAGAAGGGTCGTAACAAAATACGGTCGTGTGACCTGTGTATGACACACCAATAGCTATTCTACGTAATCAATAAAGTCGCCGTACTCGCTCTGTACCCAATCGTAGCTATCCACATAACACATGCTTCACTCCATGCTCTTGCTGTTCCATAGGACCTGCTGTTGATTTGAATTTTTTGTATTGGCCGAGACGATAGAGTAGACTATTGGGCGCCTGTTGGATCGGCTACTACTACATGTTGACAGCGCACGCGGGCGTGTCTGTTTTGAGATTTTAGGTTTTTGCTGATTTTTTGGGATACAAAGGAGCGGCAGGACAGAAACTAATGTCCTTGAAATGGTGGTTGGGGGGTAAGGAATGTGGTGGACGTAAGATTACCGTCCGGTATAACAAAGAACAAGATATAAGGGATGAACCTTGGTGCCCGCAATGTATGTGCGCCAAATGTTAAGTTTGTAAAGTTGCCCAATTCAATTGCCCGGTATCTAACACCCCACGAACGCCCAGATGGAAAAGAAGAAAAAATGTGATAAAAAAGAACAAAGAGGATCGGGATATAACACGAAGAGGGACAAAAACTCTGCTACTACAAATCTTTCCTGTCCTCGTTCAATTCTGGCTCAAGGTGTATCCGTCATATACTGAATAGTAACGGGCTAAATCGCAAGATGATTCTTACTCTCGTCGTCAATGCGTGGTCGCGCACACCGTAGTGCGAGACATGAGGTGAAGGAGATTAGGTGTGTGCGGTATCGAGGGTATTGAGGTTTTGTTCGTCAGCGACTCCAACCGTGGGAAGGGCTGAGGTGAAGAGCGCAATCGTTGTGCGCAGTGTCTCTTATTTTGGCGCTCATACATTGGTCACCTGGTATAATGTTAGCATGTAGTCACGAGGGCGTTCTGGCATGTCTTGCTTACCTTCAATATCCGCCTCGAGTAGTCCTCGTTGTCTGCGATACTGCCGTTGCTCTGCCTTCGGTCCATGAAGCTCGGGTCCAGACGAGAGTCATTCATGGACGAATTGCTCGTGTGCAGCTTGCCACTGCCAACGAACGAGTTAACATTGGCGGCGTTGCGACGGTAGTCTTCTTCAGCCTGCTGTTGACGTCTCCGGCGCAACAAGAACCAAACACCGAACAGAATAGCTGCCAGTCCTAGCATTCCGACAACGACGCCCACTGCGATGGCGACTGTGTTGGGCTTGTCATCCTGTGGAGGTGGCTGAACCGGAACGGCGGTGGCACTGGCAACTGCAGTGGATGATGGCGCAGTGCTAGATGTCTTTGGTGCTGATGAGCTGCTGCTGGATGATGATGATGGCTGAAAGTAGTCGACTTGGTTCCTGGTGTTACCGGTGAGGACAACCCACAGAAGATTCTTACCACCACCTGGGAGGGATTAGCATGGCGCACATAAGAGTATTTTACATGGTTGACTTACAGCCAGAGGTGTCATCACCATTACATGTGGTGCTACATGTGTCGTTCTTGACTTGCCATTCTTTGGCAGGGATTTCATCTCCACACCAACAGTTTTCACCGTCGGACAAACCCATGACGTCCTTGTCGAGTTGCAGACAGACCAGTTGGCAGTTACCCGGTGATTGGAAGTTGTAAGAGCCGTGGTTCTCGAGTGGTAAGCCAGTCTCGAAGCAGCCGATGCTGGTCATGGCACTGGCGGGCTTTGTGACGGTGGGTGTTGTGATGGGGTTCTTGATGGTTGGGGAGCCAGCTTCGGCAGAGGCCATGGCGACAATGGAAGCCGCTGCGAGAGCGGAGGCAAATCTGAAGGAGACCATGGTGGTGGACTGGTAGGCTGGTCCTGTGACGATGGGTGTGGTGCTTCGGCGGTCCGGTCAACGGCGTGTCAGTTGACCGTAGGGGTGCTTGAGTGCGAGTGTCGCACTTTTGGTCTTTGCGCAAGGGCGTCTACACATGCAAGGCCTCAGTAGGCAGTGCCTGGATGGGCCGCGGGATGAGGCGGTCGACGGGTTGATGGACGGAGATGAGGGCGAGACTGCGGTTGGTGTTGGACGTTTGGGCGGCGTGAGAACGGGGGAAAGGGTCGAGTGTGGTTTGATTGGGTTGATTGGGTGGTTTACTTGGGTGACTGGGCGATGGAAGATGGGATGTTGATAATCGATATGGTGCCTGTGTGCGAGTATGGGTGACTGGGTACAGGCAGGCAGGAAAGCAGGCTCGGTCAACGATGCCCAGCGGCGTCTTGAGAGGTTGAAACCGAGGGCGTAGGGACAGGACAGATGTCGATGAAACGGTTCGGATGCCCCGTGGAATGCACCCCTGAGGCGGTAGGCAAAAGGAAGGAAAACAGTCGAGGGAAGGGGTGGTGGGAGATGTGGAGGGCAGCGGTCAGGTCAAACGATTGTGGATGTATGTTGATGGTAAGTGACAGACGGGTGAAGCAGACAAACGAGAGGAGGCTCGGGCCTTGACTGAAGTGGATCGCGAGTGAAGAGCAGAGCAAAGCAAAGCAAAGCAAGGAGAGGGCGCCCCCAGTCAGCAGTCGGGATGGGCAGGCACCGCCGGCCCAGGAGAGCAGGAGCCAGCCTTGGCAGCTAGCGCGCCGGCAGTGGCAGTCAGACGCACCCGCACCCTCCCACGACACCGCTTCGGGCAGGGCAGGGCGCCGCAGATTGCCAGGCCCCTTCATCTGCCTCTAGTGCTGCCATTGCTACCATCACACACATACACACACGCACACATTACTTGCTGCTCTTCTCCTGCCCTTAGTACCAGCCAAACTGCTCGTCGGGCCCTCTGCTACGAGGGCCGCCGGCGCAGCGCCATGTCCAAGACGGAATAGCCGGCCCCACCTGCTGCCAGGCACGCTGATGTGATTGGCTGGCCCTCTAGCCAGTGGCGTTTCACCAGCAGCCACGGGCGATAGGGGTGCGTGTGCCTGAGGGCTGACATTGTGCCATGTACGGCGCCGCGCGGTCCTGCACCACGTCCACGACCGCCCTTGGCTAGACGCCTACCGACGATGGCTCCTTGTCGTCGCTCAACTTTGCTTTTTGCCCTTGGATCATTGGATTGCAGGCCGAGAACCTCTACGCGATCCACTCGTGCCACTGTTGGGACCTCGACTGATTGCTGAGTGCGCCATTGTCGGCTCGCCGAGCAGCAAACGAGACGCGGTGGCTTGACGGCGCTTTCATGCTCATTTAACCCCCGGAACAACCTATGCTGTACACGCCGCTGCCCGTTGCCCGCTTCTTTCGGCCCAACCACTCACCGAGAACTCTAGACGTGCGCGCCCGGCTCGTGTCCTGCTCACCCGCATACCCTGTGTACATATACGCTCCTACGCACAAGTACACACCCACACACACGTATCTATGTACTTACATATCTACACACTCACTCTGCATGCTGTCCACTCCTATGGCTTTCCCCGTCTTATATCCATAGTCCATGCATGTATGTCCTGTCTACGAACCCGACACACGGCCTGCCTGCCAGCCACCCCGCTTAACCGTTGCGCCTCAGCCTCTGTGCCGCCAACGGGTCCATTAGACACCCGTCAAATCGTCTTGGTATCCTGAGACACAGGCGTACCACCACGGAGTCAGGCAGGCTCCATCCCAAGATTCAAGACCGTGTCAAAGTTCCCCAGATTTGTCGCATCCTCCCGTCAAGTACACCCCATTTTCTGTATCCACCCTAGTATGAGCTGTATGTATGTATGTATGTATGTATGTACGTAAGCACATAGACCAAACCACCAAACCATTCTCGCAATCCTCTTAGTCATCAATGTCACGTGTATCGCCCGCTTCCCAATCTGGACATGCCCTCAATGGCCTACCAAGCTGCACGCCCACTTCAATGACCACCACCCCGCTTGATGCGCCGTCCGTCCGCTGCCTGCCGCAGAGCAGTGCAGTCGCTCCAATTGCCCACTGCCCATCACATATGGATCTCTGACGACCTTCTCGCCCGGGCCCTCAATCCATTTTTCCCC
Source organism: Bipolaris sorokiniana ND90Pr (assembly GCF_000338995.1). NCBI lineage: Eukaryota > Fungi > Ascomycota > Dothideomycetes > Pleosporales > Pleosporaceae > Bipolaris > Bipolaris sorokiniana. The sequence goes on along the minus strand of NW_006911896.1, from coordinate 2,362,152 downwards.
AGCTCGTGTCCACACCAGAGACGCCATGGCAGCAATGTCCCGGGACCATTGGAGGCTAGAAGGAGGGCAGCGAAGCGTCGGATGACTGTCTCTGCGGGATTCCATCCTCAATACACCTTCCAATCGCTCTTCAACCTGGGCGCTCTGTTTGCCTTCCGCAGAGAGTCGGAGCCCACTTGGAGATATGAAGCGCCGTCCTTGCAACACAGGACCGAGCCATTGGACCTTTGTACGTCCGAACTGTGAGAACTCAATCTGCTCTGCTGACAATGGTAGTGAATCAACAGCTGCCAAGCTCCCAAGTACCTCAATTCGATCGTATTTCACATTCACACGCAGTCTCGGCTCCCCAACCCAACCCACTCGCCTTTCCAAACCCCGACGAGTCCGAATGCGTTTCTACTGGGACTTCAAATGGAGACCTCGAACAGATCAGCGCGCATGCCTTGACTCGCTTTGACGACTTCAAATCCCAGGTCATATACGCAGGGGACCTATCCTTTGCTGAGCGCAACAGACTCCTTGCCAATGCCTGGAAGTCTTGTTGTCCAGCCCACTCCGATGCATGGATATACAATATTATGGTAGTGGAGCACGTGGAGAAACTTGGCTGGGATCCTTCGCGCATTCTCTTAGAGCACGAGTCGTTCGCGCTGCCTCCCATGTACACATCGCAAAGCCAAAACTTTCTCGACTGTTTAAGGAAATCTTCAGCACATTTTCCGTACGCTGCCAAAGTCTACCACGACGTATCCATGAGAGTGGTTGAGTTAGCGGGGTCTGCCACAGTCTCAAAGAACTCTTCACAGGACACCGAGCTTCTCTCCATCATTCGGCTCGCACTTCAAGGCGCTTTTCCAACTGACAACAAGATCGAGCCCTCCATAGCACAAGCTTTGGCTTTGGTCGCGAACAAGATTCAAAACATTGACATTCGAGAGGCGTTACTCTCAATCCTCACAGGTACAAACAGTGTACAGCAAAGCACAATCATATTACTTGCGCGTGCTGCCACCGACCACAAGCTTTGTGCCACCTTGGAAAAGACTCTTTCCTGTCTTCCGCGAAAGCAACTTCGATCGCTTATCCCGTCGGTTACTATATCTCTAGCCATAGCTGTTGCGCGGGAAACTAGACTGCCGCATAGGGTTCATGGGCATCCCCTCAGAGCATGGTTCAAGGTGCTTGAGCGTCTTGATAGACGCTCAGCCTCCCATGCATCTAGCGCAGATTATTTGGGCACTGCGTTTGCAGCGGTGAACAAGTATGTCTTCAGGAATAGCAACGCTAGCAGTATGCGAGGTCTTGTGTTGCTTCACGCCTTAACATTTCAATTGACGCAGCAAACACTGTATGCATCTTACAGGGAGAGGGTATTGCAGCTCATCTATGCTCCCGTACACACGCCTCAAGAACGTCCGGAATTTGAAACACTCTTGGGGCTTGTCTTTGCTCGCATGCAAAAAGAGGGTTTACCTTGTACGCCCTTGGTAGACCTGACTGTATATACCTTCACTCGCCATGCCGACTTGATGTCCGTATACCGCATCTTGTCCACACTGAAACAGCAAGGATTCGTGCTGGAAAACGCATCAAGTATCCAATCTAGATTCATAAAAAGAGCAGCCTCGCTCCCCCGCAAAACCGAGTCGATGAACGAACAAGCCCGTCAACACTACGCCTTTGCTCTGCGCACCTGCCAAAGCATAGCTGACCTCCTTATCAAACTCGTCCCTCCTTCTTCTAAATCCACCGCGAGTGCCTTGTCCCACACAAAGAAGCACCTCCTTCATCTACAAGCCCGCCGCGAATTCACAGCAATCCTCGAGCGCGCCTCCGCAAACCACGCTCTACCCCAAATCTACGCAACCACCACTGCCGATATGCCCACTTCGGACCGCACAGTTCTCATCCACCAACTCGCTCATTTCTACTCGCTCAGCACCACGCGCTCCCATCGGGAAACGTGGCGCTCGATATACTACCTCTACAGCTACCTTCAGACGTACTCGCTACCGATTGGTCCGTTGTTCACTAAAGCTGTGGTGCGCGCTGCGATTATCCGGCCCATGATGGAACATCGATTCATCAGTGCGAGGAGACTGATTTGGGTCTGTCATCTTGTGGCGAGGGTGGAGGGCGAGGATGTAGCGAAGCAGATTGAAAGTAGTTACTGGCGCTGGAGAGGTGAGTTGATTAGACATGCTAAGCGGGCGCATGATGATGCGGGGGGAGATGTGAAGGCGAAGGCTATGGTTGGGAAGATGAAAGGGTTGGGGTTGGTTTGAGAGGAGGAAGAAAGGCAAGTAGAAAAAAGATACCTGTATGTAGAGCAGTGTAAATGTTGTACAAAAGAGGGATGAAATAAACAACAAAACATATATAATTGATGATTATCAAACATCTTCCCTAATTACATTCGTTCTCGAGCACAGCAATAAGGTCATTAGTCTGCTGTGAAAGCAGCAGAGGCCCCCATTCCCTTAATACCTATCAATCAAAAACATCCTACGCTCATACTCAGACATGGCGCCCAACATGCGCCTCTCCCCGTCCTTGATAGCCAAATAGTCCCTCACCAGCCCCGGCGCCAATGCCTCATGCAGCGCTGCGTCCCTATGCAACGCATCCATTGCCTCGCCCAGACTCTTGGGCAGCATCTGCGTCACACCCAGTTCCGCGCGGTCCTCATCATCCAGCTTTGCTGGATTGACAGAGATATCGCGTTCCGGGTACGCAGATGCGGGTTCGTTGGCTGAGAGACCGAGGATACCTGCTGCCAGCAGTGCAGAGAGCACAAAGTAAATGTTTGCAGTACCGTCTAGCGCGCGGATTTCCCAGTGGCCTGGCTCAACGCGGCGGAGAGGGGTTTCGCGGTTCTGAGTACCCCATGCTACCTGTATGTATTCGTTAGAAGAGGGGGTATTTCTCTCTCTCTCTCTCTCTCTCTTTGAGTCGCTGAAAGGGGGGAAGTGGAGGGGATAACATACCCAGGATCCTCCGGACCAAGAATTATCCTTGACTCTTGCGTAACTATCTTCTTGTGGCATGGTGAATGCACAGATGGCAGGTAGGTGTCTCAATATGCCTCCCACGAAGAACTGCATGTCGCGATCTGGCGGGTGCAAACTAATGTGTGCGTGGGCTGCGGTGCCTATGCCTTCAAACGGCTGCGGGTGCAGCGTTGCTCGCAAGTCGTGCAGACTGGCTATCTGTGCAATCGCATGCCGTGCTTGGATCAATGTGTCGATGGCCAGGAGCGGTGGTTGCGGCGGCAGGACAAACTCATATTGGCCTGGGGCGGACTCGGCATGGAATTGTTGGAGCTCGATACCCATATCTTCGAGTGCAAGTACAATTTCACCCAGGAACGGCAGTTGAATCCACTGTTCGGGCGACATAGTACTCCAAGCGTGCGTCTTTGTTAGTGGCGACGGCTCTGCTTGTGAGGCATTGGTGGATGGCGACGGTGTGTTCCTACGGAGGAATGTGACTTCAATCTCAAACCCTATGAGCAGAGTGGCTGAGTAGTTGTATTGTAGGTCGTTGATAAGTATCTCCAGATTATTACGGGGATCTTCGGGAAGAGCGGAGCCGTTCTCTGAGCGCCAGTAACTAAACACCGTGGCGGCTGGGAGAGGGTCCTTGTTGTGCGTCCGGCAAAGTGAGCGTAGATCAGGCTCAACATAAATTTGACCTGTAGTGTTCATGACCGGAGTTGGGCCATCATTTTGTAAAATGCCAGTGGTGCCTCGCGAGATGCCTATACGTCTGCCTTCATTTATTATCCGTGTGAATTCTCTAATTGGAACTACACGGCTCCGAACCGTGGCTGTGTAGTCAAGCCATTGCACATAGATAAACTTGATATTTGGATTATTCTCCATGAAGCTTTTAAACAGTTCAATGTCGTATACTTGTGGAACTTTTGGTGGTGGAGGGAAGTTTGGTGGTGCGTAAGGAGAAGCCGACTCGCTGGCGCGCTGAGGAGCAGTAGTCTGAAGGAATGCAGGTACGCTGGGTCCTGGTGTTGCAGTCGGTGATTGATATGGAGAAATTGGCGTATTGGGCTTTGCATTGTACGTCAACTGCTTCGGCGATGACTGTATATTCTCATCAAACACTGCTTGATAGCGCAGGTCATAGAGGACATTAGAGTTATTGAACATGATATCTTTCGTCATACCAATGGCTTGGTGAGGAGTAATATCACCTCTCTGGATGTATTCGAGGAGTATCTAGCCTGATCAGTATGCTCTAGAGATGCAATATAGCATGTAGTTCATCTTACCTCGAGCCATACTTCGCGGAACTGCACATTAGCAAGCCAGAAAGTCTCTGGGAACCAATGACCGTCACTAGAATAGAGGAGCTTGCTACCAGGAACCAACTCCAAGGCTTGACGGAGCACCGCTCTCTGACCATCTCTGCTGACCATGGGGAAGACTTCGCCAATATCCAGATATACATGGCGATAAACAGTTGCAAGGTAGCCCGCTTCGCGTGTATATGGATATGCCGAGTGAAGAATGACAAAGGGAACTTGAGGGTAATTCTCTATCAGCGGCTGAAGAAAGGCAGGGTTTGACTCCAGCAAGTTGATGTCGTTGTCGCCTAGGCCGGTGTGCAGCTGGAATGGTTTCGCAAGCGAATCAGGATGCGGTAACCGCTCAGAAAGTATCTCGAGCGTTCGTAGCACTAGGTAGTCATTCAGAGGTTTCTTTTCCATTCGAAAGTTGCGTTTACGAATGCAGGTCTTCACGTAGCGCTCGAAAGGGTGGCTCACTGCTTTTGCAGCTTCCTCGTATTCAGGTTCAATATCCAGCCCCGTCCGGTAGCATACGACAGACTTAAAACCAGCAACATTTTCGTCCTCTACGGCCTCTTGAATGATTCTCTCAAAATCGTCGGTAAAGTCGGTCCAGATCTGTGGCAGAAATTTACTTTTCGCCAAGTCGTCTTCTGATGCATCCTGCACAAGACTTTCCATCAGCCGCTCAGCGACAGTTTCGATACGCACGATGCGTTTGGTAGGTGCCTTGGTATATCGGTCGTGGTAGTTGTAAGGGAAGACTTTGTCTGGCAAAGCAAGGCCATCATCAATGAGCAATGCGTGTACGTTTTCAAAACATCGTTGGTGCAAACGTTCCGAGTTGCTTCGAAGCCATTCCACTCTCTGTTCAAGGATCTCTTCCCAATCCGCGTCCTCTCCACACTCGTACAGTAGACGTAGTTGCTTAGCTGCTCGTAGATGAGAAAGCGACTTGAACGTGTCTCTCAAAGCTCTACCTTGAGCTTCTGTAGTGATTGTTTCGAATGGTATTGTGTCTATATGTTGAGGCAGGATAAGATTGTGCGCGTGATTGTCGATGATTGGATAGTTGTTGACGACATGCCGCAGATGATCAACTGTGGGCCGAGCTGGGGATGTGGTTTGGCTCATGGTGTCTGTCGATAGCTAGGCGCATATAGTTTCCTAGCGCGCCGATGTATTTGCTAGTATATTGTCTTTCAAGTACTTCAATGGCGCCTGCTTACTCTTGAGAACTCTAGAGGAATATGCTGGTTGGCTTCTTGTTTGTATGCTTTGGGCTTGGGGCGTTACAGGCAAGGCCTAAGCCAAGTTTGTTTCTGACGCCGTTTTCCAAGGTCAGTCAGATGACGTCAATGCAGGCGGAAGCTGTGGATGGGCAGACTGAACTGTGCAACATGCAAATGCCCACACGATGTCCCATGAAAGGATAAAAAAAGTAGATTAGTTGCTACGGCAAGGTCGGGCTGATCATAGTAAAGCAGGGAATTTTGTCGGTCTACTAAGAAATGCAGTCGAGAAGTGGGGCGGTGGTTCGATGTCGGGCGCATCAGCTACCCCTCCAACATATGCGCAAACGTGAAGTCTGTAACCAAAAGACTGCGTTACATTGCAACCCTTCAGTGTTGATGATGGGACTAGAATGGTAGAGCTGTCAACTTTGCAGGAACCGGTTGTTTGTGTCCGTATATGATGAATACTATTCGGATAATTAAATTGATGATATTACAAAGCATAGCATACATCAGAAGTATATCGCGTGCAAGTACAGAGGTCAGATTGTAATGCGTCTATAATTGCACTGCATATCTACATCGATTATACAGATACGCATGCCCGTAATTACAATTTCTTTCAGAAAAAAGGACATTCCATGACAGACCACACACGGTGGTATAGGATATAGAAAAACGAGTGATACAAATGGGAATAAGCGCAAACCCACGCAAACAATGCAAATGTGAAAAACTACAAGGTCAACCCACAACAACCCAATCAAATAGCCCTTCTATCAAGAAGAGTTTTTCATCTACAACAGGATCATAGCCATACCTGAAGCAACGGCACCAAGCATGTAAAGACCGAGACCAAAGACACCGTCAGTGGAGAGGGCAGAAGCGGCGCCAGTAGAGCCAGAGCCAGAGCCAGAGCCAGCGGAGCTGGTGCTGGAGGCAGCAGCAGCAGCACCGCCAGCGACGGAGCCAGTGCCAGCAGCACCAGCCTCCTTGAGAAGTGAAGCACAGCCGGAAGCAGTAGGGCTAGGGTTGGCAGACTGGGTGGTAGCCTTGCCCTTGAAGTTGCAGCCGCCGCTGTTCTTCTTGGCGTAGGCATTGACAGCGAAAGAGAGCTGCTCACGGTTGGAGCACATACCGTAGACACCATAGGGACCAGAAGTGGCGTTCTTGTTGATGCCTGCACAGTACTCGCCGTCCTTCAATCCGCAGACGAAGCCAAAGATGTCGCCAAAGTCGTCCTCATCAGTCTTGTCGGCGACGACACATGAGAGGGTCTCCATCATGCATGAGCAGAGGTTAGAGTTGGCAGGAGGGGGGAGAGGGTCGGACTCGGCCTCCCACTTTCCAGCGGTGACCTTGGGGCACGAGGCAGCGGCGGTGTTGGTAGGTTTGTAGTCAGCCATCTTGACACCAACTGGGGTAGCCTTAGCAATCTGTGAAGACAGGTTGTCGAAATCGTCGTTGGGTACAGCCTTGCCGTCCTTGATAGAAACGAGACCTGGAGATTATAAGTATGCAGTCTTAAGTAATTTAACAGAAGCAAAAAACTTACCAAACTCGTTCGCCTCCTCAAAGTACATGTAGACGATACCGCCAGACCAGGTGTTAACCATGTCCTTGCCATAGAGAGCCTTGACCTCGGTGAACAAACGGGGGCGGGGGGTGTTGCAACCGTATTCGGCGAAGAAGACGGGGACGTTGTACTTTTCAAAGTTCTTGGTCTGAACGTCAAAGCCGGACTTGGTGAAGGAAGAGTCACCACACCAGGAGTAGATGTTGTAACCCCAGAAGTCGATAGCGCTGTCCTTGTCACCACAGTCGAAGTAGTTGGCCATGTTCTCACGAATATCGGCATCGTCGTTGGTGGCATAACCAACACCAATCTCGCGGTAGTTCTTGCTCTTGATGTAGGCCTTGGTGTCACGGACAGCGGCCTTGACAAATGCACTGGCAACGGTGTTGTTAGGCTGGTTACTAACCTCGTTACCTGCAAAGAAACCAAGGGTGTTGTCAAACTTCATCATCTCATCAACAACGCTAGTGTAGCGATTGTAGAGATCGACAGTCCAGCCAGGGTCGTCACGGTTGATAGACAGTCCAGGCTCGGACAAGTCAGCAACGACGTAGATACCAGCATCTGCGAGCTGGGTCATGCACTCGGTGTGGTCCTTCTTGGGGTCAATAGCGTAGACACGAATGGTGTTGGTGTTGAGCTTCTTGAGCATAGCGATATCGCGCTTGCATGCTGACGAATCAGCGAGGGGGTCGGTGATCTTGAGCGAATCGGTCGAAGTGGCTGTGGTGTTGGAGTTTACTTCCTCTGCTGGTTGTGAGTCTTGTGTTCTGATCTTGGCCTGCTAAATGCTTACGTTGATAAGCAACACCCTTCATGAAACTGGCTCGGCGTTAGCTTGGCTTGGATAAAGTGGCGAGGGCGTTACATACAATTGTTCACCACTGTTCTTCATGAAGAACTTTTGCCCCTATTGTGAGCTGTCAGCTACTGGTGTCGCAACCCGTCGCGCGACATGTTACCTTGATGACAATAGGGTCAACGGCAGCCTGCACGCCTGCGAGCAGGGCCGTGGTTGCAATGAGTCCGCGCATATCGATAGGGAGAGCACAAGATGTTTTCCAAGAAGTGTGGTTGGGGTTGGCAAGAGCTTAGGTTGGTTCGCCGAGAATCAAAGGCAGAGCGCGCGTCTTGGGGCGTTTGGTAATGCGCAAAATGGGTCAAGGAGCGTGGTGCAACAGCAAAGAAAGCTGTATGCAAAAAGGAATTAACTTAAACACTGAATGATTGACTGGGTAAAACAGAAGAGTGAGTGAAGAAACAGCTCTGAGGCACAACGAGTGAAGAAATCTAAGGCCGACCAAGCATCCCAAGACAGATCCACAAGCGCTCAGCTGTACCCCTGATGCTAGCCCTGTTTCGTACTAGCGGCACAAGCGCAGTTCGAGACTGCGAGGCGCTCCATTGTTCATTGCACCGAGTTGAGGGGGCGTCAGCATATCGCGTGTTCGCCACGAGCTGCAGAACATATGTTTGTGCTAGCAAGAAACTACCATGATTACTTGTCCATGACAGCACGACGACAAACCCTCGTCTGGCTGCTTGTTGGTGTTTGTCCGAACATCTGGGCAAGGACATTGGACTCATGCGACGCGTATGCACAATTTCGCAGTCTCCACCTGGGATTCGCCAGTCGCCCCACCGCCCATCATGCTGCTAAATTGGGGCTTGACGTTTTCAGATACCTTGCTGCCGCGGCGCGCATTCCCGCCCCTCCGTATTGGATCTACGGAAGCGATATAGATGATAGGTGGGTATGAGAGCACGCGATGGTTCAGATTGTGGGTAAAGAGCAGTAGCGGTGGCAATCGGAGGGAGGCAGAATGGTACGCATGGCTGCACCGCCGCGCAGCGTGTCGCGAAGAGGGGCCGGATGGAGCAGTTGTTGGATAGGCGGGTTTGTGCAGGTGAAACGTAGTTCTTAGGGTGGCGGAGTCGCATGCGGGCGAAGCGGCCAATCGAACGAGGCTGCGAGCGCTTTTCCAACGCCGCTCTAGTTGGTGGCAACGAGCCAATGTGCTTGACGGGGTTCCTGGGTGGCACCGCGTGTGCGTAGTGTAGTGCATGTATGGATGTGGCAAGTCTGTCGGTATTATGTAGAGTGGTTACTTGGACAAACGTCAAGGGGGTGCGTTCACGCTGAGTCTCCTATTTTGCGCGCAAAGGGCCATGGTGCATAGGAGGGCGGCGGACATTTTGGGCACGTGGCAAGAGCGCAGGCGATGTTTATGTACATATGTATGTATGCATGTATGCATGTACTATTTGGATATGTACATAGTAGCGCAGTTGTTATGTAACGAGAGGGACGAGCGCAGGCTAGAGCGAGCCAGTGGTTATCGGTGGATTTCACGGTGCAGCGGTAGAGAAGGTGTAGTGTATGTACTTAGTATACAGTAGAGCACACCTAGCGTAAGGACTGTCCATGGAAGGGAGGGAGAAAACCGGATCTACAAGGACTGCAAGTGGGCGTAAGAATGAGGGCGAGCACAGCCTCCCGGCCGGAGTGCCGATTTCTTGCTTCTGCAGAGCCTCTCATTTGCCAGCTGCTCAACACCCAACCGCCCGAACTTGGAAACTGGGCAGTCTAATATAGCTCACTGGCTACTGGGGTCTACACCGGCTTTGGTAGCAGTAGCGCGCTTTTCTTACCGCAGTGTCGTCATGCCGCGATGGTTTTGCCTCGAGGGCCTCGCCCGGGTGCAGCTGCCAACGGCCCATTTGTCGACGAGTGGCAGCCATGCAGGCCGTGGCACTAATCAGGCTGTCGAGCACCGAGTACACTACATGCATTGATAGTTTTTTTGTGGCGGCGTTGCAGGCAATAATAGTAGCAGACGCCCAGGGCGGAGGCAGCGGACAGCGGGCGGACGGAGCAGGCCTCAACAGCGGCACCGCCCTCCCCCCTTTGCACGACGCCCGGCGCCAGCAGGCTGCAACCGTTGAATTGAGCTACGGGCGCGGGCTAGGGTGCAGCGGAAGAAGAGCGCCACGTCGATTGCATTTGCGATAAGGGCCGGGCTACTGCTATCGCCGGACGAGCGCGAAGGCGGCTCGCCTGGTGTGGTTTGATCAGCGCGGGGCCTGTCGATGGCGCCGCTGCGGTGTGTCGCTGCTCCGGACGTGGTCCAGTGCCGGCCCTCGCCTCAACGCACTGTCATGACGTGACATGTGGAGTGGGTACCAATGTGAAAAGCCAATGCAGTAGCGACACCTGAAGGGAGCACACAGACAGCAAGCCGCGGACAGCCCTGGCGGTGGGAGCGAGTGGAGAGCAGCGAGGCGAGTCGAGGCGAGGCGACACGAGGCCCAAGGAGAAGGGGGCGGTTTGGCAGACAACTGGGCGTAAGCCTCGTGCTTGTCCTGTCTGCCATGAAGATGCAAAAGTACACTCGTTCCTACTTACTAATGTAAGTATGTACACACACATAAGGCCGCCCGGTCTTGTAGGGAAACACGCTTCGGGCGTATACTATCGCCTGCCATCAGGCCGGTGCACGGCACCCCTTCCCCTCCCAATGGTGAGCGAGAGTGAATGTACATGGTACATGGTACTGCTCAACGGGAGCGGCCTTGTATTATCGATATGCAGGCAGATCGCAGATCCAAGAGCCACTGCAGACTGGCTGTCGCGCCGGCACTAGGTAGGTATACGCTCGCACTCGCAGGGCAGGTTTTTTTTTCCGCCATGGCGCGCAGACTTGATCGAGTCGCGGTGAGGACCCGAGACGTGTTGGATTGCCCATGCGGGCGGCGGGCATGCTTTTGTACTGCTGGTGCAGTCGTCGTAGACGCATGCCGTTTTTAGAGGGGCAACGCAATGCCCGGCACGTCACGGCCACGGCGGCGGATGGGGGCACCCATGCACACCCACCGTCTGACGGCGTTAGACCAGCTTGGCAGGCCTGCCTTTCATTTTCAGGGGAAGCTGCTAAAAAGCTCTTTGCCTGCCCATCCACATTCACTACCGTCGCTCTCTCAACCCCTCCCCCTCCACTCCCCATTGTCTGCTGTCCCGTTTCTCTGCATTGCCTCTCGTTTCACCGCGTCGAGGTTGTGTAGTCCATCTGCGGACGCTCTCGACTATCCTGGCCGGGAGCTACTACTGCTACTGCTACACGCAACCCTAATCCATCAACGCCCTGCGCAGAGCAAGCGCCTCGCCCGCCGCGCGTCTCTCCTGGCAACCACGACGCCCCCCCAGCTGCACCTCCAGCTATCCACTCGCTAGCAGCATCATCACCACTACCACGGCCATAACAACAATTCTTCCCCTCCTGTGCTCCGCCACTTGCACACTCGGCCCTTTCCGAGCAGCTGCACCTCTTACTACTACCCTTTCGCACCCCAAAGCGGCCTTTCACTCGTTCTCTCACGCATTGCACGCCACTGCACCAAGCATCAAAAGCACCTTGTCGTGCGGCAGCTGCAATTCCGCTATTTCCTCACTGCCGCTTGTAATGCCCATTGTTTGAGGTACGTCCGCCCTTCCGGCGCCGGCTGTTTCAGCCCTCGCCGCCCAGCCCCCGCGACCGTTACTGACAAGTCCGCCACGCAGATTCTACACACAACCCTAATAGCTTCCCACGATGTCCGGACATCCGCAGGGAGGCCACTACGACGACGGCTACGGCCACGCTCCTGCCCAGGGCCAGGGTCAAGGCCATGGTCAGCAAGGCCAGGACGCATACTATCACGATGACCAGTACGCCCAGTATCATGATGATCGCTCTCAAGGCCAGTATGCCCAGGGCCAGCACGGTGACGCCTATTATGATGAGTCGTAAGTCTTTGCCACGCCTGTCATTGCCCAGTGCATGCTGCTAACCCGGCTTGCAGAGCTTATTACGATGGCCAGCACGGCGGCCAATACCAACAAAATGGCTACTACGACGATCGAGGCCAGCAGGGCTACCAGGACGAGTATTACTCTGACCAGTACTACGATCAAGGTGGCGCGCAAGATGGTCAACCTCCTCGCCGCCGTAATGATTCCGAGGAAGACTCCGAGACCTTCAGCGACTTCACGATGCGCTCCGACATGGCTCGTGCTACCGACATGGACTACTACGGCCGTGGCGACGAGCGCTATAACAGTTACGCTGAAGGAAACCGCGGATACCGCCCCCCTTCGTCTCAAGTTTCATACGGCGGCAACCGCTCCTCTGGTGCTTCAACCCCAATCTACGGCATGGACTACTCCAACGCTCTGCCCGCTGGTCAGCGATCTCGCGAGCCCTACCCGGCCTGGACCGCTGAAGCCCAGATTCCTTGCACCAAGGAGGAGATTGAGGACATCTTCCTCGATCTGACTGCTAAGTTCGGCTTCCAGCGTGACAGCATGCGCAACATGTACGATCACTTGATGACTCTGCTGGATTCACGTGCATCCCGCATGTCGCCAAACCAGGCGCTGCTGTCTCTCCACGCCGATTACATTGGTGGTGAGAACGCCAACTACCGCCGCTGGTACTTTGCGGCCCATCTTGATCTGGACGATGCGGTTGGTTTCGCCAACATGAACCTTGGAAAGGCCAACCGCCGAACTCGCAAGGCCCGCAAAGCTGCAAAGGCCAAGGCAGCTGCTGAGGGCGGTAATGAGCAAGAGACACTTGACGCTTACGAGGGAGACAACAGTCTCGAGGCGGCCGAATACCGCTGGAAGACCCGTATGAACCGCATGTCGCAGCACGACCGTGTGCGCCAGATTGCGCTCTACCTCCTCTGCTGGGGTGAAGCTAACCAGGTCCGTTTCATGCCTGAGCTCACGTGCTTCATCTTCAAGTGCGCCGATGACTACCTCAACTCGCCAGCTGGCCAGGCTCAAACCGAGCCAGTTGAAGAGTTGACCTACCTCAACAACATAATCACGCCCCTGTACCAGTACTGCCGTGACCAAGGTTACGAGATTCAAGATGGCAAGTATGTTCGTCGCGAGCGTGATCATGCGGCCATTATTGGTTACGACGACATGAACCAGCTGTTCTGGTACCCTGAGGGTCTTGAGCGCATTGTTTTTGAGGACAAGTCTCGCCTGGTCGACATTCCCCCGGCTGAGCGATACTTGAAGCTCAAGGATGTCGTTTGGAAGAAAGTGTTCTTCAAGACGTACTATGAGCGCCGTTCATGGTTCCACATGGTTATCAACTTCAACCGTATCTGGGTCATTCATTTGTGTTCTTTCTGGTTCTACACTGTCGCCAACTCACAGCCACTCTACACCAAGAACTACCAGCAACAGTTGAACCAGACACCTGAAAAGGCAGCCACCCTGTCCGCTGTCGCTCTAGGAGGTACCCTCGCTTCGTTCATTCAAATCTTCGCCACCATTTGCGAATGGTGCTACGTCCCTCGTAAATGGGCAGGTGCTCAGCACTTGACTAAGCGCCTTCTATTCCTCATCCTCGTCTTCGTTGTCAACGTCGCTCCTAGCGTCTACATCTTTGGTATGGACAAACGCACTGGTACCATTGCCAACGTTCTCAGCGGTGTTCAGCTCGCTATTGCTCTGGTTACCTACATCTTCTTCTCGGTTATGCCCATTGGCGGTCTCTTCGGTAGCTACCTGACACGCAACTCTCGCAAGTACGTTGCCAGTCAGACTTTCACCGCTAGCTACCCCCGCCTCACTGGTAATGACATGTGGATGTCCTACGGTTTGTGGGTCCTTGTCTTCGCGGCCAAGCTGGCTGAGTCTTACTTCTTCTTGACTTTGTCCATCAAGGATCCCATTCGTATCCTCTCCCACATGCAGAAGCCCAACTGCTTGGGAGATGCCATCCTCAAGGACATGCTCTGCAAGTACCAACCTCGAATCCTGCTCGGTCTCATGTACTTCATGGACTTGATTCTCTTCTTCTTGGACTCTTATCTGTGGTACATTATTGCCAACATGTTGTTCTCCGTCTCTCGCTCCTTCTATCTTGGTGTGTCCATCTGGACTCCTTGGAGGAACATTTTCTCTCGTCTGCCAAAGCGTATCTACTCAAAGGTTCTGGCTACGACTGATATGGAGATCAAGTACAAGCCCAAGGTTCTCATCTCACAGATCTGGAACGCCATCGTCATCTCCATGTACCGCGAGCATCTCCTCGCCATTGACCACGTCCAGAAGCTTCTGTACCACCAGGTTCCGTCTGAGCAAGAGGGCAAGCGCACCCTTCGTGCACCTACCTTCTTCGTGTCTCAAGAAGATCACTCGTTCAAGACCGAGTTTTTCCCAGCACAGAGTGAAGCTGAGCGTCGTATCTCCTTCTTCGCCCAGTCTCTCTCCACTCCTATACCAGAGCCTCTCCCGGTCGACAACATGCCTACTTTCACCGTCCTGATTCCCCACTACGGTGAGAAGATCCTGTTGTCTCTCCGTGAGATTATCCGTGAGGATGAGCCTTACTCCCGCGTCACCCTTCTCGAGTACCTCAAGCAACTCTACCCTCACGAGTGGGACTGCTTCGTCAAGGACACTAAGATTCTCGCCGATGAAACTTCTCAGTTTAACGGTGATGACGAGAAGAACGAGAAGGATACCGCTAAGAGCAAGATCGATGATCTTCCCTTCTACTGCATCGGTTTCAAGTCCGCCGCTCCCGAGTACACTCTCCGAACTCGTATTTGGGCCTCTCTTCGTTCCCAGACTCTCTACCGTACCATCTCTGGTTTCATGAACTATAGTCGTGCCATCAAACTTTTGTACCGTGTCGAGAACCCCGAGGTCGTCCAGATGTTCGGTGGCAACTCTGACAAGCTGGAGCGCGAACTCGAGCGCATGGCCAGGCGCAAGTACAAGATCTGCGTGTCTATGCAACGTTACGCCAAGTTCAACAAGGAGGAGCGCGAGAACACCGAGTTCCTTCTCCGTGCCTACCCTGACCTGCAAATTGCCTACCTTGATGAAGAGCCACCTGCGACTGAAGATGAAGAGCCTCGCATCTACTCTGCTCTGATTGACGGTCACTCTGAAATCATGGAGAATGGCATGCGTCGTCCCAAGTTCCGTATTCAACTCTCTGGCAACCCCATTCTCGGTGACGGCAAGTCTGACAACCAGAACCACTCTATCATCTTCTACCGTGGAGAATACATCCAGCTTATCGACGCCAACCAGGACAACTATCTTGAGGAGTGTCTCAAGATCCGCAGCGTATTGGCCGAGTTCGAGGAGTTGACCACTGACAATGTCTCGCCCTACACCCCTGGTCTTCCCAACACCAACTTCAACCCAGTCGCTATTCTCGGAGCTCGTGAATACATTTTCTCTGAGAACATTGGTATCCTTGGTGACATTGCTGCCGGAAAAGAACAGACATTCGGTACTATGTTTGCTCGTACTCTGGCTCAAATCGGTGGCAAGCTCCATTACGGTCATCCTGATTTCCTTAACGGTATCTTTATGACTACCCGTGGTGGTGTCTCCAAGGCGCAAAAGGGTCTTCACCTGAACGAAGATATTTACGCCGGTATGTCCGCTCTTCTCCGTGGTGGTCGCATCAAGCACTGCGAGTACTACCAGTGTGGTAAGGGTCGTGATCTTGGTTTTGGCTCCGTTCTCAACTTCACGACCAAGATTGGTACTGGTATGGGTGAACAGATGTTGTCCCGCGAGTACTACTACTTGGGTACGCAACTGCCTCTTGACCGCTTCCTGTCCTTCTACTACGCTCACGCCGGTTTCCACGTCAACAATATGTTCATTATGTTGTCGGTCCAGTGCTTCATGTTCGTCCTCATCAACCTCGGTGCCCTCAACCACGAGATTATTCTCTGCCAGTTCAACAAGGACATTCCTATCACGGACCCGCAGTGGCCCAATGGCTGTGCTAACCTGGTTCCTGTCTTCGACTGGGTCGCTCGTTGTATCATCTCCATCTTCATCGTGTTCTTCATTTCGTTCGTTCCCCTCGTGGTTCAAGAACTGACTGAGCGTGGTTTCTGGCGTTCTGCAACCCGTCTGGCCAAGCACTTCGCTTCTGGATCGCCCTTCTTTGAGGTTTTCGTCACCCAGATCTACGCCAATGCCCTCCACACCAACTTGTCATATGGTGGTGCCCGTTACATTGGTACTGGTCGTGGTTTCGCGACGGCACGTATCCCATTCGGTATCCTCTTCTCTCGATTTGCCGGTCCGTCCATCTACATTGGTGCTCGTTCCTTAATGATGATCATCTTCGCTTCCATCACCGTCTGGGGACCGTGGCTCATCTACTTCTGGGCATCCACGCTATCTTTGTGCCTTGCGCCCTTCCTCTTCAACCCCCACCAGTTCTCTTGGGACGACTTCTTCATCGACTACAGGGAGTACCTCCGCTGGCTGTCTCGAGGCAACACCCGTTCGCACAGTGCTTCTTGGATCGGATACTGCCGTCTCTCTCGTACACGTATCACTGGTTTCAAGCGCAAGGCACTTGGTGACCCCTCTGCTAAGCTCTCTGGCGATGTTCCTCGTGCCAACTTCACCAACATCTTCTTTAGCGAAGTTCTCGGTCCTCTAGTCCTAGTCGCCATTACCGTCGTGCCTTATCTGTTCATCAACGCTCAAACCGGTGTCACTGACAAGCGCGATACTTCCAAGGAGGCCGCTGGCCTCCCTGACCCCAAGCCAAGTGGTGCCTTGGTCCGCATTGGTATCATTGCCTTGGGTCCTGTGGCTGTCAACGCTGGTGTTCTTGGTGGCATGTTCGCTCTGGCTTGTTGTGCGGGTCCTCTGCTCAGCATGTGCTGCAAGAAGTTTGGTGCGGTCCTTGCTGCCATTGCTCACGCCATTGCCGTCATTGTGCTCCTCGTCTTCTTCCTGGTCTTGATGTTCCTTGAGGGTTTCAGCTTCCCCAGAGCCCTGTCTGGTATGATCGCTGTCGTCGCCATCCAGCGGTTCTTCTTCAAGCTCATCATCGTCCTGGCGTTGACCCGTGAGTTCAAGGCTGACACCGCCAACATTGCCTGGTGGACTGGAAAGTGGTACACTATGGGTTGGCACACCATCTCCCAGCCTGGTCGTGAATTCCTCTGCAAGATCACCGAACTTGGTTTCTTTGCCGCTGACTTCATTCTTGGCCACTGTCTGTTGTTCTTTATGCTGCCCATGTTGCTTGTTCCCTATGCCGACACATTCCACTCGGTCATGCTCTTCTGGCTCCGACCAAGGTACGTTATTCCTTTCTCTTGTTGTCAAAAGCTCTTACTAACTTGAACCTAGTCGTCAAATCCGCCCTCCCATCTACTCGCTCAAGCAGACCAAGCTTCGCAAGCGCCGCGTTGTCCGCTATGCCATTCTGTACTTTGTCATCCTTGTCGTGTTCCTCGCGTTGATCATTGGTCCTATTGTTGGCTCCAAGTTCATCACGATCCCAGCAAGCCTTGGCCGATCTCTCCCCTTGGAGATCATGCAACCTACTGGCTACAACAACAACGACACGACAACAAGTACGACTGGCAGGTGTATCCGCGGCGAGTGCCCGGTCTGGAACGGCGATGCCGACTCGACGGGAGGTGGTGGTGGTGGAGCCGCCGCGACCGATGCTGCTGCCCGCCGATTCCGTCGGTACATGGCATACTAAAAAGTACAATTTGTGGATCCTTGTTTACTACCTTTGCACCTTGTATTGTACGACATGGGCGAAGCATGAGCGCGATTACCAACTTTTGGGTCCTGTAATGACTGTAATATTCGGGTCGAGCGTTCGATTTTATCTTTCTGATTGGGCGTTTGGTGGCAGGCGTGGAAGTGTCCATGGCCCTGCTTTCTCTCTTTTTGAACAATCATGTCTGCTTCTGCAGCAGGCTTGACTGCACATATACTACAAACGGGGGTTGTTTTGGTTCATCATGGGCAGGCGAATATATTAGAAAGCGAAATCCATTACTGTTGAATATTTCCAGTGCTTTGAAACACATCTGACTTTGATTTGTACCGCGTGCTTGTAAAGTGATGATTAGGCTGCCTAAGTATGCACTTGGTGTGATTGGGTCAAGACGTGCTGGGGTGAAATTACCTGACCATTGAATAAGGACCACAGCGCTGGCTGCCCCTGGCACTTCCGTGCTTCGCCGCAACCCCCGAACTTGTGCATGCAGCGCTGTCCAACCGCCTGCCTCGTACCACACCTTCACCAGTCATGGATCTCAGTGAATTGCAAAATGCGACTACGCGCTTCATTGCGGACGCCAGTGCGCAGTTCAATCGCATTCCAGGCTCCGCGATTGCTGTCCGATACATCAAGTCAAGTTACCGCAATGACCCCGTCCGCAGCGCCGTCGAGTTGTTCCTGTTCCTCTTCGCGGTGCGATACTTGCTTGCACCTAAATACAGTACTCAGAAAAAAGTGCAACTGACTGATGCGGTATGTTACGCGCCTGTCCAGCTGGGGTACGGTGTGGGTGCACGCAGAGACAACTAACGAAGAAATAGGAGATTGATGAGCTGGTCGACGACTGGACACCGGAACCGCTTGTCGCACCTACAACCGCGCTCGAAGAATTGGAAAATGAGAAGCGACCCGTCATTGTTGGGTACGACACACGCAGCAACAATAGCCATGTCCCCAATGCTAACCTGTACTGTGCAGACCGACGGGCCCCAAGTCCAAGCTCTCCAACGGCCGCACCGTGACGAACCTCGCCTCGTACAACTTTTACAATTTTCTCTCCAACGACACCCTCAAAGATAAAGCGATCCAAACACTACGGACCTACGGTGTCGGTCCCTGCGGCCCACCAGGTTTCTATGGTACGCAGGATGTGCACATGAAGACCGAAGCCGACGTAGCTGCACATCTCGGTGTGCCTGCTTGTATTATATACGCCCAATCTTTCTCGACTATTAGCAGTGTCATTCCTAGTTTCAGCAAAAGAGGTGATATTATTGTCGCCGACCGTGCTCTCAACTTCGCAGCGAGGAAGGGTATACAGATCAGTAGGAGTACTGTTAGATGGTTCGAACACAACGACATGGATGACTTGGAGGCCGTGCTTAAGAAGGTTGTCAAGGAGCAAGCGAAGAAGCCACTGACTAGGCGATTCATCATTACTGAGGGTTTATTCGAGAACATTGGAGATGTCGTGAACCTCCCCAAGCTGGTACGTCCATGGCAACCTCCCTTGGTTTTCAGGCGTGTGCAAGGATTGGACTAACAGTGCATACAGATTGAGCTCAAACTCAAGTACAAATTCCGCCTCATCCTCGACGAAACCTGGTCCTACGGAGTCCTTGGTCGCACCGGCGGCGGCGTAACCGAAGCACAAAACGTGGATGCTGCAGAGGTAGATATGATCATCGGTTCTCTCTCAGGACCTCTTTGTGCAGCAGGAGGTTTCTGCGCCGGCAACGAAGAGGTTGTCGAGCACCAACGCATTTCTTCGGCCTCATACACCTACTCTGCCGCCCTCCCCGCGTTGCTCAGTACTACAGCCAGCGAGACAATCAGCATGTTACAAGAACAACCGGATATTTTAACTGGACTTCGGGAAAACATCAAGGCGATGAGAGGACAGTTAGATCCCAGGAGTGATTGGGTTCGATGCAGCAGTTCTGTGGAAAACCCAATGATGCTGCTTGTTCTCAAAGAGGAGATTATTGAGACTAAGAAGCTGAGCATTGACGACCAAAATCAGATCTTCAGGGAAGTTGTTGACGAGGTATGTTCTGCCGTCCTGGGTCGTGTATTGCTATGCTCTCTGGGGAGCATAACGATCACGTGACAAGTTTTTCTTCCTACTAACGATATTCAGTGTCTCGCAAACGGCGTCCTTATTACCAGACTCAAATCCTTCCCCCTCGGCATTGGACTCAATCCCAAAGATGCAGGGTGGCAGCCTACTCCTGCGCTCAAAGTCTGTGTTACAAGCGGGTTGACAAAGAAAGAGACGGAGAAGGCTGGAACGATTATCCGACACGCCATTACGAAGATTGTCAGTCGGCGAAAGTAAGGGTACTTGGGATATCACATTAGATCACGAAAAGTATTGTGAGCACGGTGTCGAATGGCGTTTTCTGCTTGCTGTGTCACTTAGCAAGAAGCGTTTCGTATACACTGTAATAATATACTTTCTACATATAGATATTGGACGTGGCGTAGATGAATTTGTAATGCATAATAAGTCTTATTCGTAGTATCAGGGAGCGCACTTGTCTTCAGCTTACTTCAGTTGTAATTGGTGTCTCCATGAGCCAGTGCTACACGTGATCCTCAAGCTGTAGGCAAGCCCGAACCCAACAAAAGGCTCGAGCACCAAGAGACTTAATACATTCAAACGCTACCGAATACTGCCGGTTCAAGTGCCGAACTGGCATACAGAATACATCATGGCCCAAGGGGCTTAGTGATCACATGTGGGATGGAGCATGTGGGTGTTCAGACATGGGAGTTTGCGTATGTGTGTGTGTGGCTGGTTTGCGCCGCCCCG